>NC_135672.1:1636727-1936727 GCF_964188315.1 Podarcis muralis | reverse complement strand
AGTGGCGGGGGCGGACCATCCGAATCGGTCCCACCTCCCTGCAGAGGGGAAGGGTTGTGGAGAAGTCCAGTTGCACCAGGAAGTGATCTGACCATGGAACTTCTTTTGTTTCGCTTTTAGTTAGTGTCAGATCACCAACATCCATAGAGGTGAACACCAAGTCTAAGGCATGTCCGCGGCTATGGGTTGGGCCAAACTTATTCAGGGACAGCCCCATGGAGGCCATGCTTTCCACGAAGTCTCGAGCGGCCCCTTGTAAGATCACAAAGAACTTGCATATGGGAGTGGATTCAGCATGGACTGGAACAAAGGACAATGATCAGATCTTCCCTCAGGGGGCAGGAAACTGCGACTACCTTTTGTCATCAGAAAATGACTCATGGGGAGGGGGAAAGGAGGAACCAGCCAGGTGACAGGACACAGGTTACCACCACAACTCCTCCCTCAACCCCTCCTTTCTGTGATGTATGTATGATGTTTCTGGGGGTGGGCTTGAGCTACAGGAGGGGAATTTCAAAAGTTTTTATAAGACCTTGCACACCATTTTTCTTGGTCTTTCCTCTCTCTTGCAAGTGAGGGGAACACCCTGTTGCAACGGTTCAATAAAGGCCAAGCCTACAGGCTGCTGATTTGCTCCAATTTACTCTGATTGCTGTCTTTACTTTTTGTCCAAGGGAGCCCTCGGATTTTTCTGGTAACAGTTTGGCGACCACGAAGGGACACTTGGTTCTCCTGTGAAGGTGAGGAGGGAGATAGAGGGGATCGGGCGCCACTGGGCAATCTTAGCCCAGGGATCCTTCTTCCTCTCCCTGGGGGGTGGGGTGGGGGTTTCCTGCTACATTGAAAACACTGATGTGTTGGATTTGGAAGGTTTCAACAATGTATTTGGTTGGCATGCATATCTGTGGTATGACAAGGTTAAAGCACACCAAAGCGTTTAAAAACCATATTGTCAGAAAAGCACTGTTCGCTTGATCAATAAATTGGCTCAGGGACGCAAGACGTTGCAGTACCTGTGCATGTGCAGAGTGCTTGCGAAGAGAAGGGAGGGTTTTGGGGCTCCCTGGGCACGGCTTTTAGGCATTGCTCAGTCAAAGAAATGCACATGGTGGAGAATTAAATATTTATTGTCACATTAAACACTCGCAGTCACTGCTCCAGCTCCAGATACCTACGCCACTGTGATAGGAATTTTATGGTCTTAGATATATGGTAATGTTCATAAGTGTACCAACCAAGCACATACATAGATCAGCACAGGAAGACCAACCTGGAACCATTTTGATTCCTAAACTGACCAACTGTTTTCTCTGCAAGGTCAAACTTAAAAAGCCTCCCATTGTCTTTTCCTTCACAAATCCTGTCTTATGGGTTGTTGTTTTTTATAATAATAATATTTTATTAAATTTTACCAATAAAGAAATTCCAGAACAACAAACAGAGAACAATAAAAACACATGAAAAATATAAAACACAACAATACAAAATTACACAATACAAAAATACAAACATTTAACCTAACAGGGGAAAAAGAAAAAGAAAACAGAAAACACAAGCGCCCAAAAAAGAAAAACACAAATCCCTCTTTTTTAATTTCTCATCTTTGATTAACTTATTTTCCTGACTTCCTCATGCCTCCCTTTTTTGTATCCCTTTTTGAAAATTGGTTCAGCAAATTCATATCCTATTACTTTATCCTTAATTGTTTTTCCTCCCAAATTATAATTTCAAATTTTTATCTGTCATCAATCCAGTCTTACATTATATCTTGTTGCTAGAACCCCTTCATTTCATTTCAATGTCATCAGCATTCATACATTTTACAATGTTTCTGTAAATAAATTTTAAATTTCCTCCAATCTTCTTCCACCGACTCTTCTCCCTGATCTCGGATTCTGCCAGTCATTTCTGCCATTTCCATATAGTCGATTACTTGCATCTGCCATTCTTCCAGAGTGGGTAAGTCTTGTGTCTTCCAATGCTTTGCGATGAGTATTCTTGCTGCTGCTGTAGCATACATAAAGAAAGTTCTATCCTTCTTTGACACCAATTGGCCAACTATGCCCAGGAGAAAGGCCTCTGGTTTCTTCAGGAAAGTGTATTTAAATACCTTTTTCATTTCATTATAAATCATCTCCCAGAAAGCCTTAATCCTTGGGCACGCCCACCAAAGGTGAAAGAATGTACCTTCAGTTTCTTTACATTTCCAACATTTATTATCGGGCAAATGGTAAATTTTTGCAAGCTTGACTGGGGTCATGTACCACCTGTACATCATTTTCATAATATTCTCTCTTAGGGCATTACATGCCGTAAATTTAATCCCAGTGGTCCACAACTGCTCCCAGTCAGCAAACATAATATTGTGTCCTATATCTTGTGCCCATTTAATCATAGCAGATTTTACCGTTTCATCCTGAGTATTCCATTTCAACAGCAAATTGTACATTCTTGATACTATCTTATCATTGGGTTCTAACAATTCTGTTTCTAATTTTGATTTTTCCACCTGGAAACCAATGTTTTTATCTAGGTTATAAACCTCTCTTATTTGAAAGTAATGTAACCAGTCTCGCACCTTCCCTTTAAGCTTCTCATAACTCTGCAATTTCAACGTGTCACCTTCCTGTTCTAAGATTTCCCAATATTTTGGCCATTTGGCCTCCATATTAAGTTTTTTCATAGCTTTCGCTTCCATAGGTGATAACCACCTTGGGGTTTCACTCTCCAGAAAGTCTTTATATCTTATCCAAACATTGAACAGTGCTTTCCTGACAATATGGTTTTTAAATGCCTTATGTGCTTTAACCTTGCCATACCACAAGTATGCATGCCACCCGAATACATTGTCATAACCTTCAAGATCTAAAATGTCAGTATTCTCAAGAAGCAGCCATTCCTTCAACCAGCAAAAAGCTGCTGATTCATAATAAAGTTTAAGGTCCGGCAGGGCAAACCCCCCTCTGTCTTTAGCATCAGTAAGTATCTTAAATTTTATTCTGGGCTTTTTGCCCTGCCAGACAAATCTAGAGATATCTCTTTGCCACCTCTTGAAGCAATCCATCTTGTCAATAATTTGCAATGATTGAAACAAAAACAACATTCTCGGCAATACATTCATCTTGATAACAGCAATTCGACCAAGCAAGGAAAGCTTCAGATTCGACCTTATGGGGGTTTTGAATAGGGTGTGAGCCTGTGACATGGCCCAGGAACTAAATATTTATCACTATTTATCATGAGCCTGACCAAACTGCGGGAGGCGGTGGAAGACAGGAGTGCCTGGCGTGCTTTGGTCCGTGGGGTCACGAAGAGTCGGACACGACTAAACGACTAAACAACAACAAATTTATCACTACAAAAGACTGGCCAGGCTCCGCAGGCAATCCAATCAAGTAACCTGCCAGACAAGAGATAAACAAGGAGATATTCAAATTTCTGTTTAGACTGCCTTTTTCTGTCATGTATGTATGATGTTTCTGGGGGTGGTCTTCATCTACAGGGTGGAATTTCAAAAGTCTTTATAAGGGTATGCACACTATTTTTCTGGGTCCTCCTCCTTTCCTGCATGTGAGGGGAGCACCCTGTTGCAACAGATCAATAAAGATCAGGCTTACTAGCTGCTTTGCTTCTCAATATTCTCTTTTTTTAAAAAAGATATTTATTGAAATTTTTGAACAATTAAACAGATTTCACAGACATAAAAAGTACAAAAGAAAATACATAGAAATACAAAAGAAAAGAAAAACATAAAAATCCTGTTTCTAGCTTGTTACCTTCATAACCCTCTTTCCTGACTTCCTCACATCTCCCTTTTCTGTGTTCTCTTTTACAAAATCATATTCAGCAATATCTTGCCCTCTTTTGAATCTTATTATATATTATACATTTCAACTATTATGTCACCAGTTTTTCCCTTCATATCATTTCGTTTAGTTCTGACGTAATGTTATTCTAACTTTTTTCACCCTTATTACTTATAAAGTACTTTTACATATTCCTTTCAGCTTTATCACTAATGCCATATTATCTTTATATCCTGCATCATTTTAACATTCAGTCATTTTGCAATGTTTTTGTAATTAGTCTTTAAATTTCTTCCAATCCTCTTCCACTAACTCTTCTCCTAGGTCTCGGATTCTGCCAGTCATTTCTGCCAATTTCATGTAGTCTATCACTTGCACCTGCCATTCTTCCAGAGTGGGCAAATCTTGTGTCTTCCAGTGCTTTGCGATAAGAATTCTTGCTGCTGTTGTTGCGTACATAAAGAAAGTTCTATCCTTCTTTAACACCATTTGGCCGACAATGCCCAAGAGGAAGGCCTCTGGTTTCTTAGGGAAGGTATATTTAAATACCTTTTTCAGTTCATTATAGATCATTTCCCAGAAAGCCTTGACCTTTGGGCACGTCCACCAGAGGTGAAAGAATGTTCCCTCAGTTTCCTTACATTTCCAGCATTTATTGTCAGGCAAATGATATACTTTTGCAAGCTTGACTGGGGTCATGTACCACCTGTATATCATTTTCATAATACTTTCTTTTAAGGCATTACATGCCGTAAATTTCACACCAGTGGTCCATAACCGTTCCCAGTCAGCAAACATAATATTATAGCCAATGTCTTGCGCCCATTTTATCATAGCTGATTTGACCGTTTCATCCTGAGTGTTCCATTTCAGCAGCAAGTTGTACATTCTTGAAAGTACCTTAGTTTTAGGTTCTAACAATTCTGTTTCTAGATTTTTCCACCTGGAAGCCTATTTTTTTGTCCATGTTAAATACTTCTCTAATTTGGCGGTAATGTAAACAATCTCATGCTTCTCAATATTCTCTGCTTGGCCTGTTATTTTCTCCTACCAATAGGGAACCTATGTAAGGACTCTATATGGGCTCTTGGATACCCCATAAGGGGAAAAAGGGCAGATTTTTAATTACAACAGATGGCGACCATGCACGAAGGGACTTTTGGTTACCCGGATTCTGGAAGCGAGGAAGGACTGGTTATCCAGCGCGCACCAGGCAGTTTCCAGGAGGAATAACCAGTCCTCCATCGATCCCAGGGTCTGGAAATAACTGGAGGTTCAGCGGGGCTAACCAGAGGAAGCAACGCTTGATCAGGCCGGCCTTAAACAACCAGTCAAGAGATCGCGGGATCACCAGGAACAGCGCATGCGGAAGTGAGTATTAAGTAGGAAACACGGGGAGTGGGTTGGGTTCTCTAAACCACAGCAACCAAAATTCTTTAACTCTTCCTTTTCCCTTCAAATCTAAACTTTCTACTTTTTTCCTCATCTAAGCCTTAAAAATTGCCTTCTCCTCCTTTCTGTCCCCTCGATCTCAACACCAGCCCTAGCCCTTTGGAGTATGGCCAGGCAAAGGTTGTGTGTGACTTCTTTCATTTCCCTTCTACAGTCACTTCTTTCACTTAATTCTATTTGCCGACCTAGTCGCTCGGAGGGTGCCCAGAAAAAGGTCGTGCTTTTTCTTCTGTACTGAAACTATAACTCCCAGGTGCAGCCGCACCTCTGCCATGGCGATCTTTGTTAGAGATGACCTGTGAGCAGAGAAAGCAAGGGCACCTGATTCCTTTCCTTCTTTGTCATTTCTGAATCCCAATCTGGCACTGCGCTACGCAAGCGTCCAGTAGGGAACTCTCAGGTTAGATTGTAAGAGGCAGGAGGTTGCTGTGGGCTCCCTGGCTGAGAAATGACCATGGGGGGGTTTGAGATCGCTGACCGCACTGTTAGCTTAGTAGCCAGGAAAGGCCAACAGCTGTACCAGCCTAGTAAGTCAGGCCAGACGAACAGCGGTGTGTCACAGTACTAATTCTCGGAGTTGTCCAAATTGAGTCTACTGTGGGTTATTTATTGTGTTTCCTGAAAAGTGGGGATAAAACCCCGACTGCAGTATAAAAGTAAAAGCTGGCGCTATTAAAATTCTTAAAATGGGTGCACCTCTATCAAAAGAAAAATAGTCCTCAGGCCCCTGGCGTGAAAGAAGCCCAATTGGTGCTTACTTCCCGCCTGGACTCTGACAGTCCCCTTTAATTTGTGTTTAAGAAACGTTTTTCCTGTGTTTAAATTGTACTTAGGTAACATCCAGCAGCTGCTTATCTTAAATGTGCCATCTAAAATAAAAATGCAAGCTTGCTCCAAGTTCTAAATCTAAGAAAGCCATGTTGAGCCTTATCAATCTTAAACAAGACAAAATGGAGAATGAAGTGTGCAAATGTTTGTTATTTGAGAGAGGCTCTAAAAGAGAGTTTTCCTCCCAAGTGGTAAAATCCTGTATACGTGCTATTTGTGTTCTGAAAGAATTACTCCACCTCTTCCCTCTATAGTTTAAGTGAGGAGGGTGATTTTGCTGCAACTTTTGAGTTTGTGAGTCTACATCCGTGTTCCAGTCTATTTCAGAATGTGCTGCGAAGTTAACCTAATGTTTCTGCTGCAAAAGCCTAGTTGAGCACAATTGCTCTCTCAAGCTAAAATGCAGTGTATGTATTTCATTAAGCATATGCCTATGAAAGTATGGTGTTCCTTCTAAGAAAAATATGAGTCCAGTTTTAACTTTGATTTGGTTGGACAGAAGTTATTGTAAGGCTCCTGATATGAGTCTCTATAAGACTTCCTGGCCTCTTTTCTTAGAAAATGCCCCCCCCCCATTTCATTCTGTCTCTTTCAGGGTTTTTTTCCTTCTCCTTACTTCTGTGCCAGGTAAATTTACTCCCGAGTAAGCTTCCTTTAAAGGAAACTGCAGGGGGGGGGGGCATAGATTAGGCTTACTACAGTGGTGCCCCGCAAGACGAAAAACTCGCTAGACGAAAGGGTTTTCCGTTTTTTGAGTCGTTCCGCAAGACGAATTTCCCTATGGGCTTCCTTTGCAAGACGAAACGTCTTGCGAGTTCTTGCGAGTTTGTTTCCTTTTTCTTAAAGCCGCTAAGCCATTAATAGCCGCTAAGCCGCACTTCGCAAGACGAAAAAACCGCAAGACGAAGAGACTCGCGGAACGGATTTTCGTCTTGCGAGGCACCACTGTATTCCTCTGCAAGTTTAGGAAAAATTGTTCACTTTTGAATTCCTTTTAAATCAAATCTATGGCTGTTTTAACTTTTAAATCAAATCTATGGCTGTTTTAACTATGCTTTATAAGAGATCCTCTCCCTATATTAGGAAAAATGTTCACTTCAATCTTCCTTTAAAGATCATTTCTCTAGGAACTTGCACTCTTTAGTCTAAGGAAGTAAACTCACTCAAACTAGCTTCAAGATCTGCTAAAAGGGTTCTGTATAAAGTTGGGTACTTTTATTTTCCTCTTCCTTAGTACATGATACATGATAGGAGCATGGCTTGTGGTCTCTTCCCCAGTTGTGTCTGTGTACCTAAGTATGTGTGTGTCTCTCTGGTAGTACAAATCTTGCTAAGAACCCTGTGTTTTAGGGTTGGACTAGATGACCCCAGGGTCCCTTTCAACTCTCCCAATTTGTGGCTGTGTGGAGGGCCATGTGTCTGCAAGCATGTGATGAGCTGAAATTCAGCCCAGCTTTGCTCTTTGTTTTTAAAAGGTGAGAGGTGAAAACCGTGAAGTTTTTGAAGCAGAGCTGGCAATATCAAGCATTTGAATGATTACAGTGTTTATCATTTTGTCTATTATTTACAAAAATCAGACTTAAAAGTCTGTTCAAAGTCAACTACAAATACAATATGTGCAGTGTGCATAGGAATTCATTAATCCCCGCCCCCAATACTCCGGCCCACCACAAGGCCTAGGGACAGTGGACCGGCCCACGGCTCAAAAAGGTTGCAACTCCATCCCACTCCTACTTGCCTGCAAGCAGGAGCAGGCTGGGGTGGTCGGGGCGGCGCGTTGAACTGTATCCCCCCCCCCCCGTGGTGATTTTCTTGTGTCAAAATGAGAGTACCCCTAAACATTTTTTAGAAAAAAAACACTGCCTTATACCATAAAATTATATATCAATGGCAAGATAATTTTAATGAAGAATGTAAGGCAATAACTCTTATGAAGGATTATTTATCACAACAGCAGTCATACAGAAGAAGCGTGAAACACACAGAAAAACTGATATACAGGTTAAACTTCCAGGTTGGCACTTTGCGAGAAATAAGTGGGTTTTGGGTTGCAGTTTGGGCCCTCGGTCTCTGGCCTAACCCTTCTACAACTGATCCGATTTCCCCTGTAAAAATACCAAACCATTTCATATGTAGCAGGAACTACACAGAATCATAGAATTGGAAGAGTCAACTAGTCCAACCCCCCTGCAATGCAGGAATCTCCACAAAAGCATCCGTGAAATAGGGCCTCTCAGTGGAGCCTGTGAGCCTGGAGTGAATCCTCTTCCTTTCGTAAAATATTGTGTAGTTTTGTTTTGTTTTTATTTCCAAAGGAAAAAGCTATTTGTTTTTGCAGGCACTTTCTGGGACTTGAATCTGTATTCATAAGCAGTTATTTTGCAGCAAAAGGAGGATCTTACGCTCTGTTGCTTTTTCATCTCTGAATGTAGTCTAGGAGGAGGCAGGAGCCCTGAATGTGTGCTGCAACAGCAAGAAGGATGATGGAGAAGGAAGCAGGAAGGGTGCGGGGTGAGTTCGGATTCTGAGAGGTGCCCAGCAGGGCTCGTAGGGCAACTATAGTGGCTTGGAAGGGCAGGAGGTAAACACAAATACAATCAAGTGGTGATACAATTGAATGAGTGGTTTATCCAGTCATCTAAAAAAAAAATGTCTTAGGTTGCTTTTGGTTTAGTATTTATCTTGATAGTTATCTGTTTGCATGCGTTTCCTGCTGAACAGGAGTACCCCTCCTGACGGCCAGGGACCCCACAGCAGCCCTCCCTTGCCTCCGCAAGTCTGGTTTTATTTTTCTTCATTCAGCTGCCGGACAACCCAGCAGCCTGGCCCATTTGCCAGCTGATGTCACAAAGTGCTGCTTTGCAAGCAAGCCTTATAATGCCCTGCAAGGGGGATGCCTGTCAGATGACAGTGAGAGTTGGTAGAGAAAGATGGATTCTCCAGGTAGGAGGCCTAGAGGAGATGAGTGGCAATAGTATTATTGTGAGGTGATGCTATTACAATTCCAAAGGGAATGTCAAGCAGGGAGGGAGGGGGAAGAGAAAGTGGAGTTCTGGTGGAGACGGAAGATGGAAGGAGGCTTGGAAAGGGAGTTTGAAAGGGGGCAGGTGAGAGTCGGTTGAGAGTTGTGGGTTCTAGAAGGGGGCCCGAGGGGGGGGGGGGCTGAAGCTGAGCTGGACTTAAAAGCAGCAGCACAGCCGCCATCGCTCTGAGCATGTGCAACTTGGCAGCAGGAGGATTCCCTTTATTCAGGTGAGCCATGGAGCCATGTAACCTCTTCCTTTTTTATTTTCCTTTCTGTCTCCTAGGACATAAAAGGCTGCTGAGACGGCAAACCATGAAGGAGGCTGGTGTGCCACTGAAAGAAACATTGGAGATTGTGGTAAGTTAATTCCATGGGGAAAGGGAGTTTGAAGGGGGGGCAGGTGAGTCGGTGGGTTCTAGAAGGGGGCACGAGGGGAGGGGCTGAAGCTGAGCTGGATACAGCCACCATCGCTCCGAGCATGTGGCCGTTCAATGCCGAAAGAAGGGGCTCTCTCCAAACTTGGAAGCAAGAGGATTCCATTAATTCAGGTGAGCCATGGAGCCAGGGCTTGGCTTTGGAGTATTCAGGAGAGGCGCCTAGCAGGCTTCAGCTTGCATGGGGAGGAGCCTGGTGAAATTACTTCCGAATTATTTCTTTGCGCCATCGCTGCACATGACCCTTCATCGAAAGGGTCCTGCCCCGAGGGGCTTACAATCTTTAATAGGGCACATGGAGGGAACAGGGAAAGGCTGAGGTGCAGGCTGGATCCTGAGTCTAGGTCTCTGAGTTTAGACTTTGGAATTCCCGGACATTTCCCACCTCTTCCTCTGTTTTTTATTTTCCTTTCTGTCTCCTAGGACAAAAAAGGCTCCTGAGACGCCAAACGATGAAGGAGGCTGGAGTGAATCAACCTCTGGAGATTGTGGTAAGTTAATTCCATGGGGAATCCATTCCCCACATTTACAGGGAGGTCATGGCGCTGACCTGCATGAAACAGGGCTGGGTTGGGGGGTTGCAGTCCCGTCTCGCCCCAGCCCCTTGCTCCCCTCCTTCCAAGCCAGGGGTCAGGCGCCCAGGCAGGAGCAGGTAGGCAGCCTGTGGTGACGTGGGCATGGGCAGCCTGGCAGGGGTGCTTGTTCTGCCCCCCTAGAGAGCACAATGTCCTTCTTCCTTTGCAGGGCCGTGGTTTGGGGAACCAGCAGCAGCCCAGCGGTGCAGGGAAACCCAGGAAAATCCGGAGGTATGTTGTGACCTTGTGTGGCAGGGGAAGTGTTTCCCAGTGATCCTGGGGGTGGAGGAGGAAGGCCTGATTTAGAGATCCCTATAGTTTTATGGAGAGGGTTTCTCTATGGTCCAGGCAGGGCCCAAGCTAGGGGGTGGTGAGATGGGCCCCCGCCAGGGGCGCAGGTGAGGGGTGGGGCACAAAATTGCCTCAAAAAGATGTCCAGAAATATGTCTAAGTATATAGATGATAATAATAAATATTATCATCTATATATTAATCTGGAACTCCTCCAAGCAATCAGTCAAGAGGTGATACAATTGAATGAGTGGTTTATCCAGTCATTAAGAAAAAAAATTATTTTTCTTAGGTTGCTTTTGGTTCAGTATTTATCTTGTAAGTTATCTGTTTGCATGCGTTTCCAGGTGAACAAGGAGGAGTACCTCTCCTGCGGGCCGGTGACCCCACAGCAGCCCTCTCTCACCTATCATGGCATGGAAGTGCAAAAAAAAGAAGAAACATCTTTGAAGGTCAGATGAGCAGGACCAGCACTCTCTGCCCAGCCCAGAAAGGAGGCGGGAGCCAGCAATGTTTGTTCTGACAGCCTGGAGGCTGCTGGAGATGCGAAGCAGGTAGGGTGCGGGGTGGGTTCAGATTCTGAGAGGTGCCCAGCAGGGCTCGTAGCACAATGGTAGTGGCCTTTCTGCCCTAGAACCAGGCCTTTGGCTAATTAAACAATGCATGGCCTTTTAAACATGCTTGTGGATTGGGAGGTTGGCTTATGAGTTCGTTCTTGTTTTTAATGTGTATGCTGTTTTTTAATTTTGTCTTTTTATGCTGCAAGCCTCCCTGAGAGCTTCAGAGGAAGGACGGCACACAGATTAAATTAATCGATAGACTGATTAATGATCATGGCAGTTTCCCAGAATCTGGAGGTGAATTGTCAGGCTAGAAATGGAAAGCGGGAAAAGGAGTCCCAGGACCCCCTCGTGCCTTGGCCTGCGTTCCCTCATCACCTGTGTCCAAAAGGCCTTTAAAAAAGTGCCACCACCTGCGCCACCACTGGAACCCAGAACCAGCAGCAGCAGGGCGCAAGCAGAGAGGAGGCTGCTCTGCACGCAGTTGAGGCAGTGGATTCGCCAACACAGCAGCTGCATGCACCCAGAGGCACTTTGAGGACGAGGAAACACCACTACTTCCCCTGCCACTACCCCAGCACCAGCAGCCACCGGGTTTTCCAAAAAGCACCGCCACCAGTGCAACCAAGCACCAGTACCAGCAGAGGGGCGCAAGCAGAACCGAGGCCGCTGGGCAGGCGGAGACGGGGGAACTGAGGGAGGCGTGAGGGGGTCGTGCAGGGCTCTGATGGTCGCCCAGGGGCACGTCCTTGCCGCCGCCGCCACACAAGTAAGTCTCGTGGGGCTCTGATGGGGTACCAGGAGTCTCCTTGACGGGGATGCAGCTCCGAGCAGATGACCCCTGCTGGGGATTCTTTTTCCCACTTTCCTTCGCTGATCTGACCTGTGAGAAAAGAAAACAATTCACCATCAGTGCTGGGAAGAGGGAGAGACTTCCCAGAATCCCCTGCAACCTGGCCTGACCCTGCAAGGCTTCCCTCCTCCTCTGTCCGCCACACACCTCCTTGAGGTATCCAGAGTCCCCCAAGGTGTCGCTCTTGTAGGTTTCATGGTCTAAGCTCAGGGACGGTCCGAGTCAGCGTCTCTCTGGGGGTCAAGGGGTTTCTTCCCATTTGGGCTCCTCCTGCACACATCCTTGGAGTCGCCGATATCCACTGAAACTTCAATAACAAAACATAAAAGCCACCAAATTAAAATTATTCTAAAAACAGGTAACAAATCCTAAAAGCAATCAGCGGCTCTCCAAACAACTTCAGAATTGCCAGGGACAGGGCTTTCAACTCCCAAATACCTTGTTTAAACAGGGATACCTTTAAATTTCTCATAGAAGCTAATAGCGAGGGAGACGGATGCACCTCACAAGTGAGGGCATCTCACAAACGGGAAGCCACTGCCTTGTCTTGGGTTACCACCAACCGGCCACCCTGGCAGCCTTGTGTTAACCTTGTAGATGCAGGGTCGTGTGGGCGGAGGACTTCTGCCCGCAAATGGGGCATCTTTTACCCCGGCCAGGCTAAACATGTCCACTCCCTTCCAACCTTTCTTCATCAGACTGTTCCCCACCCGTTCCAGTTTGTCCCTACCCTCCTTTAAAGTGTGGGACCCCCAACTGGGCACATTCCCACTGGTGTTCAAGGAGATCACACCTGGCCTAACAGGCCTCTCATTCCAGGCACCGTTTTGGAAGGAAGCAGCACTTTCTCTGTTTTTTAAAAGGTGTTTGTTACCAATATGGTAAAAAACCCATCGGCTCCCCTCAGCTGCTTTAGCCGGTCAGTCGAAGCCGGTCCCAGGATTGTGGCCACTGTCGCCTGCTGAATGCTTCCAGGAGCCGCAGATGAGAGCGGAGTGCAGGGTGGGGACCAAAGGTGGACACACGACCCCAGAAGGAGCACGACATGTCTCTCCCCCCCCCCACGAGACTGTCGCTCCCCTAAAACACCACAGGTGACTGGCACCTACAGACATGTCTATAGCAACACCAAGTATATTCTATCATCTCCCCTCGAAAATAAAAAAGCCCTCCCTGCCTGCCTCCTCCCAGCACAGTCATACCTCGGGATGAATATTTTCGGGTTGCCCTCCGCAGTGACCCGGAAGTAACGGAGCGCGTCAATTCTGGGTTTCGCTGCTTGCGCATGCGCAGACACTCAAAACGAAGCGCCAAATTGCGACACAGGCAGACGCACAGACCCGGGTTGCGTCGGCTTCTGGATGCGAACGGGGCTCCGGAACGGATCCCGTTTGTATCCAGAGGTACCCCTCTACAAGGTTTTATCAGTTTATTTTATTTATTTATTTTTTCAAACGCTTTTAATTAAATTTTTCCATATGGAAAATACAAGGTTTTATCAGTTTAATCCAAATAAATCATGTCCCACCCTCTTGAGCAACGCCATCAGGGCAATTCTAAAACACGGTTTCCAAAATCAATTTTAGAAAGTGACAATACTTAACCTATGAAAGCAAGACCTGCGACAGCAAGAAACAGACTAGGGCTGGGAACTCTTCTTTTCGGGGGTTGCCAACTTACCAGCCTCTTCCTCGCACTTTCAATCGGGGCGCTCTCCATCTGGCGCATGCGCACAAGGCCCAGTTTCCTCTCCCGGCTTCTCTGCGCACGCGCCGAGCCTTCCTGCCGTCGCGGAGGCCGGGGGCGCTTTCCGCGCAGGCGCAGTAAGGTGCGTAGTAAACGGAAGGAGGCCTCCCGCCTGGGTCGAGGGGGACGAGCGGCCTCTGCGGCGGATTAGAGGCTAATGGGTCCATTCCTGACGGAAGGCTGAGCGAGCTCGACGCCATCCGTTGTTCGGGTTTCCTCACGGCCAGCGGCGGGGCGATGGGCAGGCGCCTGCGCAGTACACTAGCGCCTCGAGGCGCACGCGCAGCGCCGTTGAGCTAGCCGTTAAGGGGTGGGTCGGTTGCGCTCTGCGCACGCGCTGCCTGTGGCGGCTTCAGCCTTTCGCGGACGGCAGCCGCGTGGAGACAAACTTACGCAGCGCCAGCCGCGGTAACGACCCTCGCGGCCAATGCGGAGTCTTTGACGGGACGGCGAGCGCCGAGGGACACACCAGGTGAAGTGATGCAATAATAGAATCTGAGGGGGGGGGAGGTTGCGCTCTGCACATGCTCAGAGCCCCGGTGTCCCCCACCCCAGTCAGGGGCGGAGGCCCTTGGTGGTGGGTGTCAGGAGGTAGGCTGGGCTGGCCTGCACTCTGTGTGTGCTCAGAGGCACAGCTGCCTCTCAGGGCTGGAGGAGGAGGAGGGGGTCGTGAGGGCTTGAGACTGCTTGTCATGCTGCGTTCTGATATTCATGTTGGGCTTCGGGGGCCGTAACCAAATAACCATCATAATGATAATATATAATAATATTTGAGCCCTTGGAGGCATCTCAGCTCCTGGGGTTTGGGGAAGCAGCTGGTTATCTCACCACCTTTGAGCCCAGCTTTCAGTCCAGTTTCTAAGACTGGGTGCCTGCTGCCAGTCACTCTAGACTGACGTTTATAATAAAATGAAAATAATAATAAGCTAAAAGGAGGCATTCTGATCAATGCTTCTGTATGTTATTTCACACACACACCCCACTCCCCTGCACCGGTGCTGAGCCCTGACCTTGACTTTAAAAAAATAATTTATTTAATCGTCATTGCAAATCTTCCAGAGACCGACAGATCTTTAAAAATAAAATTAATGCAAAATAATCCAAATATCATAAAACAATGAACAATAGTCAACATGGCCTAGCAGGCTACATTTTAAAATGCCCTTCCAAAGCTATGGGAGCACATACAGTACGATAAAACCTTCTGTTAGCAGCAAGGGGAAAACGGATCAGCTTTCTAAAACGTCTGAAAAACCTCAGGCTGCAGATCTTCTGAAAAGGAAATTCATAGGGGATATTCAGGCAGGATGCAGTATTTGGAAAGGGAGCATTTTATTTTTCAGATCTGTGGTGCTGATTATCCTTCCCGCCTTCTCCATGAAAGAATGTCTTGTTCATGCACAATCTGAAACTGATCACTCAGCAGAAAAGACCCCCCTGCGTTCCATTGGACACTTCCAGGCAGTGTTAGAAACTCAGACATAAAAGCTAACCACCAAATGGCACCTTAAACCGAGGTTACAGCTGCCAAAACCAGAACCAGAAAGACCAGGTTTGAAATCTGCACTTGGCCATGAAGCTCACGGAATTACCTTGGGCCAGTCTTTCTCTCATCCTAACCTACCTGATAGGGCTGATGTGATGATAAAAAGGGAAGGGGCGGGGAGACGTTTGTATGTCACAATGAGCTCTTTGGGTTAAAAATCGGGATATAAATCTATTTTTAAAATAAACAGAATGTCTAGTTGCCATTTTGGGGCAAGACGGCTCTAAAGTGATTGTTTTTCAGTTAAACATCTGGCTAATTCAGAGGACAACCCTGAGCGAGGTTAAGAGCTTTGAGAACTTAAAGAAGAAAAGTCCCCTGATCCAGGGACAGTCCACACATCTACTGGCCTGTTCCGACCTCTTTAAACTCTTTAGCGACTGCAGCCTTGGTTTAAGGACCCATTTGGCACCTAGCTTATATATCTGAGTTTCTAGCACTGACAGGGGCATAAGTGACCGCCTTGTTCTGCAGTTGACCATTGGTCAGTCTAGCTCAGTATTGTATACGCTGACCAGCGGTGGCTCTCCAGAGTTTCAGCCAATATCTCTCACGGCCCACGGAGTGGTCATCGGGGACTGAAGCTGAGCTTGTCTGCAGGCAAATTGGGTGCTCTAAAACCCTCAGCTACGCTCCTCCCCTTTCTTTGGGGATCCTATACAGTATCTTTCTTTTTAAAAAAGAACACCACCATATGTAAACCGTTCTCTTGTGGACGCTCCTTCCTTGGAGGTTTGGAAGCAGAGGTTGGGCGGCCGGCCGTCTGTCATGGATGCTTGAGGAGAGATTCCTGCATTTCAGGGGGTTGGACTAGATGTCCCTCGGGGTCCCTTCCAACGGTCAAACTCTTGTCCCGCAGGTCGGAATGGCGGCCAAGCGGATCACCCAGGAGACGTTTGACGATGTTGTGCAGGAGAACATCAGCGACCTTGGCATGGATCCGGAAGAGGCCGTGATCGAAGCCGTCCAGCAGTTCGAGTCTCAAGGTGTGGTTTTTGCGAAGAGATGTTTTTAACTGGCTGGGTAGACCTGAGATGGCACAGCCTTCTCTGCTGTTCTACGAATCCCTACTGAGGACCCCTACTCATTGCCCCCACTGCTCCGTGTCTTTTCTCCAGGTGTTGACTTAAGCAACATAGTGAAGACAGCCCCCAATTCCGCCTCTGTGGATGGGGAAGAGCCACAGCATGCTGTTTTGCAGGTGAGAAGGGTGGCTGGGGCCGCCCAAGAAAGGAGGAAAGCCCCAGGGGTCGCTTAGGGAAGGGGCCGTGGCCCAGGGGCACCTCAAGGGCCTCAGGCTGAATCCCGGGCATCCTGAAGTTGGGTTGGGAATGTTCCCTCTACAGTGGTACCTCTAGTGGTGGACTTAATCCGTTTCAGGGTGCCGTTTGCACCCCAAAAAGTCTGCAACTAGAGCGCCTCTTCTGCGCATGCACGGGTGGCGAACACGGAAGTAAACACTTCTGGGTTTGCCACATTCGTAAGCTGGAAGTCCGTAAGAAGAGCGGAACGCAACACGAGGTATGACTGTATTCCTATTTAAACCAGGGCTTTAATCAAAACCATGAGCACTAGAATCTTGGTTTATTTCTTAGGAAAGGAGCACAGCTCAGTGGGTGGGCAGCACCTGTTCTGTAATACTGAGCTCAGTGGTCCGACTCAGTGTTAAGCAGGTCCCTAGGGCCCTAAGCATCAGAAGGTGAAATATATAAGCTGGGCGTCAAACGGCTCCTTAAACCAGGGTTACGGTTGGCAGAGTGGAATGCCTACTTGCCATTTGGGGGCCAGACGGCTCGAAGGTCATATTATTTAATAGGGCTTTTGGGTTCCTGAAATTCATTCTGATTGCCGATAAAATGGAGTTCTACAGGATGGGGTATCCCAAACCCAGGGACCCCCAGGCAGGCACCTCCAGGTGGGGGAGACGCCAGGCGCCTTCCTGGCACCCAGGCATCTTCACCTAGCCAGGTGCAAAATGGTATCGCAATGTTAAACACCAGCCCCGTCCTTAGATCAGCCTTTGTGATCTCCTGGTGTGTCGCAATGCGTAGCTGGCGATTTCCCGCGATGTTGAAAACCAGCTATTGCCCAGCCCTACTCGATCCTTTCCTTCCGCAGACGCTGGACTCCTTGCAGAAGGCAGTTGCTGATGGCGACTCGGGCGCGGTGGACGAGCTGCTGGTGAGCTTTGCGGAGCAGTGCCGGCAGGAGATGGCCGTCCGCTACTTGGCGGGGCAGAAGGGCGCTTATCCTACCGTGCTGGCCGCCTGCCGCCTGGCTTGTGAGGAAGGCTGCTCCCTCCTCAAAGCCCTCCGTGCCCTCTCCACCCTCCTGGACGGCCAGCCCGACTTCCTCGATGCCCCCGGGCAGGAGCTGCTTCTGCGGGTCTTGCGGGAGCGGCAGGACGATGGCGACCTGACCTTGGCCACGATCCGCTGCGTCCGGCAGGCGTCCCTCAAGCACGAGCAGAACCGGCAGGACCTGGTGAAAGGCGGCGTCCTCTCCCTGCTGGTCGGGGCCGTTGTCCGCCATGGGGACCGGGCCGATGTGGTCCGGGAGGCCTGCGCGGGGCTGCGCTTCATGACCTTCGACGACGATATCCGGGTGCCCTTTGGCCACGCCCACGAGCACGCCAAGATGATCGTGACAGAGCACGGTGGACTGAGGGTCCTCATCGAAGCCGCCAAAGGTAGAAGCGTTGCCCCTTCCTCTCCACCCATGGAATGCAAGGAGAGCCCTTCTGGATCTGGCCAGAGGGAGGGGGGGAATTCGATCCCAGCGTTACCGGAGGCAAGACCTCCCTCTCTGTCTTTCCAACGCCAATCAAAGACAACCAAGAAGTGGTTTGGGGTGTTGTCTGCCCAGACACTGAGATCTAGCGCTGAGATCTTCTGGCGGTTCCCTCACTGAGAGAAGCCAAGTTACAGGGAACCATGAAGAGGGCCTTCTTGGTAGTGGCACCCGCCCTGTGGAACGCCCTCCCATCAGATGTCAAGGGAAAAAAACAACTATCAGACGTTTAGATGACATCTGAAGGCAGCCCTGTTTAGGGAAGTTTTTAATGACTGCTGTTTTAATCTTTGTTGGAAGCCACCCAGAGTGGCTGGGGAAACCCAGCCAGATGGGCCAGGTATAAATAATATATTCTTATTCTTATCTACAAGTGTGGTTACTCCACAAATCCTCAATGAATCAGTAATTGTCATTTTTCAAATTCCTTTTCTTTCCTTCTGCATGTATGAAGCCCAAAAGCTCACTTTTACTTTTCCTAACCAGGTACGATTCACTAACCATCTCGCTTTCTCCTCCTCCTCCTCCTCTCAGCCTTCCCCGACGACTGCAGCGTCCTGAGGGAGATCTGTGCCACTCTGGGGCGCCTCTCTGTCCGGAACGAGTTCTGCCAGGAGATTGTGGACCTGGGCGGTTTAAACTTCATGGTGGCGCTGCTGGCCGACTGCATTGACCACCAGGTATTATGAATGTAGGTAGCTGCCATGTCCGATCATTGTGTTTGTTCAACCCAGTAGTGCCTACTCTGACTGGCAGCGGCACTCCAGGTAGGGCTGGCCTGATCCGTGAATATGCAGTGGATCGAAATAAATCAAGATTTCGGTCCTCATTATTCTGAAGGAAGGACTGATGGACTAAAAATCTAGGCAGCATCTTCATATTGCATTGCGCCAGCAATCCATCTAGCTCAGTATTACCGACACTGGCTGGCAGCCGTTCCCCAGGGTTCCAGGGGACATTCCAGAAATGCCAGGGATTACACTCATTTTCACTCTTTTTTTTTTAGTTTTTGTTGATCTGTGTTTTGTTTGAAAGGAAGTCTGAGACCAAACTCCTCCTGGAAAAGTTGATTTCAGAATAATGATTCCAACGGGATCAGGGCCTTTGGAGAGTTTTCTCACCAATGCTCCAAAACTCCCCCTCCCGCTCTTTTTTGGGTAAAAACAGCTAAAAGCAAAGGGACTTTCAGATGCATAAAAGCCAAAAGCGTTAGGGAGGCTGTCCTAACTGCAGCACAGACCTGACCATTTTCATTTCCGTGGGCTTGCGTTGGGTAATATTAGTAATGAGAAGAACACTCTATGGCCTTTTAAACTTTGCATGGCGGAGTTTTTGTTTGTTATTATAGTATTTCTTGTGTTCTTATATTGCAAACTGCCCTGTGATCTTCAGATATGGAGGGCGGTATAGAAATCTTCATCATCATCATCTTGGAAAGGAGTCGAAATAATAATAATAATAATAATAATAATAATAATAATAATAATAATAATAATAAAAATGCCCATTAGCACCTTAGAGACCAGCTAAGTTTGTTCTGGGTAGAAGCTTTTGTGCGCATGCACACTTCTTCAGATCCACCTGAGTTGGTCTCTAAGGTGTTACTGGACAATTTTTTATTCCAACTGCATCAGACCACCTGCCTGAATCTAGACCCTTGGGAAGCAGATGCTCTGCCTTGGAGCTACAGCCGCTCCCCTAAAAAAAAGAATAGTATTTGTTTTTCCAGGATCTTAGTATCTGCTTCTCCACCCCAGACCTAAGCTTTAGCTGACTTGGTGGGGTGGCCGTCTGTCCTGGATGCTGGAGCCGGGATTCCTGCATTGCAGCGGGTGGGACTAGAGGACCCCCAGGGTCCCTTCCAACTCTGCGACCGTGTGGCTTTCTTTTCAAACCTGTTCTCACGCCTTGGGTCTTTGCCCTTCCGCTGCCGATTGTAGGACCTGGTGAAGCAGGTGATGAGTGCCATCCAGGCGATCGCGGGCAACGACGACGTGAAGGACGCCATCGTCAATGCCGGAGGGACAGACCTCATCGTGCTGGCCATGACTCGGCACCTCGGCAGCCCTTTGGTGAGTGGGTGTCGGTAGAGGAAGCTTCCATTTATTGGCTGGTCTGTTGCATTTATCCCGCCTCTTCCTCCAAGCAGCTTAAAGCGGCGTTCGGTCGTTCACCTCTACAGGTGTAACCCTCACGACCACGGTGTGAGGGGGTTAGACTGAGAGGCCCCAACCAGCCCATCACCTTGTCATGGGGAGTGGGCTTGCACGTTCCTAGGACCCTTGTGAGCGCAGCCGTCGGGGGTCTCGTACTCCCAGCAGGGTCACCCAAGGCGGTAAGGTCAAAGGGGAGGAGCTAGACAAAGCATGATCCCAGAAGTCCTCAAGGGCAGAACAGGCGGAAGATGACAAGCGGTGTGTGACAACGGCTGCGAAGGCGGAGGAAGAATCTACCGGTCATCGTGATCCTCATGCCATTGGAAGAGAGCCTTACTGTGAAGACTGTGTGTTGGTCAGTGTGCCCTGATCTACGCGCATAAAACAGATTCACACACAGGGGTCTTCCAAAAACCCCTCAGTCATGAACCGGCACATGGGCGGTGGATACAGATTCAGTTGCTCTGAGTCAAGGAATGAGGCAGTTGAGTAGTTTGGCAGCTGTATCCATGACTGAGCAGCCCTATTTAGGATCCACCCTACTCACCCCGAAAAGGGGGAGGGGCTAAAAAAGGTGCCCTAAACATAGTCGGCCTCCCTTTTTTCCCTGACTGGATTACTGCGCCGAGGTCAGCACCCAGCGGTCATAAAAGACAATTGAACTTTGGAACATGGACTATATGGACTTTGTTGGATAGCACAGACAATCAACGTCCCCAACGCAGAGCTGCCATCATTGCAAGAGAGCTGTGATGTTTTAACTTCAATATTGCATCGCTTCAAGGAGCTCAAAGAGCAGGTGAGGGACAACTGAAGGAAGAAAAGGGAGGCTACACTTTCTTCTGGAAAGGTCTGCCTGAACAAGAACGTTGAATACACGGAGTAGGCTTTGCTATCAAAAACGTGCAGCTCTTGTCAGAAGTCACTAATGGCATTAATGAGCTACTTTCAACCCTTCAACTAAAACTCACCCCAAACCATCAGGCTCCTATTCTAAGCGCTCATGCACCAACACTGATTGCTGATGAAGACATTAAATAAAATTTTTACTCTCAGCTGGATATCCTCCTGGGTAATTTTAATGCAAGAGTTGGGCAAGATTTTGATCTGTGGCCTGGGACTATAGGGAAAGAAGGAATTGGCAACAGCAACCAGAACGGAATCTGACTTTTGACGATATGTGCAGCGCACAACCTTGGTATTACCAACACACTCTCGACAAAAAAATAAATGTAAAACATCTTGGAGGCACCCTTGGTCAAACCACTGGCACCGCTTAGACTATGTAACCGTCCGAGCTGAAGATTGCCGTGATTCGCTCCTTACCAGAGCTGTGGTGAGTGCTGACGACTCCTGGACAGATCACCAGAATTGGCCTCCACAGTAACTTACGGACTCACATTTAAAACTGTGTTTGTGGAAGACAATCTTACTCGGCTATGAGTGATCACTGAAGAAGAAGAAGAAGAGTCACTCAGTGAGCTGCTCTTGGGTCCTATACTGACCCTCTAACCCAGAGGTTTTCATCATTTTTGAGTCCATGACTCCCTTGACCAACTACATTCTTTTTGCGGCACCCCTGTGGGGCTCACCCCTTTCCTGGTGAACCAGCAGCCGCTCATCCCTTTTTGAGCACTTTCCCTTGTTGTGCGTTCCCTCAGCCTCCTCCCCCCTCTTCTTGGGAGTCCTCTAGGCAGCCACTGCTGACACCCCTTGTCTCTGAGCTGCCCCCCGCTGCCCCAAAGAGAGATGCTTCCCAGAGGCCCCTTTCCCCTGGGAAGCCTGTAGCCGGGCTGCTGCAACAAACATCTGTGCAAGCCTTTGGGAGGCAGAGGGGCAAGAGGGCATCAGAGGAGGGAGGGAAGGAAAGAGGGACAGGGGCCAGTGCTGCCCGCTGCACCCCTGATCATCATTCAAGGCACCCCAGGGTGCCACAGCACACTGGTTGAAAACCACTGCTTTAACCACTCCACCACATTGGCTCTCCTTGGTTGCTCTCAGTTCCTTTGCTGTTCTTGAACCCCCTCCCTCATCTTTTGCCCCTTCCCCTGGATCAGCCCCCTCCAGAAGAAAGAGGGTGCATGCACGCTCTGCCCTGTTCCAAGGGATCATAGAATTGTAGAGTTGGAAGGGGCGGCCTGCAAATTTAATAAACAAATAAATGCTACACTATATTAAAAGCAGTTGAAAAGAACTTAAACTTGCAGAAATACTATTACTGTACGATAAAATGCAAGAGTGGTGTCAAGCTTGCTGTATAATAAAAATGCAAGTGTGTCGTCAGTCGGTTGAACATGGCTGCCTGTGTTTCCGCCCTCAGGTGTGTGAGCAGAGTTGTGCGGCCTTGTGCATGCTGGCGCTGCGGAAGCCCGAGAACTGCCGGGTCATCATGGAAGGGGGCGGGGCCTTGGCAGCGCTGCAGGCCATGAAGATGCACCCCAAGGAAGCTGGCGTGCAGGTAACAATTTTGCGCTGTGAGAGACAGGAGTCGCTCTTTCACCCACCCTCTGCCCTGGCGTAACCACAGTTACCTCTGAAGGTATCAAGCCTGCTTTCCCACAAGGGTATAAGATGGGCTGCGTCTGGTGTTGGAACTACTGTTTCTGGGGGACGGGGGCAGGCAGGCGTGGGGGACTCCCTGGTCCTGAATGGGGTAACTGTGCCCCCGAAGGACCAGGTGCGCAGCCTGGGAGTCATTTTGGACTCACAGGTGTCCATGGAGGTGCAGGACAATCCTGCATCCAGGGCAGGAGGGAGGAGCCAAAGAAGATGGCGGCTGTAACAACTTCTCCTTCGTGAACCCTCCGGATTACAAACCTTTTATTGCCTTTTATAGCCTTTTACAGCCGTCTTTATAGCTGTTTTTATTAGACTTTTAAATTATTTTACCACTGTTGGAAGTTTTTAATCGTTTTACTTCTACGGTTGGCCTGTCGGGGCCAATATACGTATCAACAAGGATATTCTAATCTTCTGCTGAGAAAGCCTGCAGCTGATTAGCAACGCCGCCTTGAAGACTGGTTTATGTTGAGCAGTGGAGGAGGAGTAGCAGAGAGTTGCGTCCATAAAAGATAAGTTCTCTTTTATCTCCGTTTACCTCTACTTTGAACCTCCTAGTTAGTGAGACAGCGACAAATGGGTCATGGCAAGCGACCAAGGTCTGCTGAGAAAGGTTGTCCACCTCCAAGAGTAAAGCAGCCAAAGCTTGAATCTCCCCCACCATCTACTAACAATAACAGCAAAACGGAGCAAGTAATTGTTTCTGCGGTCGAAACATACAACCGCTTCTGGCCTCTGCATGATCAAGGAGAGTTGGAAAAGCTAGCTGATCCAGCGGAGGATGGAAGCCATAGGGAAGCCCTCCTTTCTGACACCTTAACTACACCTCCATCACTGAAACGGGAAGCATTAGGACAATCTGCCCATGAATTAGTACCTGATCAAATACAACTGGTAATCAGGACTTTAAGCTTCATTTTCAAGGAATTGGAGGGGATTTCTTTGTCATTGAATAAACTTACACGGGCCTTTCTGGCTCATCTATCTTCCTCAACTGTGCTATCTAATTTGCACCAATCCCCTGTGCAGCTTGTGAGTGCCTTAAAGAGACAACATGACCAGAAATCTCTCCTTAAGGGCTCAAGATGCAGGCTGCCACTGCCCCAAAGGAATAAGCAATCCTTGATTTTTCAACCCAATAAAATATGTCTATCCATTTTCTCCCGTGACGCCCCCAGACTTAGGTGGAATAACCTGATGATGGCTAAAGGGTACCTACGTGATTTGCTAAATATTCCTTTTTCCCAGATAGATCTTATATCTGTAGTACCCCTAAATGCCACGCCTTGGCCAAGGAAATTTATGCTCTCCTTCCAGTCTGCAAGGATCCCACATCTTCTTGCAAGACAAAAAGTTCGGCTGGCACCCTGGGAGATTATAACAACAAGAGTCTTTAAGGACACGAGTGTTAAACCTCTTTTTCCCAACATTTTAACCGGAAATGAACGCCCGTTCCCTTCCTCTGTCCCTATAATAAAGGGAAAAACACCTAGCCGGGTACCCCCTGTTCCACCTGCGACCCCAAGTGCCCATCTAGTTACGCAGAGGAATGATCCAATTGCGAGTGGAGATTGGAATATCCCTGAAGAGAGAAATCTTATCTCCTCTTATGGAAAACTCCCTTCAGAAGAACAGCAGGCTATTCTCGAAGCGTCTCCAAGATGGCGATGAGGTAAGACGCATTTGCCGGAGCTCATCTCGAATCCTCCTTAAATTTGTGTTGTGGCTCCCAGCCTTTCAAGTTCTTGCTGAAGATTGTACCAGGGTGTTGGAGTCCATGCTAGGAGTTCACATTGCTGATAACTGTGAAGCCTGCATCGTAAATCAGCTTTAATGAGCAGATAATTGTATTCTCCGGCAGCCTCGGAAGCAGCCTTCGACTCACTGGTCTCCCGCCAGCTCACATTCAGCTGTATTGCTACTTCTATTACTTTTCATTACCTTTTAACCACTGCTATTTTTAACGATCCATTTTAAACGACTCATTTTAAACGACTCATAACGATGGGTCAAGGCAAACGCCTAAGAGACTGTGACGAGGTTCTGCCCTCCCCAAGAGCCAAACAAACAAAAACCGACCCCCCCGTGTCTGGCAAATGGAGTGACCCCACAGAACACTGCTATAGGGTGAAAACCCAGAACCGTTTCTACCCTCTAATGTCCCCAGAAACAACGTCAACACCAACGTCAACATCGCTATTCTCGATAGATTGGATCTACTCAAACAAAGACTCTTATCGCAAGGGGACCCCTCTATGCCGATGAGAGAGGAGAGCAGGCGCTCCACGTCCCACAAGGCGTCTCCACCAAATGCCTTGATAATCTCTCAACCTGTTACTTTGTCATCCCCTATTGATCTGAATCAGCAGTCACCTGTTGACCAACAGCACCAATGTTGACCAACATTGCTCCCGTTTCAGACCTGATGTCCAATCAAAATATGGAAGCTGATGATTCCTTTGCTTCAATGCCTGAGCTAGAATCTACCCTGCCTGAAGATCACCAGGAAATGACTACGCAGGCACCATCCCCACGTTCTCGCCCTTCTATACATCTGCGTGATAATTCTTCCCCATCGGCGCAGCAACTACAAGTGATGACTGGAACACTTCTTAGCGCTACCCTGGTTAAGACTGACAACTCTGACGGATCTACTAGTATAGCCCATCAAAGATTTGCTACTACTCACCTCAACGAACAGCATCCGACTTCACCAACTTTGCCTAATTCTTCCTCCCCGGCAAAACCCTTCCTGCCTGTTAATGCTACCAAATCATGGTTTCAATCAACACAGAAGAAGACCCTATCCGCACAAACTAAAATTACCGATTTCCTTATGGGTCCTCGTTCTACCTCCAAGAACCCATTAAACAACTCAAAGTGACAATTACCGGGACAGCACAAGGCCCCGACATTACCAATACTTAGCTGGAACATCATGGAGGCGAATATGAGGCTTGGGATTCCTACTGTGGAGGGGCGAGGGAGGCATGGCGGTGGGGGCAGATGTTATAGGCGAAGGGGATCGAGATACGGATATGCTCGTACCCCTTCCAATCTGCGCCCCATCCCGAGAGACGAGGGTAGGGTGAGCAAGGATTACTCACCTCCGTCACTGGTGTTGTGCAATGCCAGGTCTATAGGCAACAAAACCGCCACCCTGCGAGATTTCTTCATCTCTCAGGGGGCCGACCTGGCTTGTGTGACGGAGACCTGGGTGCGCGAAGGGGATACTGTTACCTTACGAGAGATGGCGCCCCCGGGTTTCTCCGTCCTCCACCAGTCGCGGACTGTGGGCCGGGGGGGAGGGGTGGCATTATTAATCCGGGAAGATTGTTCTTTCAGGGCTCTACCATCACCATCGATCCCTGGCATTGAATGTGTTGGCCTAGTGTGGGGCTCCGAGGTGAGCTTGGCTGTCTGGCTGGTGTACCGGCCACCTAGCGCACCAGCAGCCACCCTGTCAGGCCTATTGGAGGCGGTGGCCGGCTGGGCCTTGGAGTTCCCTAACCTATTGGTATTGGGGGACTTCAACATCCATGCTGATGCCACTCCCTCCTCACAGGCTCTGGACCTGGTGTCTTCCATGGCGACACTAGGGCTCTCCCAGTTTGTTTCGGGCCCCACACATCAAGCAGGCCACACGCTGGATTTGATCTTTGGCGTCGGTATAGATGTGATCACGTTTCCTTCGATGAAGGTGCCATGGTCTGATCACTACGCTCTGAAAGCCAGGATTGACGTTCCACCCCCACCCTGCTTGGGTGGCGAGCCGATTTGGGCTCGCCCGCGGAGGCTGATGGACCCTGATAGATTCCGTCAAGCCTTGCGGGACCTTGCTCCCCCTGGCGACTCATTGACTGAGCTTGTTAAGGGCTGGAATACCCAACTCCTGGCAGCCATCAATGAGATCGCACCTAAGCGCCCTCTGCGTCCCCGCAGAAACCGGGCTCCCTGGTTTACCGAGGAGCTCCGGAAAATGAAGCGGGACCTCAGACGGCTAGAGCGAGTATGGCGGGGTGCCCGTGACGGAGCTTCAAGAACATCCTATAGAGTTTTTATGAAAACCTATGAGATGGCAGTGAAGGCCGCTAAGAAGTCCTACTTCTCGGCCTCCATTGCATCCGCTAGCTCTCGCCCGGCGCAATTATTTAGTATAATTCGTTCTTTAACGTCCCTCGAAGGACAGCCAAATTTAAATAACAATTGGACACACAGCTGTGAGGCATTTGCGAGCTTTTTTGCGGAGAAGGTCCTGTTGCTCCGCCATGACCTCCCCGCCAATTTCGATACAATAAAGGAACTGGAGGCCCCTCGACTGTCCTCGGGTCCAGTATTGGACCACTTTGACCGGATATCCCCAGCCGATGTGGACAGACTCCTCCGAGCTGGAAAGCCCACCACTTGTCCTCTCGACCCGTGCCCGTCCTGGCTGATTAGAGCGTGTCCAGACGAGGTGCGGGCCCCCATGGGGGATATCATCAATCTGTCCCTTGGCACCGGGACATTCCCAGGGGAACTGAAGGAGGCGGTGGTGCGTCCGCTCTTAAAGAAAACATCATTAGATCCCTTAGATCTATCCAATTACCGCCCGGTCTCGAATCTTCCATTCCTGGGTAAGGTGATTGAGAGAGCGGTTGCTGAACAGCTTGGTAGGTTTCTGGACGAAACATCTGCTCTGGATCCATTCCAGTCCGGCTTCCGCGCTGGTCATGGGACCGAGACGGCTCTGGTCGCCCTAACAGATGATCTCCGCAGGCAGCTGGATCGAGGTGGGTCGGGGCTGCTGATTCTTCTAGATCTGTCAGCAGCTTTCAACATAGTCGATCATGAACTTCTGGACCACCGCCTTGCCGACGTGGGGATCCAGGGCACAGTCCTTCAATGGCTGCGCTCGTTTCTCTCTGGTCGGGGACAGAGGGTGGCGCTTGGGGGGGAATTGTCATCGCGCCACTCCTTGGTGTGTGGAGTGCCTCAGGGTGCGATTCTCTCCCCGATGCTTTTTAACATCTTTATGCGCCCCCTTGCCCAGCTTGTCCGGAGTTTTGGGCTGGGCTGCCATCAGTATGCTGATGACACCCAACTCTATCTGTTGATGGATGGCCATCCTGACTCGGCCCCAGACACACTGACCAGATGTCTGGAAGCTGTGGCTGGATGGTTACGTGGGAGCCGGTTGAAGTTAAATCCTGCGAAGACAGAGGTCCTCTGGCTGGGGCGGGACGATATGGGATCGAAGGGGCAACTCCCATCTCTTGCGGGGGTGCAATTGGTGCCAGCACCGTCCGTTAAGAGTCTGGGTGTAATCTTCGATACCTCCCTCTCTATGGAGGCGCAGATTACAGCTATAACAAAGGCGGCATTTTTTCATCTCCGCCAAGCTAAGCAGTTGGCCCCTTATCTCTCTCGCCCTGACCTAGCCACTGTGATCCATGCGACGGTCACCTCCAGACTGGATTATTGTAACTCGCTCTACGTGGGGCTGCCCTTGAGACTGACCCAGAAACTCCAGCGGGTACAGAATGCCGCAGCGAGACTCCTTACGGGGTCCTCGCTGCGAGATCACATTCACCCGGTGCTATACCACCTGCACTGGCTCCCGGTGGAGTATAGGATCAGGTTTAAGGTGCTGGTTTTAACCTTTAAAGCCCTATACGGCCTAGGACCCTCGTACCTACGGGACCGCCTCTCCTGGTATGCCCCACAGAGAAACCTACGATCTGTAAATAAAAACATCCTCAAGGTCCCAGGCCTCAGAGAGGTTAGGCTGGCCTCAACTAGAGCCAGGGCCTTCTCGGCTGCGGCTCCAATCTGGTGGAATGCTCTGTCACAAGAGACTAGGGCCCTGCGGGACCTGACATCTTTCCGCAGGGCCTGCAAGACAGAGTTGTTCCACCAGGCCTTTGGTCAGGGCGCAGCCTGACTCCCTCCTCTGGAAACCTGCACAGTATTATGGTTGCCATTAATTTGATTTTAATTAATTTTTATAATGAAATATTTTAGAATGTGTGATTATTCAACTATTTAGTTATTTGATTGTTGTTAGCCGCCCTGAGCCCGGCTTCGGCTGGGGAGGGCGGGATATAAATAAAATTTATTATTATTATTATTATTATCTGAGACCCTCCCTGCCCACAGACTGTCTCGTCAGAGTGGCACATGCTCAAGTTATCTACTGCTTGGACTACTGCAATGCACTCTATGTGGGGCTACCTTTGAAGGTGACCCGGAAACTACAACTAATCCAGAATGTGGCAGCTAGACTGGTGACAGGAAGTGGCCACCGAGGTCATATTACACCGGTCCTGAAAGACCTACATTGCCTCCCAGTATGTTTCCGAGCACGATTCAAAGTGTTGATGCTGACCTTGAAAGCCCTAAACGGCCTCAGCACAGGGAACCAGGCAAAGGGCCTTCTTGGTGGTGGCACCCTCCCTGTGGAACACCCTCCCATCAGACGTCAAGGAGATAAACAACTATCTGACTTAGGCAGCCCTGTATTGGGAAGCTTTTTATGTTTGACGTTCTATTTTGTTTTTATGTGTGTTGGAAGCCACCCAGAGCGACTGGGGAAACCCAGCCAGAGAGGCGGGCATAAATAATAAAATTGTAGCTATTAGTAGTATTAGTCCTACTCAGAAGGCCCACTGAAATTAACAGAAACATCTTAACACCATACTGGAAAACCACACAATGAATCCCTAGAGTGCAATATTATATACCATTTTTTACACACTGTTGATTTTATTGGTATTGCAAACATTATAATTTCGTAAATAATTTACATTTACATGAAGTGTAAACCACTTAGGAGGTGTATCAATGTTGTTTAAGGCGCCATATATTTTGGAGAGCTGTTTCTCTCCTCGCCCCTTACATTTGGATGCTTCTTAAGGTACCATAGACCACGTCTGCATGATGGTTTCTGAGATCAAGGAGCAGTTTTCTGCCTGCGTTGGGGTACAAGTTTTGACTCAAGGTGGCGAGCAGAACCTTTCAAAATGGTGCTGATCTTATTCAAAAATTGCATAGTGGTCCTTGAGATCAAGGCGCAGGTTTCGGCCTACGTTCGGATACAACATTTTGAATCATTTTGAATCGAAACGGCACTGATATTTTTTTTGTTGCTTCTCAGAGTTCCCAGGCGACGCTGGGCGCTTTCTTCTGCTAACGAAGTAAATCGTTTGCCATTTTTCTCTTTCTCCGTCCAGAAACAAGCCTGCATGCTGATCCGCAACCTAGTCTCCCACACTCGGGATTTCTCCCAGCTCATTCTGGAAATGGGCGCTGAGGACTTGATCGCCGAGGCCCGGGCCGCCCACCGGACGTGCGAGGATGTGGCCAAGGCCGCCTTGAGGGACCTGGGCTGCCAGGTGGAGCTGAGGGAGCTCTGGACGGGCCAGAAGGGCAGCCTGGCGCGTTGACACCCGGAGACGCCGGGAAACGGGGGGTTGGAAGCGGTGGGGATGAGCGGAGAGCAAGATGGACTTGCAGACAGGAATAAACGCAGCCCAAGGGAGAAGGAGGGTGTTGGCCTTGGGTGCCATTAGCTGCACAGGCCCCGGAAATTCACCGGTGCGCCATTTACTTTTCTGAGCCAAGTCTTCTGTGCGGTCCTGGTTGTTATTTTAAATATCTGCCGCTTCAAGAACTTGACTGGCCGACCCTAGAGAATGGAGTGGCGCCTGCGGAGAAAGCTTCCCTTTCTATAAAAATGGCCAAGAGTAAAAAGCAGCAACAATGGTGCGGGGGGGGGGGGGGAGGCTGGCAGGCTGCTTTTCCATTTACAGTTGTATTTTGGCCCTACCCTGGCTCTCCATATCGCCAGGGCAGGGCTGGGCCTGGCAGGCTTCTCCAGCTTCAATTAGGCAACCACTGCTCCCTGCTGTCCTCCATTCTTCTTCCAGATGTGCCATCCTCTGGCCCTTGGCCGTTCTTTTTCCTCTTGTGTCATCATGCTGCTGGTTTAAAGCAATCATGTGCCTGTCTCATTTTTGTTCTCTACGGTTCTCCTCTTTGGTCTCATGATAGTTACAAGAAAGGAGATTCCAACTAAACATTAGGAGTAACTTTCTGTTGTTGGCAAGATCCGTTTGACAGTGGAATGGTCTCCTTTGGGAGGTTGCAGACTCTCCTTCCTTGGAGGTTTGGAAGCAGAGCTTGGATTGCCATCAGCTGAGATTCCGGCATTGCAGAAAGTTGTACTAGAGGACCAGGGAATCTCTTCCTACTCAACCATTCTCATTCTAGTTGGATAAAAGTTGGCTCTCTCACACCCTCCGTTTCTTTTTTAAAGTCAAGTTTCCGGCCCTTATGAGTGTTAAGAGATGCTTGGGAGAATCTCTCAGAAGCTGGAGCAGATTGCTGGCCTTTGGGGCTTTGGTTTCTAAGAACATGTTTCCAAGAACAGACCCTCCACGTATCCCGTTTTTCCAGGGACAGTCCCAGATTTACAGAAGCCGTCCCGGTTTCTTATTGATCCCAGAATGTCCTGCTTTTCCTTAGGACAGGGGTCAGCAAACTTTTTCAGCAGGGGGCCGGTCCACTGTCCCTCAGACCTTGTGGGGGGGCCGGACTATATTTTGGAAGGGAAAAAATGAACGAATTCCTATGCCCCACAAATAATCCAGAGATGCATTTTCAATAAAAGGGCACATTCTACTCATGTAAAAACACGCTGATTCCCGGGCCATCCATTGGCCGGATTTAGAAGGCGATTGGGCCGGATCCGGCCCCCGGGCCTTAGTTTGCCTTAGGATGGATGTCCTTATTTTCATGAGAGAAATGTTGGAGGGTATGATGTAAGCAGGGAGCAGCGTCAAGGAACGAGCATAAAGGATGCAAGTTGAAGGCTTCAGTTTTTCTTTCTGAAGAAGCTTGTTTGGCTGAGACAGGGAGGAGCTCTCTAGATGTCACGGGACTCCAGCTTCCCTCAGCCCAGCCGGCATTGCAGACAGTCGGGAGTGATGGGAGACGGAATCCAGCAACAGCCAGACTCTGCAGGTTTTCCTTCCCTGGTCCTAAGAGGAGACATTCTCTACTGGCTGCACGAGGAAGGAAAATGCCTCTAATCAGAAGACGCATGCCCTTCCAAGAGCAGGGAATGCCTCTTAGAGCTGGGAGGGGGAACTTCCGGAGCCCCATCAAAAGCTCCTCCAGCCAGTGGTCTGAGATGATGGCGGTGTGTGTGTGCGGCATCCGCCTGTCTCAAGAGACAATGGAGTGCGCCCCCAGGGGTGAATTGCTGTGTTGGCAGCAGGGAGGTGACCTCCCCAGGGCAAGGGCCTGGGCAGCGTGTCTGGAGGTCCTGGGCTGCCCAGGTGACAAGACCCCCCTCTCGGCCGCACCGAGGGGTCCAAAGGAAAGCAGAGCAAGACGTTGGGCACCAGCTGCGCTGCAGAAGTTGCCAGAAGGAGGCGGACAAGGGACTCCACTCTGGATTTGCGTAGGGCTTACTCCTGAGCCTTTTCTCTCTCAGAGATGTCCCACAAGGACCAGAGTCTTCTTTCTCCTAGATAGGCTCCCTTCCCAGGTGGACGAGCCCCACCTGCCCTTCACTCCCCTTCATAGGACATGCAGAAAGCGCCTTCTTGACCACTGGCCTCCCTCTTGGTCTCGTCCACTCCCTCCGTCTGAGCCTGGCTTCACATGCAGGGGAAGCCCCTGACTCACTGAGGGTTTGAGACCCTTTGGCTCCCCTCACCCGATTTAGCCAGCCAATCGAAGCTGCTCCCAGGATTGTGGCCGCTGTCGCCTGCTGACGGCGTCTGGGAGCCACAGGTGAGAGTTGGGTGCAGGTGGGGACCAAAGGTGGACAAACGACCCCAGAAGGAGCACATGACCCCCCACAGAGCTACCACCCCTCCCCTACCACCCCATCATTATCTGAAGGGTTGCAGGCACCCCACCCACTGGGCTATGTAAAGCTGTCGTGTGAGTGTACACACACACAAACTAAAATCCTTGTTTTGTCTAGCTCTGTCCTTGCTGTCAAAAGCTGCCTTGGGTTTTGGCTACGGCTCTTTCCTCCGTCTCCCCTGGAGATTGAACCGGTGGCCTTCTGCGTACATAGCAAATGTTCCACTACTGAGCTAGGTCTCGCTTAAGGAGAGCCAAAAGTTGCTTCCCAGAAGCTTCCAGGTTCATCCCAACTGGCTGCGAGGTGACGCTCCCCCCGAAAGGGTTGTTCACTCAACAGTAGCACTCTGTACGCAACGGCCTAAGTAGATCCCTGATGGATCAGGACAAGGAACCATTGGTCCAGCATCCTGGCCTTGCCTTACAGATCGGCAAGGCTCTCCACTTGTGATCCCAGCTCTGGCTTGTATCTGACACCAGCCATGCTCAGAGTAGACCCATTGACATGAATGAGAAGGAATAACTCTGGCCCATGACTCTGAATGGGTCTACGCTGGGTGGAAGCTAGTGGGATCGAAGCCACGTGGAACAAGGGGGTTTCAAGAAAGAATGATTGTAGCAGAGGGAGAAAGAGAATGCTTATTATACATTTAGTAATTCAAGTGTCATAAGCAGCTCATTCCCAAATATAAAAACAAGTAACACAAACATTAAAATGCAAAAGATGAGCATTTTTTAAGCACATTAAAACATTTAAACTCAAGGCACCCATAATTGAAACACCAGAATAAAATAAGGACTCAAAACACCCTGAGCAATTTCCCGTTAGCAATGGAGATTGGTCCCCTCACCAGTTTCCCAGCCATTGATCTTAAGACTTAGCTGATGGTCACGCTGTCTTTCTTGTTTACTAATATGTGGTGATTTTTTTAAAAAAATTAACCCCCAGCTTTTCTGATTCTGTCCCAGCCAAGCCAAGCCACCCACAGGCTGCTGACCCAAGGCTGGGGGGGGGGGGGGGGCCCTCAACCGCAAAGTGTGGTTGGGGTTTTGAGCTGACATCACAAACGGGTTGCATATCTGTCCTTGGGTCTGTCCATCTCCTCTGAGGGTGGACCTGTTTCCCCTTAGAGTGACAGCTTACCGCATTCCCCCAGAGAAAATGGAGGGGAAAAGCGGAGACCAATAGACACATAGAATTAAGACCAAGTTGTTTTATTATGTATAGGTACAAATTTAGGAAGAAACTGCCACCCTTTAAATCCGGCGCTGGGTACCTTTGGTCCTCCTGGTGCTGCTGAACTATAACTCCCGTCCATTAGCCAGGGATGATTGGAGTTCTTGTTCAGCAACGTGTGGAGGCACAAAGAATTAAACAGATTAAGGATTCAATGTGAATAAAGCCCATCTCACTTCAGTTGAGAAGCCAGTTTCCAGGTGAGCTGTGCACCTGCTTCAGCTTTCCTGCATCAAGTCCTGCCTGATAAGAACATTAGAATAATCATAGAATTGTAGAGCGGCAAGAGACCCCTGAGGGTCCTCTAGTCCAGCCTCCTGCAATGCAGTAATTGCAGTTAAAAGAAACACCAGCCTACCCTCCAACAGTTCTCAGATGAAAATAGGGACATTCTATTCTACATCAGGAAGATTTTCCTGCATTTGATCTCCCACATCGTGTCCCAATCAAGGGAAGACCACACCTGGAATACTCTGTCCAGTTCTGGGCACCACAATTTGAGAAGGATGTTGACCAGTTAGAAGGGGTGCAGAGGAGGGAGGCCAAGATGATCAAGGGACTGGAAACCAAGCCTGATGAGGAATGGTTGAAGGAGCTGGGTATGTTTAGCCTGGAAAGAGGAGATATGAAAGCCATCTTCCAATATCTCAAAGGCTGTCACATGGAAGATGGAACAAGCTTGTTTTCTATGGCCATTTATGTATTATTTTATTTGGACTGGTTATGTTGTGCGGACGCCTGATTATTGTCTTCCAAAGCAACTACTCTATTCCCAACTCAAGAATGGTCATCGTAATGCCAGTGGACAACAAAAGAGGTTTAAAGATGCTTTGAAGGTAAATCTAAAAAATGCAGTATAAGCATGGAAAATCGGGAAACACTGGCCTGCGAGTGCTCCAGTCGGAGAAGCAGCCTCAACCAAAGGCGTCACAGACTATGAAGCAGAAACTCAGGACGCGAGGGAGAAACGTGCTAAGAGAAAGGCTTGCTTGGCAAATCCTCTCCATGATCAGCTCCTGCCCAGAAACCAATGTCCCCACTGTGGAAGGACGTGTGGATCCAGAATTGGCCTCCACAGTCACTTATGGACACACAGTTAAGACTGTATTCATGGAAGACAATCTTACTTGGTTACAAGTGGTCGCCAAAGGAAGAATTTCATTTTATTTTTAAGAAGTGGGTCTTTAAATGCCTGTTGGTTAGAGTTGCACCCCTCTTCACAGATGCAATATTCAAAGCTGCATTACTCCAGCTTTCAGCCTTCCTCCAGCCCACGGAGAGACTCAAGGGCAGTAAGGAGCCTTCCTGGAGGCTGGAGCTGAGATTCCCGCCTTGCGGGGGGGGGGTCCCTTCCAACTGCACAATTCTAGGACTCATGTCTAAGTTTTGCCAGTTTGGAAAGCAGCTTTTGCTCGTTTCTGTTGAAAAGGAAGCAATCACTACTACTACTACTTATTATTAATTAAATTTGCACATCCGTAGAGCTCAGGGCGGATTACAACATGAAATTACAACAATGGGATTTGCTAATGATCCCTTCACTTGGAGCAGAAAGAGAAAGAAGCGCCTCCGTCTGCAGAAGCAGCTGAGCCCCAAGAGAGAAAAGTTGGCAAGCACGTTGTGCGCATGCGCCTCGCGACAGAGCCCTCGCGGCGGAAGGGGGGGCCGAGGGCACTTCACCGCGCCTGCGCATAACTAGGGCTGGTGGGCGGGGAAACGCCTGCAGGGGGCGGGGTTTGTGTGTGCGTGTGCGTGCGTGTTTTGCGCGTGCGCACAAGAGGGAGGGAAGAAGGGCTGGAGGCGCGAGATCTTTTCAAAAGGGCGGGGCTTGGATAGAAAGCCGCTGCGCGTGCGCGCAATAGGAATCTCCCACTAGAATCTCCACGCGCGTGCGCGGTAGAGTCTCTGCGCGTGCGTAGTGGGCAGCCCCCCTCTTCCCTGCCTGGCTTCGAGGCTGTGTGTTGCTGAGGAGATTCTGTACTAATTTAAATAAGGGGGGAACTCCGCCCCTCCCTTTTCTTATTCCGCCTTCGGTAAGTGGAAGCTCTGAGGGGGGAGTCGAGGGGGGGGGAGGAAGGCCGGAGGTTGCCAACTGACCTGGAGGCCGCCTCCTCTTCTGCCTTGGAGCAGCCAGTTTCCTGCCCCAGGCAAGTGGCGAGCGCGGCTTTCACTTTTCCAAGGGCCCTGCGAGCTGATGCCGGAGCCTGAAGGGAGAGCCTGGTAAGTTGGCAACCTCCGTCCACCCACAGACCCCGCGGTTCCTGCCCTTGAGGCGCCTTCCAAAGAGGGGCTCCTTGGCTGCTCGTTGGCCAGCTTGGATAGCCTTTCCTGCTCCCACCACTGTTCACTGGTTTTGGGGCTGGGCAAAGGGCTCTCCCCCCGTTATTTGAGGATATTTTAAATTATTACGGTAGCAAAAGCCTCCTGGCAGATATCGAATGAGTCTTGTAAAATAATGCAACGGTGGAGGAAATCAGAATTAAGGAGGAGGAAAAAAAACAATTCTAGGAAACTGTGTAAAAAATAATAATTAAATCGCAAAATAGTACAACGGGTATACAGGTTCTTTTTATTTTAAACAAACTCATTTTCTATTTTTCTTTTTCTTTTCTCTTCTTTCCTCCCTCTTTTCTATGTTTGTAAATTCTTGGATCGTTTGTACAGTGATGTGTAATGTTTGCATTGTATGTACTTTATGTTATTTGTGCAATAAATGAATTTTTAAAATATATTATGGTATCGATAGCCCCCCTCCCCCCTCCAAGGAGCTCAAGGTGGTGTATGTGGCGCTCCCCTTCCCCTCAAGCCCCCACAACAACCCTGTGAGGTAGGCTAGGCTGAGAGGCGGCAGCTGGACCCCAGCATCCCCCTTTGAAGCTATTTTGCAAAGCTTTTGCAGATAAAATCGTGGGAGTGCCAGGTTTTATGGGATCAGTTTCAACTTGTCACCCCGCCCCCCCCCGCCCCCCGAGAATGCAAACAAGCAGCTTGGTTGGGCAAAACCTGTCTTTTCGACCCTTGCAGGGGTTCTGCTCCTTCCTGCTGGGCAGTGTCCAGAAAGTAGTGGTGGGAGATGAGTGTTTGGGACCACTCAGGGCTCCATGCTCTCCCCCATGCTTTTTAACATCTACAGTGGTACCTCTGGATGCAAACATGATCCGTTCTGGAGCCCCGTTTGCATCCTGAAGCAAATGCAACCCACATCCGCGCTTCTGCACGGGTCGCTATTTGCTGCTTCTGCGCATGCGCACGATGTCATTTTGAGCATCTGCGCATGCGCGAGCGGTGAAACCCAGAAGTAACGCGTTCCATTACTTCTAGGTCGCCGCGGAGCGCAACCCGAAAATACTCATCCCAAAGCTACTTCAACCCGAGGTATGACTGTACATGAAATGGCTGGGAGAGTTCACCAGGGGGTTGGGGCTGGGTGCTCACCAGTATGCGGATGATACCCAGCTCTATCTCTCAACATGGATGGTGGATGCTTTTCAGCAGAAACAAGGACCAGAGAAGAGTAGGCCATTCCTTTAACCCCACCCCAGAGGCTCCTTTCTAAACTTGTTGGCCCAGTCTTGCAAAACTTAAAAATGAAAACTCCTCTGTCCTCCAACCTGCTGCCCTGGAGTCTCTCAGTGAGCTGAAAGTTTCTGTCTCCTTTCATTGGAAGAAAGTTGGAAGCAGGAGTAATGCAGCTTTGAATATTGCATCTGGTGACAGAGGTGTGAGTCAGTTAGTCTTCAACATGTGTTGAGGACCCACTTGTTAAAATAAAATAAAAAATTACATATAACACAGATAAAAGGTAAAGGTAAAGGTACCCCTGCCCGTACGGGCCAGTCTTGACAGACTCTGGGGTTGTGCGCCCATCTCACTCTAGAGGCCGGGGGCCAGCGCTGTCCGGAGACACTTCTGGGTCACGTGGCCAGCGTGACAAAGCTGCATCTGGCGAGCCAGCGCAGCACACGGAAACGCCGTTTACCTTCCCACCAGTAAGCGGTCCCTATTTATCTACTTGCACCCGGGGGTGCTTTCGAACTGCTAGGTTGGCAGGCGCTGGGACCGAGCAACGGGAGCGCATCCCGCCGCGGGGATTCAAACCGCCGACCTTTCGATCGGCAAGCCCTAGGCGCTGAGGCTTTTACCCACAGCACCACCCGCGTCCATGGGTGGGGTTTAAATAATAAAAATTATTACTGTTAGTATCATTCGGCAATGCTGCTGCTGTGACCCACCATCAATTAGGCTTTGGCCTGGTAGCAGTTGAAGACAACTGGCGTAAGTCACCTGATGTGTTTGCAAGCAGGTAGAGCATAAGAAAAGCCCTGCTGCATCCACCCCCCTTGTCCTTATGCTGGCCACCTAGATGCTGCTGGGAAGCCCAGAAACAAAATGCGAGGTCCATAGCTCTCTCCCTCTGCTGTGCATAGAGAAAAGGTTTTTCTCCTTCTCTCTTAACAGTAGAAGTCTCTTGGGCATCCAGTGAAGCTGAATGTTGGAAGATTCAGGGCATGTAGTAGAAGAGACTTACTCGCTTTATTTTACTCGCTCCCTGATTTAAGAATCATGCTATAGGATTCGCTTGGCGATATGGATGCCAACTGTTCCCCCTCCTCCCTAGCTCTTCTTCCTTTCTCCTTACAGAGCCCAGATGGCTGCTCGGCGGATGACGCGGGAGTCTTTCGATGCCCTCATGCAAGTCAAGGTGAAACAGCATCATCTGGACAGGAGTGACCCCATAGAAGAGGCCCTCCACCAGCTGAGAGGTATGGTTGGTCCAATGCCCCTGAGCTATTTGTTGCTGCTGCTGGTCAGCCTTTGACCCCGGTCCTGCTTCCAGCCTCAGAGACTCAAGTCGTTTTAGGTGAGCGTTATGACCCCAGTAAATTTAATCTGAGCCAGAAAATAATTCCACATGCCTCACGCTCTTCGATTTCTGAGACCTTCCCCTAAAGCAGGGATGGGGAGACTCAGGCCTCGGAGGCCAGATGCCGCCCTCCAGATTCTCCCCAGGCCACTCTCCTTGCCAGCCCTGCTTTGCATGCGTGTGTGTGCACACACACAAGTGCTTTTGTGTAGCTGGGATGTGTCCTTGAGCCTTGACCATGCCTTTTGCTTGCCAGGATGGAGGGTAGATTGATAGACGCGTGAGTGCAAGTGTGTGCAGCAGCTAGCCTACTGTCAAAAGGTTGGGTTCACCTTCTATTCTGCTCCCCCTCAGCCTCGACCCTTGTGCAGAAGGTCTGCCCAAAATGGGATACGTCCATTGAGGCAGAAAAGGTTCCCTTGGCTTGGCATTAAAGGGTTTGCGGTTAGTGGCTAGCCCACAAGTGGAGTGTGCTGCTAACCTTATAAAAGTCCCAATGATCATAGAATTGTTGGGAGAGACCCTGAGGATCATCTAGTCCAACGCCCTGCAGTGCCTCAAGACAGCCTCTTTCCATATGAGCTGACCCTGATATTGAGATTATGTTCTGTGGCCCTTCTTCATGTGCCGCCTCTGCAAGAGGTCTGGAGGGTGGCAACACAAGAACCGGGCCCGTTCTGCAGTGGCTCCCTCTTTGTGGAATGCTCTCCCCAGGGAGCACTTTTAGGCACCAGGCAAAAACGTTCCTATTCAACCAGGGCTTTGGCTGATTGCCATCCAGAGGCCTTTTAAAAGGTGTTAGTGTGGGGTTATTGGGTGGTTCTTGTTTTTATTTTTATGGTGTGTTTTGTGTTTTTACATTGTGCTTTTGTGAACTCTCCTGAGACCTGTGGGTACAGAGCGGCATACTAATTTAATAATAAATAAAGGAATATGCAGCTGTCCCATATGGGGATGGACCCTGCAACCTTGGCGTTATCAGCACCATGCTCTAACTGAGCAAGCTATCCAGGCTGATGTGGATGTGAAATAAAAAACTTTCCCAGTCCAGGAATCCCGAGTCTGGGCCCTTCCAAATGCTGTTGGAGTGCACATCCCCATCACCCCTGTCCATCGGCCAAGATGCCTGGGGCTGGTATTTTATGGGGCCCAATCACCATCACCTAGAGCAGTAGTCTTCCACTTTTCCAGACCCCAGGACTCACTTTTAACCCAAACATGCATTTCTTAATCTTTCATGAATTTATATGGTGGCAGTGCTCCTTGGACCAGACTGTGACCCACAAGTGCAGTGGCCCCAAAGGGGGTGTTAGTGTCCCCTGGGGGGCAGGGAGATAACTTGGAGGGTGCACTAAGAGGCAGGAGTACTTGAGGGGTGACTGTCAGATTTTGAAAAGTTCATCATAGTTGTTGAATTAATTCAACTAATTTATTGGAGCTGAAGGCAGCCCTGTTTAGGGAAGTTTTTAATGTTTGGAGTTTTATTCTGTTTCTAATGTTCTGTTGAAAGCTGCCCAGGGAGGCTGGGGAAACCCAGCCAGGTAAGCAGGGTAGAAATAATAAATTGTTATTATCATTTATTATGAATGAATGTGCAATTAAGTGTTAACTGTTTTGAGTTTTATGGCATTTTTATTTCCTTTAGTGGGTAATGCAAATTCTATTCAAATTCTTTTTAGAGGGAAGGTTAAGGGGTGCTGGGGATGAGTTTATGGAACCAAGGGAGCGGTGGCCCCTAAAAGATTGGAACCGCTGTGCTAGTGGGTCCTAACCCATCAGTTAAGGCCAGTGATCTAAAGGTCTTCCATCATCATCATCATCATCATCATCATTGGATCAAGAAAGCAAGTTCTCCTGCTTTCCCTTTTCCCCCCCTCCTCCTCCCTCCAGTTCCATCCTCCAAGTCATACCCTTTCCAGATACCTTTCGGTGACATTTAGACTTTCAGTTTTCTGTAAATTTGCAAATAAATACCCTCTTGCCTTCAAAGAATTGTATAGTTTGAAGGGACCACAAGGGCGGTCTATTCCAACACCTTGCAATTCAGGAATCTTTTGCCCAACATGGGGTTTGAACCCACAACCCTGAGATTAAGAGCGTGCAAAACATGGGTTTTCTACCTCTGGGTTTTGGCTCCTGTTTGGAAATCCTGCTTGCTTGAGAAAGGCTGTGATTCAGTAGTGGAGCATTTGCCTTGCACACAAAACCTCCCAGTTTTTATATCAAACTATTATCAAAGCGCCTAGGACTTGCCGATCGAAAGGTCGGCGGTTCGAATCCCCGCGGCGGGGTGCTCTCCCGTCGTTCGGTCCCAGCGCCTGCCAACCTAGCAGTTCGAAAGCACCTTCGGGTGCAAGTAGATAAATAGGGACCGCTTACCAGCGGGAAGGTAAACGGCGTTCCGTGTGCGGCTCTGGCTCGCCAGATGCAGCTTGTCACGCTGGCCACGTGACCCGGAAGTGTCTGCGGACAGCGCTGGCTCCCGGCCTATAGAGTGAGATGGGCGCACAACCCTAGAGTCTGGCAAGACTGGCCCGTACGGGCAGGGGTACCTTTACCTTATTATTTGTGTAGAAGGTAATAAACTGTTTATCAAAGTTATCCAGAAGATTGTATAATGTGAGGAGAGGCCTTTATTTTAATCTTTCAACGATGTATGTAATAAAGTCTTGCCATTCTATTACAAAAGAGTCTTTGCACCAATTTTGTTTTACTTAGTTTTTACACAGCTGCCATCATGTTGCACCAATTAGTTGAAGAAGCACCTTGTTGAGTTCTCCCGGTGTCCTTGGTTTTGTGCCATGAGAAATAGCTTTCTTTTTTCTTCCCCCTACAGTTCATTCGCGCCCAGCGCAGCGAACCCAGTACGAGGATGAGGACGGGGATTTCCATGAGGAGAGAAAGTACCTGCACAGCGACTGGAGGGGAGAAGCCCAAGAAGCCGCCAACGAAGACTATTCGGTGCCTCCCTATCAGTCAGAGGAGGAGGATTACTACACACCCACATGCTCACGGAACCAAGATTACGCCCAGGCCCCTTCCCGTGACCGGGACTACGGCCGTTTGTCTTCTGCGGAAAGGGAGCTCCCCGGCCCATCCGCCAGGGAGCGGGGTTACGGTCGCCTGGCCTCTCGGCAAAGGGACTATGGCCATGCCTCCTCCCGAGAGACCTCCAGGCTCCGTGATGCGGACTACAGTTCAGCAGAGCTGGTGAGTGGCTTCCATTCTCCAGGGCTATTGGAAGAGGAGTTTGGGACTGTGCGGAGTCAGGATTACAACCTGGAGTATGGCCTGGAGGCGGAGAGAGAGTTTCCTCCCTCTTTACATGCGGGGAGGGAGCTAATGGCAAAGCGCATCCGGGCACCACAGGGCCTGGTCAAAAGCAAGACAGCTGCGGTCCTCCCTGTGAAGAAATGGGTCCAGGCTTTGTCCTCAGGCGACCTGCTGGGGGAGCCCAAGAGGAGGGCCTTCCCCACTCAGCACCTTCAGCTTGGCCAGCGGCCGTCCCTGCTCCCGAGGGGCACCCTGCTGCACGACGACCCGGAAACCGTGAGGCATGCCCAGCACAAAGAGCCGCAGCTGGACCTTAGCGGCCCCCTGGACGTTTTCACCACCTTTGGGGTGGAGATCATCAAGTGGGCCGGCTTCCACAAGATCAAGAACGACCCAGAGTACACGGAAATGTTCCGCATCCTCTTCAAGCTGGAGACGGAGACGTGCGCCAAGATGCTGGCCTCCTTCAAGTGCTCGCTGAAGATGGAGCACCAGGACTTCTGCTATTCCGTCGTGCGGACTCTGCAGCACCCGGCGCTGCGGACGCCCAAAGTGGACGGCCAGTTCTTGAACCTGCTGCTGGAAAAGAAGCTGGTGGCCACCAAGAACGGCTTCTTCCAGCTCATCAGACCTTTTGACCGGAGCATGATGCACCTCCAGGCCTGCCTCCTGAAGAGCGCCGTCCCACTCCTGATGGCCTGCAATGCCTATGAGCTGAGCTTGAAATCCAGCAGCTTCAGCGACCCGGGCCAGATGGCGGCCGCCTTCGAGACCACTGCCTCCCTTTGCCGGAAGGCCCTGGTGCTCCTCGGCCAGACCTTCGCCATGGCCTCCTCCTTCCGGCAGGAGAAGATCCTGGAGGCCATCGGGCTGAAGGAGGTGGCCCCTCTGCCCACCTTGTTCCCTAATTTCGACACCTCGGCCTTGTTTGGGAAGGAGTACATTGAACACCTGCAGGGCTGGCTGGAGAAGAGCGGGTCCCAGGTGCAGCTGAAGAGGCCAAGGGTGGAGACCCCCAGCCCACAGGGCGCTCCGGAAACCAAGCCGAAGATTAAGAGTAAGCGGGTGCTACTTCCCACTGACTCTTCCTGTTGTCAGTTGGGTCCTTTTTCTTTGGGGGAAGAATTATTTCCACCTATAGACTTTCTAGCGTTCACGTTGTTTCAGTTTGTGAGTCTTTGTCCTCTTCTCCCACCTTGCTTCTGCTGTCCCTGTGAGCATTTAATTTTATTTCTTAGGGTTAATAATGGTGATGATGTTACGATTCATGTGCTTCCCATCGGACTGGGTTACGCCAGCCACTCTGGGCAGCTCCCAACAAAATACTAAAAACACAATAAAACATCAACCATTAAAAACTTCCCTGTACAAGGCTGCCTTCAGATGTCTTCTAAAAGTCAGATAGTTCTTTATTTCCTTGACATCTGATGGGAGGGCGTACCACAGGGTGGGCGCCACCACTGAGAAGGCCCTCTGCCTGTTTCCCTGTAACTTCCCTTCTCTCAGGGAGGAAATCGCCAGAAGGCTCTCGGAGCTGGACATCAGTGTCTGGGCTGAACGATGGGGGTGCAGAGAATCCTTCAGGTATACTGGGCCAAGGTAGTTTAGGGCTTTAAGGTCAGCACCAACATTTTGAATTGTCAGGGTTATAGTTTGTGTCTGGGGCTTGTTGGCATGAGGTGGTGCCTTCCCACTCCCCAAAATTAAATATACCCAAAGGGAAAATCCACACCCAAAATCACCAATAATGTTAATGATTTGTCCTTTTCCTCAGGCAGTTGCAGAAAAATGAGAATTGATGTCTTATTGGCAGGATCTGTAGTATGGGAGGGCTGCAACCTATGCGGAGTTACTTTCTAGGGGTTCTTGTGCAAAGGCAAAATCACACAAAGTCAGTGAGACCCCGAGAACTGACCCCACATAGCTCTCTCTACCTTACTTTTGCGTACAGCCTGCGCTTGGGAATAATTTCCTCATTTGCCCCGTGGACTCCTCAACACTGCAGCAGAGAACCAGGCTCTGGGAAGGTGGTGTGAGGCCTCTGGAAGGCTGTTGGAGGCTTTTAGGGCTATCTGACATCTCACAGCCCTTCCCCCCCCCCAAGCCTCCCAGAGGTCTCGTGTGACCTTCCTGGAGCCCAGTAAGCTTGAAAGCTTTTTCTGCAGCCGGAAAACCTGGTGCGGAAATAGTTTTTTATGCCCTCTGGTTTGCTGGGCTCTGGAAAGGTCTCGTGAGATCTCAGATGGCCTCTCCCAACTGCCTACCACCCTCCCCAGCTCTCCATTTATTTATTATCCCCCGTCCCCTCCCATGCAAAGCTGCAAGTGTATAAGTAAATCACGTGTGAGTCGTGACCCTACTGTAATTTTGTGATTGTGAGGTTCCCACGAGGAAGGTTTTCATTTTATCCTAACCCCCACCCCTGTTTCTTGTCCTAGTTCCACAACGCGCTGACCGGAAGGTCACCGAGACAATCGAGAAGATGGTGGAGGGCATCGTTTCCGGCACTCTGAAAGGGAAAGAGAGAGCTCAGTTGAAGGACAACCCAGAGTACTGGTAAATATCTTCTGGTAGTTTTGTGGTTTTTTCCGCTCCCTTGACTCTCAGAACCTGCTAGGAACAGGGCTTCTTGGGCCAGCCTAACTTACCTTTTTAATACCTGCTCCTTATTTGTATAACTCAAATCATTTCACAAAGCAGCGCCTACACTTTGGAACTCCCTGCCTATTGATATCAGTCAGGTGCCTTCACTGTATCATTTTCGGTGCCTGCTGAAAACATTCTTGTTCAGAAAATCCTGCCCAGATGTTTAGAAAGTTGATGTGAATTTTAACTGGTTTTGGTCTGTTCTTTTAAACTTTTTGTACATTTTAAGTTATTGTTGTAAATTGTTTCTCGTGATAATTCTACCGTTTTGATTAGCTGCTACTTTCCCCCTGGTCAAAACAGGTTTCTGAAGGAAGAGGACAGCCTGGAGTACAAATATTACAAGCTCAAGCTGTCCGAGATGCATCGGCTGAGGTCTGCAGCCAAAGAAAAGCCCAAGCAGGAGAAGACCCCTGAGCTGCAGGATTTGGCTGTCATGCAGGCCTTGCTGCGCGCCCGCAAGGTCCTCCGCATCAAGAAGCGGCTCTTCTGGAAGAGGAGGCCCAGGATCCTTCGGCGGCGGGTGGCAAGAGCCCGGAGGGTGAAGCGGGCCACCGTGGGGACCCAGACGCTCCTGTCCGCCGGGACAATGCTCCAGCAGCAGGACCTGCCGCAGAGCCCCAAAGCCCACCCAGCAGAGACCTCCTTGGAAAAGGCGGGAGTCTGCGACTCAGCCACCGACCCAGAAGATGCATCCGGGGAAGGTTTGAGTGCTGGAAGCTCGCTTGGGCTAGCAAGCCAGTTTCCTGACGGTAGGTGAATTTCAGGGGGGACAAGGCAGGCAGGATGTGGTATGGTCTAGGGCTGGGCGATATATCAATACTGCATATCACCCAAAACTGAATTGAAATCCATATTGTGGTATCAGTTCCATAATTTTTGACCTGGCAATATATTGTGACTCATGATATCTGTGAGACCTGCAAGTATAGGGCGGTATACAAATTTAGTAAGTAATAATAATAATAATAATAGCCTTTCGAAGACTTCCGAAGGCAGCCCTGTACAGTGGTACCTCGCAAGACGAATGCCTCGCAAGACAAAAAACTCGCTAGACGAAAGGGTTTTTTGTTTTTTGAGCTGCTTCGCAAGATGATTTTCCCTATGGGCTTGCTTCCCAAGACGGAAACGTCTTGCAAGTTTGTTTCCTTTTTCTTAACACCGTTAATACAGTTGCGACTTGACTTTGAGGAGCAACTCATAGCACGCGGTGTGGTAGCCTTTTTTGAGGTTTTTGAAGACTTTGGTGATTTTTGAAGCTTTTCCAAAACTTTTCCGACACCGTGCTTCGCAAGACAAAAAAAATCGCAAGACGACAAAACTCGCGGAACGAATTAATGTCGTCTTGCGAGGCACCACTGTATAGGGAAGCTTTTTAATGTGTAATGTTTTGTTATGTGTATATATAGGAAGCTGCCAAGAGTGACTGGGACAACCCAGTCATATGGGCGGAATACAAATAATAAACTTATTGTTATTTATTATGAGGACTTGGCAATATATCATCCAAAACCAGTTTGAACTCCATATCACGATATAGGTTTCATAATTTTTGACCTGGCAACATACCACAAATTGTGGTTTGTGTGTGCTTGTGTGCTCTATGCAATTCAATTCAATTCAAAATCCTTTATTAGGCATAGCACACCACACATTATCAAACAAACATCATATACAGACTGTATAAAATACGGGCTCAGCAAACACAGTTTATCCCAGTCCTATTCTTAACTCCAATAAATAAATTGATGTACATAGATAATATAATACAACACAGCAACATCACCTACCATTAAAAACCATTCTTTCTTCATGGACAGCACTTAAAAATTCAGCCACTATTAAAGTAATTTGATCATTGCTGTCCGCCAGCAGGTCCTGAACAGTTGGTTGTGTAAAAATCTGTCTATTAAATTTTAGGGCCTCAAATAATTGTCTTCTGGCATAACTGCCAAAATCACAGGAAAAGAATATATGCTCTAGAGTATCGGGTTCCTGTTTTCTGCATTTGCAGAGACGCTCTGATTCTGGGATAGCTAAGTATCTTCCTCTCACTACCACCGAGGGAAACATGTTAAATCTGGCCAACATAAACAGCCTACACGATTCGTGTTTTTTCAGATTTGTCATGTATCCCTTTTGGAAATCTCTACACAAAGGGAGATTTAAGTGGATAGGAGAGCAGGTGCTGTGCTTTGCAACCTCAAGCATGGCGAGAACACTTTTTTCTGTAAGAGTCTTCCTGATAATTTCCCATGTATCTTTGGGATCAGAGATTTCAAAGTCAGTTAGAGTGAGCCCTATCGAATCCAATTTTCTCCTGCAAGTCAATGATAGATTGTAGATTGCACTATCACTTAAAAGATTGTAAAGTAGAGAATTAGGAGATAGGGCTCTATAATGGAGGAAGATCCAATATTTCAAGGTCCTCAGCCATGCTCTTACTGATAAAGGCAATATTCCCAGCTCACAACATATTGTTTCATATTTTACAGAGTTTTCAAGTCCTAATAATGACCTCAGAAGGGATGCGTGAAATTTATCCAACCTCTTGAGGTCACCTGAAATCCACACTGGTGTGCCGTATAGAAGTTGGGCACAAAGTTTCATGTCAATCACTTGCAATACAGCTGGAATAAATCTGTTTCCTACTGGAGAAAAAAAATAGGATTTAATATGGTGGGCTGTCACTTGTGTCTCTCAATTCCTGCAGCCCCTTTTAACTCTGCTGGCTCAGCGCTCCCCTACAAGGAATCACAAGAGCAGGAAAAACCACGAAGCCAGCCAATGCCTCTGCTGTACAGAGTTTTCAGACTTCATGATTCACCAGTGTATCGTGATGCTTAGCTGGTGATATATTGTGATGCTGAAAACCAGGTCTCCCCCCGTCTTAGCCTGGTCTCGCTGTGCCTCTGCAGGGTCCTGGGCTGAGAGGTTCTTTCCCCTCCTTTTTAGCTGGAGGTGGGACCTGTGACCCTTGAACTGCTGAGCTGCCTTCCGCTGAGTCAGTCCTTTGGCCCACTGAACAGCTGCCTTGAGCCAATGGGGTTTTCTTCCCTCTGCTCCTTCAGTGGGAGTGGGCATTTTGTGCCCAGGGGCTTTTGAATCCAAAGAAGGTGCTCCTTTGCTGAGCTGGCCTTTGCTCCCATAATTCTCTCTGGGATCTTCGCTGTGGGGAGCTTATGGGGACACTTAGGAGGTTGACCTCTCTGGCAGGCTCTTCTTAACATCATTACACAGGAATATAGGAAGCTGTCTTATCACGAGTCAGACCATGTTGCAGAAAAGACCTGTTCTCGTATTGCCACTGTCCGGACCTCTCAGAGGATGAGGGCAGGGTCTGTGTCGGAGAGGCAGTCCTTGAGCCATTTAAGGTTTAGAGGTCAAAAAACAGCCCAGAAACTCATTGGCAGGCCAGGATCAGTGCAGTATGCTCAAACCACCTTGCCCTGGTGAGCAGCCTGGCTGTAAAATTCTGCACCAGCTGACGTTTCCGAACTGTCAAGAGTCAGCCCCACATATAATGTTCTGCCGTAATCTAACCTGGAGGTTACTAGAGCATAGATGAAGTTAAGGGCATAGCTGGGCCACCACCTGAACCTGATGGAAGGTGCTTTGTGCCCCTGAGGCCACCTGAGCCTAGTTAGCAGAGCACATGCCAATTTTGTATTATTTTCTGCAGCCGAGATACATTCCAGACACCATGATATATCTACATATTGCGGTCTTTAGCTGCTGATATATCACAGTGTTGAAGACCGGATATCATCCAGCTCTAGTCTCCAGTTGTTTTTGGACTACAACTCCCATCATCCCTATTTAGCGTCCTGTATCCCTGTGTTTTTTGGGACGCGGGTGGCGCTGTGGGTAAAAGCCTCAGCGCCTAGGGCTTGCCGATCGAAAGGTCGGCGGTTCGAATCCCCGCGGCGGGGTGCGCTCCCGCTGCTCGGTCCCAGCGCCTGCCAACCTAGCAGTTCGAAAGCACCCCCAGGTGCAAGTAGATAAATAGGGACCGCTTACCAGCGGGAAGGTAAATGGCGTTTCCGTGTGCTGCGCTGGCTCGCCAGATGCAGCTTTGTCACGCTGGCCACGTGACCCGGAAGTGTCTTCGGACAGCGCTGGCCCCCGGCCTCTTAAGTGAGATGGGCGCACAACCCCAGAGTCTGTCAAGACTGGCCCGTACGGGCAGGGGTACCTTTACCTTTTTATCCCTGTGTTTTGTGGCTGTATCCCACCAGTGTTCCAGCAATATAAGCCCTGTTTAAAATGGAGCGGGAATAATTTTGTTATCTCCCCCCCCCCTCCTTTCCAGTGGATCCCAAAACGATGGTGACAGCAGAGAGGCTGGCCAAGTTTGTGGCGGAGGTGGGACCTGAGATTGAGCAGTTCAGCATCGACAACAGCGCAGATAACCCGGATCTGTGGTGAGCTACCCTCTCCCTCCCCGGGAAAATCATGTGGCATGCTCTGGGAGCATCCCAAGCCTCATTGCATGAGCCAGGCATTGCAGTAACAACACTCAACATCTGTAAAGTGGTGGCATGTTACTATTACTATATTTATTATTAGCGTAATATAACATCAAACATTAAAAACGTTCCCTAAACAGGGCTGCCTTCAGATGTCTTCTAAAAGTCAGATAGTTGTTCATTTCCTTGACATCTGATGGGAGGGCGTTCCACAGGGTGGGCGCCACTACCAAGAAGGCCCTCTGCCTGGTTCGCTGTAACCTCACTTCTCGCAGGGAGGGAACCAGCAGAAGACCCTCAGTGGCTGGCCTGAACGATGGGGAGGTGCTGCTTCGGGTATACAGGGCCGAGGCTGTTTAGGGCTTTAAAGGTCAGCACCAGGCCTTTGAATTGTGCTTGGAAACGTACTGGGAGCCAGTGTAGATCCTTTAGAACCGGAGTTATATGGTCCCAGTCACCAGTCTAGCTGCCACATTCTGGGTTAGTTGTTGTTTCCAAGTCACCTTCAAAGGCAGCCCCACGTAGAGCGCATGGCAGCAGTCCAAGTGCGAGATAACCAGAGCATGGACCACTCTGGCGAGACATGGACAGACCCTCAGGCTGCACACCTGGTCCTTTAGGGGCACAGTGACTCCATTCTAGTCTCAGTCAGTGCAGCAGATGGGTTATAGTTTTGTTGCAAACCGCTGTGATATATTTCTTTGATACAGTGGTATCTAAATGTTTTTAGAAATAAATCAGTGAACAAGCCTGGTTGTGAAGCTCAGAGCTTGTGAAGCTCAGAGCTGCAGCTTGTCCCCAGATACTTGTCTGGGCCACCTCAGGGTCCTCATAGGGGAAGCGACGCAGAAATGTCACACAGCCACAGTGCAGTGAAGTCCTCCTGTGCTCTCACTCAGGTTCCTGCATGACCGTGAGAGCTCAGCCTTCAGGTTTTACCGGATGAAGGTCTACGAGCTGTGCCCCTCCATGAACTTCAGCGCCGTTCCAGGGCCTGCCAGCGAGAGCCCCGCACCCTCGGAGGGCGACTGGGAGAACAATGAGGAGGAGGAGGAGGAAGAGGAGGAGGAGGAGGAAGCTCCCCAGTCTGGAATGGAAGAGGGGGACGCTCAAGCAGGGTCTGCCAGCGTTGGAGCCTTGAGTACAGCTGGAGAAGGGCAGCCTGAGGGCACCACCTCAGAGGCATCTGCCCCGGGTCCTCTGCGGGGCAGGGCCTTTGGGCGCAAGAGGGCCAGCAGCAGGTCCTTGAAGGTGGGCCTGATCCCAGCCTCCAAGAGGGTCTGTCTCATCGATGAACCGAAAGGTGAGTGAGGCAGCTGGGCAGGTTAAGCCAGGCAGGTAATTCTTTGTCAAATTTTGTTTGTGTCTGGATTGACCTTTGACCTCTGGATTTGCTTTTTTTGCATTACAGTCCACGACCCCGTCCGGATTGCGTATGACCGACCCCGCGGCTATCAGTCCCACAAAAATAAGGTGAGAAGGGGGCAAAATAATAAATACGTGCATTTATTCTTTAAGAGATTTAATGCACTGTGCTTTCCAGGCAGAGGCCTCCCAGTGCGGCTTTCAAAGCCAGCTTGAAACCTCCATGAAATGTAAGTGTCAGCTTCTGTTCACCAGTTAGGTGCTGGCAATAACCTCAGCCCAGCGGTTCCCAAACTTTCTCAGGCCCCCTTGGTTCCCTGAACTGATCCCCAATGTCCCCAACTCTATAAAAAGCATTGTTCAGAGGAGTGGTTCGCACAAATTTCTGAAGAAGACAATAAAATTTTAAAAAGATCAGTTAATTGCCCATTTATTCAAAGTGCATTTATTTATTTCTCTTCATAAAAGTTACCCACAGCTTGACTATGGAAGCAACCTCAAAGCGTTGTGTTGTGTGTGTTTTTAGGGTAAGTTTTTAATTTTTTTTTTAAAAAGCCGATGAAAAAGCAAAGTTGTCACTAAAAAAATCTTGCAGCATAATTTAAAACACACAAAAAGTTAAAACAATAGACCAGGGCTTCCCAAACTTGGGTCTCCAACTGTTTTTGGACTACAGTTCCCATCATCTCTTACCATGGGTCCTGCTAGCTAGGGATGATGGGAGTTGTAGTCTAACAACAGCTGGAGACCCAAGTTTGGGAAACACTGCAATAGACTGAAACAAATTATTACTATATTATTAATATAACATTGTATAATGTTATTAGATTATGCAAATTATTATTATTATTATTATTATTATTATTATTATTAACAACAACAACAATAATAATCCTGCTACAGCATTCTGTTGCCTTAATGCAATAGCCGAGCCAGGTGTTTATGATAATGATGCTGATGATCAGTTTTGTTCTCAGTGGCAAAAATCAAAGGATTTGGAGTTTTCCCACAAGCGGCTGAACCAGAAGAACATTGGCTTCCAGATGCTGCAGAAAATGGGCTGGAAGGAAGGCCTTGGGCTTGGAGCCCACGGAAAGGGCATCAAGGACCCCGTCAAAGTGTACGTAGCACGTGAGCGAGTGGCACACTCCTTTTTTATAAAAACAAAAACAAACAGGTTTGGGAATGGATTGATATCTCACCACAGTTATTCCCTGTTGCAGAGGTCGCCAGCTCAGCACCCGCGGGCACCATTCTGCCCACAAAGGCTTCCAGTGGTGCCCCTGGGCAGGCGCCCCCAGCTCTGAGCTGTCATTTAGAAACAGAAAACAAAAAACCCCAAAGACTTTAGCCCTCCCAGAAAGAAACTTGCAGGTACCTTCTAAGTGATTTCTGGGAAGTGAGTTCTGGTGTGGCTACCTGGCTTATTTTTCACGGTGCTGAGGAATGCTCCCCATTTCTGTTAGGCGTTGACTGCATCACGGTGTGTGTCAAATAGATGCTCTGTGATCTTCACAGTATGTACCAGCAGAACACAGGTGACGTGCCACAGAAAGCATGAGGCTGGGCCTCCGGCTTCTCTTTCGGGTTGGAATCATCTACCTTTGTGCCTTCAATATTTCATCTTTAAGAAACTCTCCTCCAAGGGTTTGTCTCCTGCAGTGGTTGATGATCTTCTCTAGGGGCCGACACTCACCCTGCATCACTGCAAGGCAACCAGTTTTCACTTGCTGCTCTTGTAGTTTTGCACATTCTCAGGCAGAAAGACAAACATGGCAGCTTCCTGGCCGTCCTGCATAGACCATAAGACAGCGCTCTGGTCCTTTCATGCCAATGCCCCCAAGTCCTTGTCACAAGCTCCCAGAGGCTGCAGTCAGCTAAACTGACTTGCTCCTGTATACCTGAAGGAGCGTCTCCACCTCCATTGTCTAGCTTGGACACTCGGCTCTAAGGGCCTTGTGGCAGTTCCCTCATTGTGAGAAGCGAAGTTACAGGGAACCAGGCAGAGGGCCTGCTTGGCAGTGGCACCCGCCCTGTGGAACGCCCTCCCCTCAGATGTCAGAGAGGAAAATTGGTACTTTTAGAAGACATCTGAAGCCAGCATTGTTCAGGGAAGTTTTTAATGGTTGGTGTTTTATTGTGTTTTTAATTTTTTGTTGAGACTCCAGAGCGGCTGGGGGAACCCAGTCAGGTGCATGGCATATAAATAATAAAATAATAATTATAAACAGAACTGCTGCTGGCTGCAATAGGGAAGGAGGGAGCTCCAAAGTGTAGGAGCTGCCATGTGGAATGGCCGAGTTCTTACAAATGCTTAAGAGGCAACATGGTCCTTCCTCATGGGGAGAGTTGACCTCATGGCCTCTGTAGAGGCAAAGATGAGCCCAGCCTCTACAGTCTTAGACACATTGCCAGCCTTCGTGCTTTTGGCAGAGGAGCATCCTACACGTCTCACCCATAAGATCCCAACCACCCCTTGTTTAAAGTGGGTCTTGGCTGGCTTGTCCAACGTCTTCTGCCATTCAAAGCAGACAGTGCCTACTGTGCTGGACCAGCGATTTGAGATGGCATCCAAGTTTCATTTGTTCGACAGGAGCATCTGTAGTGAGAGCAGCTGTTTTGCAAGTGCTGGGAAGCTGTGTTGGCCTTCTGCCAGAGCAGGGGTGGGGAGGACGCCCCCTGCCCAACACCCTCACAGACCCGCTGCTGAATGAAGCAAAGGGCTCATTTACGAGCCGTGACCCCGGGGTCTCCCACCCGAAGAAAGGCCTTCTTCATGCAGCTCCCTCCTGCAGGAGGCAGGGATGGCCACCAACTTGTATGAGTTTCGGGAGGCAGCATTTGGGACTTTGTAGCTCAGAGAAAAGGTGCATCATAAAATTATGCACAGCATGGGGAAAGCGGGACAGAAAGAGGTCTTTCTCCCTCGTAACACTGTAGAACTCATGGACGTCCAATGAAGCTGGACATTGAGAGATTCAGGACAGATGTAAGGAAGCCCTTCTTTGCGCAGTCTGTGGTTAAGCTGTAGAACTCGCTGCCACAGGATGGCCCCCAACCTGGATGGCTTTAAAAGAGGATGAGACAAATGGCTGCTAGCCAGGATGGCTCTGCTCCGCCTGCACACTGAGGCGGCAGTGCTTCTGAATGCCCGTTGCTGGAAACCACAGGAGGGGAGAGCGGCTCTTGTGTTCGAATCCTGCTTGTGGATTTCCCATTGGGGGCATCTGGTTGGGCTAACAGGATGCTGAACCCTTTGGCTTGATCCACCTGCTTCTGATGTTCTTACATATCCCAACACGCCTTTCTATTTCTTTTCTTTTTGCAAGGGGAGTACAACTGTGTAAATGTTAAGGGTGCAGCTTTGTTTGCCTGTTTCCTAGCACTGTCCAAAATGGACTCTATGCTTTTGGGGTTGGCACGCGCCAAAGGAACTGGGCGTGGGGAAGGACTGACCTGGAGCTCGGTCACCTCTTTGGAAACACAGCGGCCAGGACATCGCCCGTTGGCCCTGCGCTTTGGTCAAGGAAGCCGGTGGCTGGGCATGTGCTCACGTTCTCTTTGCTTTGCCTCCCTTTTAGGGGCTCCACCTCAGCGGGGGAGGGCTTGGGTGTGGCGGGGGACGAGAACAAGGAGGACACCTTTGCCACCTTCCGCCAGAGGATGATCCAGATGTACTATCTGAAAAGAGCCTGTAATAAATAGGTAGGTTGTATGCAGCAAGCCAGCTTTGTCCCTCACCCCCTTTTGAATTAATTGCAAGATTAAAATAACTGTTTCTCTCTTCTTCTGTTTTCAAGCTTTTTCTTCTTCTTCTTTGACCAGGGAGATATTTTCTGTGTGTGCACAAAGCTTATCTGGGTTTGTTTTTAACCGTTTTTTCATGTTTGTTTCCATTATGAATGACCAGAATGAGCTTTGAACCAAAGAAGCGAAGATCATTGTGCTGGAGAGAGGTCTGGAGAGAGGACAGGCCACCTTCTGAGAACCCCCCACCCCTTTTAAATTTGGAGCAATTAGAAGAGCAAATTGCTCTGAAGAATCCGTAACCTCCTAAACAAAACAAACATTGCCATTCTGAACGGCTGGGTCTGCTTTTTGATCAAATCTCTTAACAAGAACCTAGGATGTCAGGCTCCCCCCCCCCCACTTACGCAAGGCCGATTTGCGTACAACCACGTGTGCATGCAGTGCCGGGAAATAATAAATCAATTGGCTGCTTCTACCTGCAGCTCAGATCCCCACTCCGAGTGCTGTGGGGCACATGTCCACACACACACACACACACGCACCAGCCTGGTCCTGGCTGCAGCGACAATCTCAAGGTGTGAGTGGGCAGAGGGAGGGGACATGGGCACATGGGATCAGCGCCTGGGCACTTCACTGCTGGGTCTGAAAGCACCTCTCAAGGGCACCCTAGAGGATGGGCTACCCAGTGCCCCGCTAGCCGTGCGGCCCTGAGCCAGCAGGTGAGGCACAAATCCATCTCCCAACAAGGCAGGGTCAGTGCTCAGAGGAGAAAAGGAGTGGCGGGGGGAGAGTGTGAGTAGCTGAGCTGATTGGGGGGCTGTGGGTCAAAGTGGTAAGGGGAGGGGAGGAGGAAATCAAAGGAAGTGAACAGCTGTGGCCTGGAAGTCTCTCAGGACTGCTGCCCAGGAGGGATGGGACGGAAGGCTCAGGGCAGCAACCCCGTCGACACATGTGAGTCTGTCTCTTCCCCGTGCACCCTCCCTATTAAAGCAGCATGCACCCCACTTTATGCAACTTCACTTCTGCATGTGGGGCCCCCGGAGCATAACCCCTGCGTAGGTGGGGGGGGTGCCTGTATCCATTCCAGACAGGACAAAAAATGGACTGTCCTCTATGTGGACAATATGATCATCCTGCCTTTCGCAAGATTCAGAAATTCCACCTTTACACAATGTGATGTATTTTTCTTTTCAACTGCTTTGGGTCTGCACGACAAGCAGCAGTTATTGAATAACCATTACTTGTTCGATTTATTGAACCATCGCTTTGTTTGCTTTAAATAAAATACAAACAGTATGTAGAAACCGATACCATGTAGGGCAGATACGAATCTCACTTTTGTTTCTGTGTTATCAGCGATCAGTGCCACTGCCAGGCATGCAGGATTTCGCTTGGCCTGCATTTCTGTCTTCTTTAACAGTCTTGGTTACCTTTTCCTTCTGCAAAGGAACCTTAGTGCTGTTTTCTTGCAGGAAGGTCTCTGGAGAGTTTTTTTTTTTTTTTGCGGGGGGTACAAGGTTGTCTGAAATTTGGGTTCACTCCATTGCTGAATAGGACCCCTCTAGAATGTGCAAGAACTCTACTTACGAACCGACCGTCTCGACAGCATCCCGATTTGAATTTGACAGTGTTTTCTGAATGATGAGTGTCCACACACTCTCTTTAATCCATTTTCCCTCTGGAGTCCTCCAGTAACGATTTGCCACCCAGCCTCTCCCGGCTTTTCTGCAAAAGGCTACTTCATCTTGGTGACCGGACACAAACCAGTTGTTAACTCTGAAACATTCTGTCCGTTGTGGACCTTGGTTTCTCACAGCCACCCATTTGTGGTGGGGGTCTTGTGATGTGCAGGATCATTCGCAACTCCTTCCCCCTTCATAGCCAAAGTGGACTTTTCAGTGGAAACCACACTCCGCTGTGGTTTGCGGCATTCCTTCCCGCTCAGAACAAGCTTTTCTGCCCCAGGAAACTCCGAATCAAAGAGTTGGTGTTGAAGTCAGCCTGAGCTCCATGCCGCCATCAGGCGCATGCAATGGGGAACTTCTTCCTCTGCCATTCTGAGAAATGCAAGAGTCGTTCATGGGAATAGGTGGGGCTCCCACCGTTGTTTGAGCCAAGAAGTTTGCTGCTGATAGCAAGATGTTGAAGAACCCCACAAGACCCCCTTCCTTCGGCCTGCAGGATCCAGTTCTGTCAAGCTGAAGCTGCCACAGGGGTCTGGCCGCCCTCCTGTTAAAACCACTCTCTTGCTTAATTTCTAGGGGTGTTTTGGTTTCTCTTTCTTAATTGAGCATTGCATTTTTATTTTTCTTAAACTGGCTCTCAGCCCAACCTGGCCTGAGTCGGATTGCTGATTCCCCTGGCCCATAAATGAGTTGTTGCAGTTTGAATAGCCCCTTTCCTTTGATGTGAAGCTTCTGTGTTCAGCCACAGTTTTGTTTTCACCCCACCTCATATTTACAGCCAACTCTCATGTCTTCTCTCGAGTTGCTAGAACCTTTTCTCCTCCTGACTTCAGGAGCTTGCAGAGAGTGAGATGACTGCATAACCCAAACCTTTTCTCTTGCATTTTGTGGGAGGGCTGGGTTCCTCTCCTCCAGCTGATTCTGTTGCCTTTGTGGCTTGAACCCAATTCTTGGGGTGTCAACTTACGAATGTTCACATCCAGGCTGAGGGAATAAATGGCTGTGTGTTTAAACCCAGTTTCGTTGGGGTGGTCCTCCTGATTCTGGACTCTCTCCACAGCTGCAGGAGTACATAGCAAACTTTGATTTTTTAAAATTTTATTTAAAGATGGAACACTGTTTTTCTTGGGATGGGGCCAAAGAGGACTTTTACTCTTCTCCAACCCTTCAAGATAATCATGATTACAGCCAGTCTTCCTTTATGCTAAGATTTGTTTTAGGGCAGCATTGAACTGAGCAACACTGGTGTTATTTAAATTCCCACTGTTGCTTTTGCCCAAGGATATTTTGGGGTTATTTTAAAACCAAGATCCACCCCTTTCCTGTGTGTGATATCTTCTAACAATCTGCTTTTCACTGGGCAACTTCTGGGGAACATCTTTAATGGGTCTGCAAAAATATTTTCAAACGCAGAGCAAAAATGGCCACCTGGTAGCCAATTTGGTTCACTAGTGTTTTTTTCTTATTCTAGTTTTCCAGGCTCTCTCACGAAGACCTCAAGCACCCACGGACACTTTCCTGCTGCAGTCGCTAGGGCATGTGTATTCTTTATCCTGTGTCTCTCCCCCAACCCTCCCTTTGGGGATGTTTTTTCAGTGGCTCTTGATCAGGATTCTCCCCCCTTCTCCCTTTCCGGTGCCATCTGAACAGTATTGACCCGTAGTGGAAAGAGAAGTTTGTTAGCTGATTCATCGTTTCTTTTTTAAATGTTTAACGGCATGTAATCCTTTTGCTTTCTTTTATTTTTTAACAAAAAAGCCTTCAATAAACACGAACCTGATTATTAGCCTCATTTCAGTTCCTGGCTGTTACTTCTAGCTGCTGTACATACATAGGTGTCAGGGACTGGCTGGATGAGGAAGAGTGGCAGGAGAGTACACTTTGGACCCAGGTTCATGGTGGTGGGAAACAGGACACGCCCCAGAGGAGGAGGAGGAGAAGAGCTGGGAAATACTTGATGCTGTAAGTCAGGAGGGGAGGAACAGGAGGAAACACACAGAAACCCCAGCCATCAGCAAGGACAGGAGTCAGGAATAACAATAACAATAACAATAATAAAATTTATTATTTATACCCTGCCCATCTGGCTGGGTTTTCCCAGCCACTCTGGGCGTCTTCCAACAAAAGATTAAAAATACATTAAAACACCAGTCATTAAAAACTTCCCTAAACAGGGCTGACTTCAGATGTCTTCTGAACGTTAGTTAGTTCTTTATTTCTTTACCATCTGATAGGAGAGCGTTGTTCCACAGGGTGGGCGCCACTACTGAGAAGGCCCTCTGCATGGTTCCCTGTAACTTCCCTTCTCGCAGCGAGGGAACTGCCAGAAGGCCCTCGGTGCTGGACCTCAGTGTCCGGGCAGAACGATGGGGGTGGAAACGCTCCTTCAGATATACTGGGCCGAGGCCATTTAGGGCTTTCAGGGTCAACACCAACACTTTGAATTGTGCTTGGAAACGTACTGGGAGCCAATGTAGGTCTTTCAAGACCGGTGTAATATGATCTCGGCGGCCGCCCCCAGTCACCAGTTTAGCTGCTGCATTCTGGATTAGTTGTAGTTTCTGAGTCACCTTCAAAGGTAGCCCCATTGGAGAGCGCATTGCAGTAGTCCAAGCGGGAGATAACTAGAGCATGTTTAATAGCAGCAACACCAGCACCAGCTCACAGCCTGTCTGTTGTGTCTGCCAGACCCACCTCCCACCCCTAAAGCAAGACAATTGTTCCACGTAACAGAACAGAAAACCAGGCAGAAACAAAGAGGAAACTTACGGTTTTGAGTACTTCCTACTCCTTCCTCCCAGCTTATCATCTCTAGGCTGCAGTTCCCTTTCAATGCAATGTTGTCTCCACGGAAGTTAGCAAGTACGTTATTGGCATACTCATCCATGGTCAGTAGCCTTGGATCTGATTGGGTTAGATCAAGAATGGATCCTCCAAATCCATCTCCTCCTGTCTCTCTCTCCTCTGGGGGTGGCAATAATTGTTCTGTGCACTGTACCTTTCACAGCCACTTTCGTGTCTTCCGAGGTTGGCAACTGCTGTCCTAGCTCTTCTGGCCAAGAATCGGTGTCCGAGTTGAGAGCATGGAAGCGATTTTGCAACTCTGATGACAAAGTGTGGTTTGTGACTGTCCTCCTCCTGTGTGTCACATTCCTTCAGGGGTTGGACTCTTGCAATGGGCAATCTTTCTCCACCCTGGGGGCACCCCATCTCTCTTGGTGCTCAGTCTCAGTCAACTCAGCTCTATCAAGTAGGTCCTGTTGCTTGAGGCGTGACTAGGCAGGCCTCAAGTTGCTGCCCCTTCTCTTCCAGCAAGACAACCAACTTGCACTTGCTTGTTCTCCGTCAGAATGACAAACATGGCACAGGTGTTACAGCAGCAGCTCCCTTGCCCTCCATGTCTCTGCTCCTATGCACACCAAGAGAAAGAACTCTGGGCCTCCCCCTTAAACTCCCCTGCTAAATGCCTTCGCCCACTTGCAAGGTCTGCTCAAGAGCTCCCAGGATCTGCACTGAGCTAAGTTTGACTGCTGCTGGTTGCTCACTCCTCCCTCAGCCTGGCTGTGTCCGTGGTGGCAACAGTTGGCTGTCCGACACATTCCTGCTTCCCTCCACTGTCCCGCCAAGCTGCATAAAAAGCTGAACCAGTGGAAGGGGAGGTGTGAGAAGCAAAAACGGGGAAATAAAGGCACAGGTGGAACAGAAGCTGGAGAGAGCAAGATCTTTCTACCCAGCAGCTAGCCAGAACTTGGTGAAAGGAGAAATTTCTTCAATTTATCTCTTCCGAAGAAGCCCAGGGCAGCAGAAACGCCAGCCATTTAAAAACAAGAAAATCTAAAGCAGTTAAAAAATATATATCTTAAAAACAATTAAAACAACTACAAGCTGTTCCGGGTAAAAACATTGTTCCATTCAGTGATCTTTGGGTTGCTAAGAGTGATATTCTTCCACCACCAAATGCCTGGGTGTAAACAGGAATGTTTTCAAATGTCTCCTGAAAGTTAATAACAATGGTGGAGATGCGTCTTTCCCTAGGGAAGGGCATTCCACAACTAGGGAACCACCACTGAAAAGGCCTTGTTCCACGTGATATAAGAATTAAGAGATCCAATGTGTATATTTTTGATCTTAATAATGTTCAGATGTTTTGCTTTTTATTGCATTTAACCTCTTACATTGTGGGGTATAGAAGGAGAAGCTCTTCTGCAGAAAGCAGTGACCATCTGGTTTATGTAACAGGTCCATGGGTTACCATCCTATGGGGGGCGCTATATCCAACCTAAGATTTATGCAGAGTGGGACCTATTGAAATTAATAAACCTACATTAGCCATGCATTTCAGTGGGTCGGCACTACACAAGAATTGATGTTGGATACAACTCAACCCACTTTGAAAGGAATATTGACAAGCGGAATGTGTGCAGAGGAGGACGACCAAGCTGATCAAGGGTCTGGAAACCAAGCCTTAGGAGGAATTCCTAAAGGAGCTGGGGATGTTTAGCCTGGAGAAGAGAAGACTGAGAGGAGATAGGATGGCCATCTTCTAATATCTGAAGGGCTGCCTCAAGGAAGGTGGAGCGAGTTTGTTTTCTCCTGCTTCATGGGGAGGACCAAATCAAGGGATTCAAAGTGCAAGAAAGGAGACTCAACTCAACATTGGGAAGAACTTTCTGACAGTAAAACCCATTTGACCGTGGAGTCGACTCCCTCGGAAGGGGGTGGGCTCTCCTTCATTGCAGGTTTTTAAACAGGTTGGATGGTCACCTGCCAGGGATTATTTAGCTGTGATTCCTGCATTGTAGGGGGTTGGACTACAGAGGTGGTCCAAAGGAAATCAGAGCAAGACGTTGGGCACCAGGAGTTGCCGGAAGGAGGCGTACAAAGTGCTACCCAACCATCCTGGGGACTCCATTCTGGATTTGTGTTGTGTTTACTGCTGAGCCTGTTCTTCTGAAGATATCCCGCAAGGCAGCGGAGGTTTAGGAGAAGAGTTTTCCTTCTCCTAGATGGGCTTCCTTCCCAAGTGGACAAACTCTACAGCATGGGCAGAAACTGCCCCCTTGCCTGTTGGACCCACTCTTGGTCTTGTCCTCTCCATCCGCCAGAGCCTGTCTTTGCATGCAGAGGAAGTCAAAGCCGTTTCCGGGATTGTGGCCGCTGTCGCCTGCTGGCAGCTTCTAGGAGCCGCAGGTGGGAGCTGAGTGCAGGGTGGGGACCAAAGGTGGACAAAACCCCAGAAGAAGCAGGTACCCCCCAGCAGAGGTACTACCCCTCCCCTAACACCCCATACAGCCCATAAATTCAAAGTATGTCCATTGCAATTCAAGAAGCAAAGTGGTTAGAGTGAAGGGTTACAACCTGGGAGAGACCAGGGTTTGGATTCCCACTTGGGGATGAAGCTTGCTGGGTGACCTTGGAGACCAGTTGCCACCTGGGATTAAGGAGGGGGAGAACCACATAAACCACCTTAAGCTCCTTGGAGGAAATGGACGCGGGTGGCGCTGTGGGTAAAACCTCAGTGCCTAGGACTTGCTGATCGTAAGGTCGGCGGTTCGAATCCCCGCGGCGGGGTGAGCTCCCGTCTTTCGGTCCCAGCTCCTGCCCACCTAGCAGTTCGAAAGCACCCCTAAGTGCAAGTAGATAAATAGGTACCGCTTTCTAGCGGGAAGGTAAACGGCGTTTCCGTGTGCTGCGCTGGTGCTGGCTCACCAGAGCAGCTTCGTCACGCTGGCCACGTGACCCGGAAGTGTCTCCGGATGGCGACGGCTCCCGGCCTCTTAAGCAAGATGAGCGTGCAACCCTAGAGTCGGACACGACTGGCCCGTATGGGCAGGGGTACCTTTACCTTTACTAATGCAATAAATAAATATAAGTATAAATAAAGGAAATAAAGGGCCCATTAATTTCTGTGGGTTTCCCTTGAGTAGGCTTTATTTAGATGCAAACCTGTATAAAGCAACAAACAAACAAACAAACAGGAGTGGAGAAGAACATAGAACCACATAGTTGGAAGGGACCCTGCAATAAAAAATAATGAAGGATCTGGCTTAGGCTGCTCTGAACTTGAAGGTGGCGCAAGACACCAAGACGTCAGCCCTCCTGAAAGCAGACTCACCAAAATGAAATAGATAGGTCTAACTTGGCTCCATTAATTTGGATGGTTCTACTGAATAGAAGTTTAGTAGAAATTTGGATGGATCTACTGAATAGACAGCGCTGCGGACAGCGCTGGCCCCCGGCCTCTTAAGTGAGATGGGCGCACAACCCTAGAGTTGGACACGACTGGCCCGTATGGGCAGGGGTACCTTTACCTTACTGAATAGAAGTTTAGGCTCGTAAGAAAACTAATTCATATAATTATTTTTTGTTCTTGTTTTCATTATGTATTTTGTGTTTTCCCCCGTTTTTTAAATGCTGTAAACTGCCCTGAGATATATGGATCATTATTATTATCATTATTATTATTACAAAACACAGAATTGCAGTAAGGAGTAGGGTGTAAGGAGATCACAATAATTGGCAATCTGTTTGTTTCAAAGTCCAGAACTGAAGCCTGCCTATTGATTGATTGATTGCTTTCTTGCAAAGTCCAGAACTGAAGCACGGAAGCTGCTGCTGATTATTCTTCTTCTTATTACTAGTATTACTACTACTACTACTATTTACTTATTGTAATTACAAAATACATAACTGCAGCTTGGCGTAGGGTGGAGGGACCCCAATTATTACCAATAACAATTGGTAATAATCCATCTGATGGACCGATTGTTTGGAACTCCAGATCTGCAGCCTGGAGCGCCCGCCCCCGAAGCTCCTTTGTTCGCCCTCGAGCGAGGCGCGTTCCGGAGCTCGGAGGGGGCGGGGCCAAGTGGGGGGGGGCGCAAGTCACGTGGGCGTATAAAAGCGCCTCCCCCGGCCGTTTCCCCCTCCCCCGCCAGGTAATTTGAGGAGGGGGCAGCGAGGAAGCCGGCAGAGAACCTGAAGGGAAAAAGGGGGGGGGGATTCCTGAGGGGGAATAATAGTAATAATAATAATATTGGCAGGCTTAATAATTGGGTGGGGGTGAGGGCTGAAAATAAAGTGGGGGGGCGCCTGGGGGCTTGTGGCAGGTGAATAAAAAGGTGAGGTTGATAAGGGCGAAATTGGGGAGGGGGCTGTAATGGGAGGAGCTGGAAGGGACCCCAAAGGCCCTCTAGTCCAGCCCCCCGGGAATGCATGAAATAAGGGGATCCTGAGAAGAATGTGGGGCGCAGGCGTGTGTGGGAGCTGGAAAAATGGAGGGGAGGGGCTGCCCTGAGGAGAATTATGGGGAGACCATCATAATAATGGGGGGCAGGGGGAGGCTGCAACTGAAGACCAGGGAGGGGGGGGTTTCCTGAGAGGAGTATTTTGGGGTTGGGGTGTTGTTTTTTGTGGGGAGACGCCCTTGGAGAGTTAATATGGGGATATTTGGTGGGGGGAGGGGAGATGTCCTGAGGGTGTGTGTGTGTGTGTACACACGTACATATATATAGGGGGGTCATTACAGGACAAAGAAACAAAACCTCAAAGTGAATTTTTTTGGGGGGAGGCTAGGGTTACTTGCAGTGGCCTGCTTTCAAACTGCTAGGTTGGCAGGAGCAGGGACCGAGCAACAGGAGCTCACCCCATCGCGGGGATTCAAACCGCCGACTTTCTGATCGACAAGCCCTAGGCTCTGTGGTTTAGACCACAGCGCCTATTGTGGCAACAGCAGGATTCAAGGATCGTCTCCCATGTCAGACGACCTCAGATGAAATCCAACAACTTAGACCCAGTTCTTTATTTTGTATTGCAAAACTTACAAAGTTTATAAACTTAGAAAGAATAAGAAGATTAACCTCTTAAGTGATTTGCAAAAAATATTGAAATGATCAATAAAGCACAGTTCCAAACAACTAATTAAAACCTTTCAAAAGGTAATTAACACTAACAGCAAGAGATTAAACAAAAAAAATTCCTTCCAGTAGCACCTTAAAGACCAACTAAGTTAGTTCTTGGTATGAGCTTTCGTGTGCTTTCTGATCGACAAGCAAGAGATTAAAACATACTTTGTCAGCATTATCTTACATTGCCTGACATTACATATTTTACATTATCTTGTCAGCTTATCTTACAGAGCTATTGTGATTGAAATCAACATTAGTGCTAAAAACAAGGGTGCATGTAACTCCTACATGTCTGGAGAGGCTTGCCTAAACAAAAAAATATTTTAAGCAGGTTCCAAAAAGAGTGCAGTGGAGTTGCCTGCCTGAGGTCAACAGGTAGGGAGTTCCAAAGTGCAGGTGTGGCAGGAGTTTTATGTGGCACTTGTAACCATGTTATGGGTCTGTTCTGAGTATAAGCCGCCCAGAGTGGGCGGGGTGTAATTTTTTTTTAATTATTATTATTATTATTATTACTACTACTACTACTAATATTATTGGAATTTGTTGGATACCACCTCTGGAAAATGGTGTCCAACCAGCTGCACAAATATAAGCCCCGAGACACCTGGCTTGCAGGTAGTAGATGTGAAAAGGATTTAGGGGTCTTAGTAGACCACAAGGTGAACATGAATCAACAGTGTGTTGCAGCAGGGAAAAAAGTGAATGCTATTCTAGGCTGCAGCACCAGAAGTCTTGTGTCCTGATGAAGGGAAGTCATAATCCTCAGCTGAATCTGCCTCACCGGCTTCTTGTGAGGCTAAAACGGGGGGCAGGACAGAACCACGCACAACTTACATACAAATGCACTGGCTGCGCTGACTGCACTGGCTCCCGGTGGAGTACAGGGTCACGTTTAAGGTGCTGGTTTTGACCTTTAAAGCCCTATGTGGCCTAGCACCCACATACCTACGGGACAGCCTCTCCTGGTATGCTCCATGGAGGACCTTAAGGTCCATAAATGACAACACTCTGGAGGTCCCAAGTTGCAAGGTGGTTAGGTTGGTCTCAACTAGGGCCAGGGCCTTTTCAGTACTGGCTCCAACTTGGTGGAACGCTCTGTCACAAGAGACCAGGGCCCTGCGGGACTTGACATCTTTCCGCAGGGCCTGCAAGACAGAGCTGTTCCGCCTGGCCTTTGGTTTGGACTCAGTCTGACCCTTATGTATCCCTTCCTTTAGGGTTTTGATCTATGGGCTAATTTTAAAATGAGGCTGCATTTTAAATTGTATTTTAACCCATATTTTAATAAACTTTTTTTGTTTGTTTGTTTGTCCCCCCCCCCCCCCAATTATTGTAATTTTATTGGTGTTAGCCACCCTGAGCCCGGCTCTGGTTGGGGAGGGCGGGGTATAAATAAAAATGTATTATTATTATTATAAGAAAGAAAGAAATTGTCTAGGGTTTATTTTAAAGTCCACCGTAGAGACTGCAAACATTGCTGTATGAAACCTTTGAAACCGTCTTTTGCACCTCAGGTTGTTAAAGGCCACTGAGCCAACGCGGAGAGATTGCAGGGCTCTGCAACGAAATGTCGGGCGTCATCACAGCCTTCTTTCACCTTCTTGCCCTCTGGGGAACGATCTGGTCACTCAACAACACACAGGGTCTTCTGGACTGTGTACCAAGAAAAACGGTGGTGTACCACTGTGGGTGTCCCACGACAATTGTTAATGAAAAGGGTGCTGAGGCAATCTGTTGGACTCTGTCAGCCTTTGTCAACCTGGTGCCCTCCAGATGCTTTGGACTAAAACTCCCATCAGTTGGAGGGCACCAGCTGACAAAGTCAGGGCTAGGGAGATCTGATACAACAGGGCAACTTCTTATTTTCTTAGAAGGGATCGTTTTCATTATTGTTATAGCTGGGGTAAGAGTGCATATTAGAAAGTAATAAAATGTAGTATTCAGATAATATTTGTATATGAAGGGAAAATACAAGCTTCAGAATTGTGCCAGGCAAGGAATTAATGGGTTAGTTTATGCAAACCAACCTGGCCAGGCTAGCTAAGGCTAGCTGTTAAGGAACAATGGGGAACCAAGTACTGAGCTATTAAGAATTGTCTGCTCACCCAGGAGTGGTCAGAATTGGCAGGTTGCCAAGGTGCTGGTGGGTGTGATGTAACAGGAAAATTTGTACCTTTTGAAATCCAAATGTTTGCTGGAGGTGGAGTGTAGGAGGGACAAGCTCCTCCTGAGGAGAGAACGCTGTAAGGGCACATGAGATTTGGAGGCCACATAGGGTATTGCCCCTCTGTATTCTAAAGCAAACTTATTTACATCAGGTTGAATCCGGAGGCTTGCATTTGTTGAACTTGGGCCCCACCAAAATCAAAGTGAACATTTAAGCACAGCAGAACCTGAGTCCCGTGCATTTCCATGAGGAACTTGGGGCAGCTGACTTAGTCTGGATTCAACCCATCACCTGTAGACCAATTTACCACTGGCAGGGAACAAAACAGAAAAGCAAAGGCTTGGATCTTTGTTCCACACGGAGTAGACCCACCAAAAGAAAGCAATGCAAGAGAAACTATAAGTAAATCTCTCTGTTTTGCAGCAGATAGAATTATTATATGATATATAATTATATAATTCTACATCAGATCATTATGATTATAGTGACAGTAATGTTCGCTAATTTTTAATGCTATTACTATAAGCCATTTTGAGCTCAGCGTTGCTGGGAAAGTGGAACCCAGATAGTCGTTTTCAAGTCATGTTTAGGCCTTGTCTTCTCTCTTCCATTTATATTCCATTTAAATTTCATTGTACACAGGTTGTACATTGACAATAAAGGCATTATTATTATTATTATAGCTGAGAATTTTAACGTTTTTTGGAAACAAGGACTATCCCATTTTTCCACCCTCTTCCTGAGTGAAGAAACCAACATTTTGTATGTGGGAGCCAAAGGCTATATCCTTGCTTTGGACTTGAGTGATATCTCTAAAGAAATAACCAGGGTATGTAATATTAATTTATTATTATTTCATTGTTTAAAATAGGAGACTTTTTGCAAAGAAACCAAATTGTCAGATTATTTCTAGTCCCTTGTTTTCTTTTACTTTTTTAAAAAAAGCCTAACTTAAAAGCTTTTTATGTCAGGGCTGGGAGGTGGAAAATAGGAACCTGCCTTGCCCGGGGTGAGATGACTTGTCCATTTAGTGCAGCATTGTCTACTCTGACTGGCAGTGGCTCTCCAGACTGAGAGAAGGTCTTTCCTAGAAAGAAGGTCTTTCTTTTTTACCTGGGGATGACGGGGAACCTTCTGCCTTTGTGGCATGTGAGTGAGCCCCCTTGCAAGGCAAGCCGCTGAAAGAGCATCTATGGGTGGGCGAATATGCCCTAAAAACATAACAAAAAAAGCTTCGCAGCTCTGGGAAAAACTGAAAAAAAAGCTCAACAACTTTGCCCCAAAAGTAAGCCTAGTACTTCCACTTCCAGCCCAGGAAGTGTTCAGCTAAAAGCAGTGGTGACTATAAAGTAGAAAATGGAATTGGTCTGCAGTCTCCGTTCACTCATCTTAATGTTTCATTTGCTTTTGGGTTCCCAGGAGGCCTGGTTTGCCCCAGAGAACAGGAAGCTTGAGTGCCTTCGACGAGGAAAGAGTAAAGTAGGTCTTGGCCGTGGTGCTTCTGGGTCACTTTAGCAATGTGGGTCTCTGTCCAGGGACAGGGTGCAATCCAATTGCCCTCCCTGGAGACGGTAACTCTCCGGAGGCAGATTTGGGACCTCTGGCTGCAAATCTCTTAAGACCTTCACCAGGTTTAGGAAGCTGCCTTACACACTAAGTCAAACCTTTGGTCCATCTAACCCAGACTGGTGACTGGGAGCGGCCACAAAACACCAGTCCTAAAGGAACTACACTGGTACATTTCCTAGCAAAATCCAAAATGTTGGTGCTGACCTATAAAGCCCTAAATGGCCTTGGCCCATAGACCTGAAGGAGCAAGGGCCTTCCGGTGGTTCCCTCACTTCAAAAAGTGAGGTTACAGGGAGCCGGGTAGAGGGTAGCAAGATGGGACACCCTCCCATCAGATGTCAAGGAAATAAACAACCATAAGACTTTCCCAAGATATCCAAAGGGATATCAGTAAGTTTTTAATGTTTGATATTTTGCTGTGTTTTGATTCTGTTGGAATCTGTCCAGTCAGATGGCCAGGGTACAAGTAATGAATAATAATAATAATCATCATCATCATCATCACCACCACCACCATCTACCCTGACGGGCAGCGGCTGTCCAAGGCATCTCTCTCAGCGAGTTGCTGAGTCTTTGAATGAATGAACAAATCCCTTCTATCTCCAGTATTGTAAGTCAGGTGACTTTTGAGTCTAGACTTGGCTGCTTAACTCCAGTAGCAGAATAGCTTTCAGAGCTACGTGTGCTTTTGATCTGTTTCCCCCTTCCCCCCACTGTTTCATTTTGTGTGTGTGTGTGTTTTTTTTAAAAGGCAGATTGCCAGAATTACATCCTCATTCTGCATAAGATAAATGCCACCAGCTTATATGTTTGCGGAACCAATGCATTTTATCCTGCTTGTCGTTACGTGGTAAGTTTGCAAAATTTGCTTCGTGGAACATAAGTATCGTGCCCTAGTGTCAGGGGCTGGGCAGATGCAGAGGAGTGATGGAGACCACCTCCCCAGGAGCCTTCCAGAGAGGAGGAAGGGGCAGATAGTGTAGATCTACAGGACTGGTTCGACACAGGGCACACCCCAGAGGAAGAACAAGAGGGAAGAAGTTGGGAAATAACGGGAGATGAGAATCTAGGTAGCATTGAGCAGGCAGAGCCCGAGCAGTCACTGGGGAGACTCCCAGAACCCATTCCCTCCCCACAAACCAGGCCTTCACTGAGAATAGCAGAGCAGAGGGATTGGAGGCAGGTGGCCCTCAACAGCAACTGTATGAGAGGGGAGGAGTCTGATGAACAGGGAAGTACGGAGAAGGGGTGTGTCCTGTGTGTGGAGCTTCACTCAGAGCAACGTTAGATCCTGAAAGGTGCTTGGTTGCCTTGCCTTGGCATCTGGAATAATAGTAAAAAGAACTAAAAAGCCTGTGCTTTCTCTGCCTTCCTGCTTTCCTGGGCAATCAGCCAGGAGCTGTCAACAGCACCCTGACACCTCCCCTTTCTCATATAGTGTAGTTGGGGGAGGGCCATAGCGCAGAGGGGGAGCAACTGCCTTGAATGTAGAAGGTCCCCAGGATCAAGTCGCCAGTGGCACCTGCAGCTGGGGCAGGCAGAGTTTCCTGTCTGAAACCCTGGATAGCTGCTACCAGTCTGTGCGGGCGATACTAGGCCAGTTGGACCACTTGCCTCAGTAAAAAGCAGCGTCCTGTGTTAGCGCCGTTGGTTAGCGCATGGCGCTAATGATGGCAAGGTCATGGGTTCAATCCCCTTATGGTCCAAGAGGTCTTCGGTTCCTGCTTGGCAGGGGTTTGGACTAGATGATCCTTGGGGTCTCTTCCAACTCTATGATTCTATGATTCTATGTTCCATGATCTGTGAGTTCTGATCCCCTTAAAAGCATTATTTATTTGTTTATGTTGCTTTAAAGCATATATGTCTAAAACCCTGTTCTTTGAGCAAAGCTTTCAGTAGCAGAAGTGCTTGATGTTTTATTGTGTTTTTATATTTTGCTGGTAGCTGCCCTGAGTGGCTGGGGCAACCTAGGAGAGTCCTGATGGTTGAAGAGAGAGGCCTGCATCTATTGGCCCCTCCCCTTCTCACCTCTTGCCCCTTCCATCCCTGCCATGTGGCCCCCTGAGGGAATGTGGGCCTCACCTTCAGAAAAGCTGGGCTCATTTGGTTTTGCTTGGTTTGCAAATAGGTCATGGACAATAGGAAGCTAAAGCTGCTGTCCAAGGTGGTAGAAAGCCGGGGAAGGTGCCCCTTTGAGCCGAGGACGCGATACACGTCTCTGGTGGTTGGTGAGTTTTCTCATTGTCACAACACCACCATGGAGGGAGCTGAGATCTTTCCCACTTAGTCATGGCTGCCAAGTGCTAATTGTTCCAATTAGGTGTCTGGGGATATTTTGGATCTGGTGTGTCTTTTCAGGCCTTGAACAAAAGACTGGCTTGAACAGAGCAATCAGAAAGCCAATTTATTTTTATTTTGTTACACACAGCCCAGTCTGTCTGCTTGCATAAAGCCAGCCTCCCCCCCCCCCCCCGCCGTGGACTTTCCCCAAAGTTAGTCATGTCCATCCATTTCAACAGATCTGCCCTGAGTAGGGCTAACACTGGATACAGTTCTGAGATGCTAACAGCATTTTTCCAGCTCCACCCACCTTTAATCCTTCCTTCTTGGGTGTTTAAGATTTTGAATGATTCTGGGTCATGATTGTAGCCAGGATTTATGTTAGACGGGGGCCAGGACACCTACCTGTCTTCATCCTCTGTCTGGCTCTGTCTAGCAGATTTGGAATGAAATGTCTTCTTTTGACCCCAAGCACTCAGAAAAATCTGTCAAAACATTTGGCTGGAAACCCAGCCAGATGGGCGGGGTATAAATAATAAAATTATTATTAAATTATTATTTCAAATATTCTGGTTATTTATACTTTTAGTTAAGTATTTTTATTTATTTACTTGATTGGGGGGGGGGCAGCTGCCCCCAGGCTACGCCCAGGTGCTCGCTTGCCCTGCTTCTGAATATAGCCATCAGCCTGTCAGGCACACACAAAATACTTGCCTGTTCTCTGTCATTAGTGCCAGAGATTTATAAAAAGCCTGTCTCTTTATTCTCCTGCCCAGACGGTGCACTTTATTCCGCCACTTCAAACAACTTCTTGGGTTCGGAGCCAATTATACTACGGAGTTTGAGGAATCCTTTAAGGACGGAATTTAAAGCGTCATGGCTTAACGGTAAGTCTCTTTTTTAAAAAAGGTATGTCACTTTAACCCCTCCACCAGGCAGATGTCGCCAATTAATGGAGCTTGGAGGTGCAGTGCTTATTTCGATCTCGTGACGGCATCTGCCCGCCTCTGCCTCTTGTCATGTACTGGGCCCTTTGCACATGCAATTAAATCTGCCATTGTTGGAAAACACACACCCTGCCTCGGCGTCATCTGGCGAGAAAGTGGCGCAGCAGCCAAACACTATGTGCACAGCTTTTCTTTACATGGTAGCTTAAAAAGCAGATTTTCATTAAAACACCAAACAGATTTTGTTAAAGGGAGATCTTTAAAAAAACAAAACAAACCATCAAACCAGGCTAGTGCTGGAGGGGATGTTGAAAGTAGCTCAAGTCCATGTTTTAAAATACAGTATCCCAGTCCTTAGATGGAAAGAGATCCAGGGAACTGGTGCACAGGTTTGGTTCAGGAAAGATTTGGGTTGGGGGTGAGTAAAAACGTGTTGTCACTGTGTCCTCCACAGTCGGCCGACATTTGCTTACGCCCCATTACTGTGCATGTGGTGCATACGCTGTTAACCCTGCAGATAGGGCTGAGGTGACAGCAGCAATTGGTGCAATGGCTAATGAGGTCACAAAGGCACACTAGAGCAAATGGAAGTCAATTTGGGCTGGCTCCTTTGCGTGTTGCCTAAGCCACAGCCATCGCCTCCCCACCCACCTAGCCAGCTTCTTCCTAGCTGCACTTCTCACAAAGCAGTTGGGCAAGGACAGGCACTTGTAAATGCACTGAGCATTTCTATAAAAGCTAAGGCTCTCCATATTATCTTGACCCTGGTTCCTTCCTAATTTCATTTCCCTTTGGCCTCATTTTTCGTCTTCTCTTCGTAGAATCATGGAATCCTGGAGTTGGGGCCCTGAGGGCCATCTAGTCCAACCCCCTGCAATGCTTAAGGACCACCTCTCCCCATATGAACTGACCCTGATTCTGTGTTCAACCTCTGAGGCCCTTCTTCATGTTCCTCCTCCGTGAGAGATCCAGAGGGCAGCCACATGAGAACGGGGTCTTTTCGGCAGTGGCTCCCCATCTGTGGAGTGCTCTCCCCAGGGAGACTCACTTTGTGCCTTCATTACATATCTTTAAGATTTCTCTATAACCAGGTCTTTGGCTGATTAACATTCTATGGTCTTTTCAATGTCTTTGTGGGAGGGGGAATTATGAGTTTGTTTTTGTTTTATTGTGTATTTTGTGTTCTCATTTTGCATTCAATGTTGTGAAGCACCCTGTGAACTTTTAAAAAGGATGAAATATACAAATTTAATAACTAAATAAATAAATGCCGCAAATGGCTTTGCCTTCCATGGAACCACCTATGGATGCTATCACAGCCTCTCAGCCGATTAGCTTTGCAGGCTTCCCTGCTGCAAATAAGCAAGCTACAATATGGGTGACCTTTCATGTCTCAACAATAAGCGCCATCTTTCAGCTTATTAAATTTTGTTATTAAATTTTTAACTTGCAATCAAGTTCCTCCCAAGGGGGCTCCGTCACCGATGTTTTTGCAATTTGTAAACGTGCTCCCCGTGATTAAGCGCTTCCAAATCAGATAATTAATCCATAAATAAAGTTCTTTAATCTGTTGACAGGCCTATTTTCACCCATTTTCCTTGCCATCAGAAAGGCTTTATTTGCTCTGCCTTGTCGCAACAGAAAGGAGATGCAAGGCAATTTAATTAATTTCTATAAACGGCCCCTTTATTTAAATGAGGGCAAGAATGTTCTCATTTAGCCTGAGTGATAACAAACTGTCCTTTCTATGAAGGAGTAATCTAGGTTTCTTTGTACAGCTGGATGCCTGATGTTAATCTATGCTGATTTTTGCTGTTTTGCAAGTTTCAACACAGAAGGGGCTTGGGGAGAGAGACCCAAGCAAGGATGCACAAAACACTTAAAATTTTAAAATGAGGGAATTCATCTCCCTGCTTTTATTCAGTTTCAGGGCCTCTTGGAAATCATTGGACGATTATGTTTCCCCTTTTTCTTCTTGATGACTGCTGCGTGCTATTTTATTGTTATTTTATTGCGCTTTATTGCATTTCTGTACACTGCCCTGGGAGTCTTGCACTGAGTGTTGGAACGTCTAGAGGAGGGATCTTTCAAGTGAAGTGTGTTCCATTCCATAAGATTTTGGGAATGTAAGAATCCAACAGACTCTTCTTATGTTCACATGATCCATTTAGGAAAAGGGCACTGCCCCACCAACCTCAGTCTGCCCTCACTTGTCCCCCACCTGCCTGCCTTGTTTCTTGTTTTTTTTTTTGTTTTTTTTGTTCAGTCATTTAGTCATGTCCGACTCTTCATTACCCCATGGACCAGAGCATGCCAGGCCCTCCTGCCTTCCACTGCCTCCCGCAGTTTGGTCAAACTTATGCTAGTAGCTTCAAGAACACTGTCCAACTATCTCGTCCTGTGTCATCCCTTCTCCTTGTGTCCTCCATCTTTCCCAACATCAGGGTCTTTTCCAGGGAGTCTTACCAGTCTACTGCTTTCCACCCTACCCATCCCCATGGGTGCCAGGTGCCCCAATGGGAAGCCCACAAGCAAGACGGACACACAAGAGCAACTCTTCCCTCCTGAGGTTTCCCTTGCCTGCCCCTGACAGTGGAGGAAGGGCAGAGCCATCATGACTGGTAGCCATGGATAGACTTCGCTTCCTCATCCTCTTTTGAAACCATCTAGGTTGGTGGCTATCACTACTGATTAGGGCTGGGTGATACCTGGTTTTCAACATCGCAGTGTATCACCAGCTAAACATCGCAATATACTGATACATCAGAATGTCTGAAATAGGGATGGAGCTGGTTTTCAGCTTTGTGATATATCAGCAGCTAAACATCACAATATGCTGATATATCACAATGTCTCAAATAAGAATGGAGTTATGTAGAGGCATTGGCTGGCTTCATGGTTTTTCCCACATTGTGATTTTTCACACGCACGCACGCGCGCGCGCACACACGCACACACACACGCACACTCTATATATATTGCCAGGTCAAAAATTATGAAACCGATATCACAATATGGGCTTCAAAGTGGTTTTGAACAATATATCGATGCTATAACATAATTTTTGCTGGGTGCTGCAGAACTCTTCCCCCCCTCCCCTTTTGGTATCAGAGGGGGTGGATTCCCTCCTTAAAGAATCATGAAGTTTGGAAGTCTGAGTGGCAAGAGTACGGTGCTTCAACTGGTTAGGATCTCTACCCCTGACGTTGAACAATAACCCTGTGTCATTGTCTTCTTCAGAGCCCACCTTCGTTCACATGGATCTCGTGCAGGAGAATGGGGCAGGCTCCGACTCGGACAGAGTTTATGTCTTCTTCACAGAAGCGGCAGTTGAGTTTGACTTCTACGACAAACTTCTGGTCTCGCGGGTAGCCCAGATCTGCACAGTGCGTACCTGGACCCCTTGCTTGTCTTACCAGTGCGGGAAAAGGTCCTCCATCCCTAGGCTAGAACATGGCACCTTCAGTTCTGTGTGGAAGGGGTGGGAGAAAGAGAAAAGGGGGTGCCAGGAAGAAAAGGACTGGCCCCATCCACTTGAGCTCTGACCCTGCCCGCTATTGGCATGAAGCTCCCCCAGCCCTGCCCAGGGAATGAGGCCCTGATTCAGGGGAGGGGGAAGAGTTGCTCGCTGCTATCTTGTGGGGTTATTTTCCACAGGGGGATCTCGGTGGGAGGCGCACCCTGAAGAAAAAGTGGACCTCGTTTCTAAAGGCCACCCTTGTCTGCTCAGCTCCTGAATCAGATTTTCAGTTCAATGTCCTCCACGCCGTCTTCATGATCAAAACAACCAACTGGCGGGAAAGCATCTTTTATGGGATTTTCAGCCAGCAGTGGTAAGATTTTCTCACAGCCGTAAGAACACAAGAAGAACGCTGCTGGGCCAGCCTCCTGTCCTCACCGTGGCCAAACAGTTGCCCCAAAGGGAAGCCCTCAAGCGGGGCCTGAGCACAAGAGCCCCCCCCCCCTCCTCTTGTTTCCAGCACCTGGACATCAGGGCCAGAACCTGAGTTTCTTTTAAAGCCATCAAATTTGGCAGCCGCCACTGCCTCCTGTGGCAGGGAGTTTCATAGTTGAAATATTTGCTGTGTGCAGAAGGACTGTGTTATAAGAATTCTAAGGTCTCAAATATACAATAAATGTTCATAAATGCACAAGGTAAGCACACATACACCAGTAAATAAATCACATGTCTGAAATTGTTCTGTGGGGCAGTCCTGATGCCATCTTGATTCTTTGTTGTTGTTTAGTCGTTTAGTCGTGTCCGACTCTTCGTGACCCCCTGGACCAGAGCACGCCAGGCCCTCCTGTCTTCCACTGCCTCCCGCAGTTTGGTTCTTAATAACCCAAAATAGTTCCTCTACAGAAGGAAATATATCGGAGAAACTTTTCCCAGTACCGTATTTTTCGCACCATAGGGCGCACCCTTTATTTTGGGGGGGAAATAAAGGGGGAAAAATTATTTCCCCCCCAGGCGCGGGGCTCAGTGCGCGCAGGCTTCAACATGCAGGCAAATCTCCGCAAGCAGCGGGAGCGCTCCCGCTGCTTGTGGAGAGGTCTGCGAAGCCTGGGCGCGCTGAGCTCAGCGCGCGCAGGCTTGGCATGCAGGCAAGTCTCCGCAAGCAGCGGGAGCGCTCCCGCTGCTTGCGGAGAGGTCCGCGAAGCCTGGGCGCGCTGATCTCAGCGCGCGCAGGCTTCGGCATGCAGGCAACTCTCCGCATGCAGCGGGAGCCCAGCGCTGGGCTCCCGCTGCTTGCGGAGAGGTGTGCGAAGCCTGGAGAGCGTGAGGGGTCGGTGCGCACCGACCCCTCTCACTCTCCAGGCTTCAGCGAAAGCCTGCATTCGCACCATAGGATGCACACACATTTCCCCTTCATTTTTGGAGGGGAAAAAGTGCGTCCTATGGTGCGAAAAATACGGTAGTTCTTTTCACTTACAAATCCTACAAAATCTGTTTTAAGGGCACATTTGTGTACGAATAGGGTGGGCCTCTGACCCGGATTGAAGAACTAAAGTATTTAACATCTCAAAAAAACGGCCAGGCTGCCCAGATAAGGCAGTCAGTAAAACATTATCAGGTATCCTGGCAGACAGGAGAGATGACTGCACACTCAATTTTTTGTGCTGGAAACCCTTTTTCTGTGATGTATGTGTGATGCTTTTAGTTAAGTCTTTGGCTAAGGGGTTGGGCAACGTCTAAAGTATTTAAAAGTTTCTGCACACTTTGTTCTTGGTCTCTCACATCCTTGCAAGGAGGGCAGGGTACTCTGTTGCAACAGAAAAATAAAGATCTGCCTTGTTTTCTCTTGATCCTACCTCCATCCATTCTTCTCATGGACTTAGGGGACTCAGAGCCCATTGGGGAGTTGGGCAGCAAAAGCCAAGCTCCAGTTTTTCCTTCAAAAAATGGTGGGGAACGTGTGCTGTTTTGAGCATAAAGCAGAAACCGCAGCCACCATAGTGCTGCAGCTACACCAGCCTTCTTTGCCTGTTTCCCCTGCAACTCCCAACAGCCCAGATAAGAGCACATGGCAATGATGACAGAACTACATCAGCCATCCCACAGGAATGGCAGGAAAAGCCTCACTAAAGGCCCCCTAACATGGCAGCAACACAAGCTTTTATTGAGGTCTTGTGAATAATTGACAGATACAACTTAAGGGCGGCCCACGTTTCGGTACCCTGGTTTGACTCAAGGCAGAAGTCTCCTGTGTGAATAATTTTCTCCCCACCCTTTCTGTTTCTGACTTTTTCATACGAAGAAGCTTTGTCACCAAAGGATGATTGGGAAAAGTGGGCATCTCAAGATTGCAATTAGCACCTGAGAAACAGTGAATGCATCGTGCAGACTGTGTGGCCCAGCTGTGCTGTTGTTGTCCCCCCCCCCCCCCCCGGCCTGTAGAGTTATTGTTGTCAAACCTCTGCTGGAGCAAATGGGAGAGAAGTGCCTGTTTCTGTAAACAGTAAATTGGTAAAATAACCAATTCTTTGTTTATCCGGGAGGCACTGTAGTTCACTGTGGTGAGCCACCCGCTTTGCATACAGAAAGTTCAATCTCTGGCATCTCCTGTTTGGGGGGGAAAGGTAGGAAAGGGAAAGATCTTTCTTTCTCTGCCTGAGAAGTTGGACCATGCTAGCTGTACAATCTTTGGCTCGTTGGACAGCCAAGGATAAGGCAGCTTCATAGGCTGAGCCCAAATCCCCCCCCCCCCTTCAGAGATGGCTGCTTCTTGCATCTCTGCATGATTTGCTTCTTCTACTTCTGAAGAGTGGGAGGGAGTTTTTATCTTATTTGTGGGCATATTTCTTCATCAGACAAATCCTTTGGTTGTTCCAGAAGCAGGGAGGCATTCTGGAAAGACAAGCTCTGTCGCAGAACTTATTTCCTTTCCATCTTGTTTCAGGGGGAGATTGGACATCTCCGCCATTTGTGCGTTCAGGATGGAAGCTGTTCAAGACCTTTTCCAGAAAGGAAACTTCAAAGGCCCACTTGCCGTTGAGAATTCACATGCAAAATGGGTGGTGCACAGGGGAGAGGTCCCCACGCCTCGCCCAGGCGCTGTAAGTTGTCCCCCTCCCCTGGTTGACCATCTATGCCCCCATGTGGTAAGTGTTCAAGTGGATATCACTTGTACCAAACAGGTGAACGTCTGAATAAAAGGAATACTGTAACCATCTTCCTTTTTCTAGTGCCTCAACATTTCTGCCAGGCACCAGGAGGGATACAGCTCTTCCCTTGACTTGCCGGACAGAGTCCTCCAGTTTGCCAGGGACCATCCCCTGATGGATGGCACCGTGAACCCCATCGGCCGCCAGCCGATGTTGGTCAAAAGAGGCGTGCGATACACACATCTTGTGGTAGACCAAACTAGTGGCATGGATAATGCAACGTACGACATCCTTTTCCTAGGGACAGGTAGGCCAACTTCCTAGATTGGGAATTGCCAGCATGGCACAAGCAGGCGCCCGTGTGCCCTCTGCTGCCTCCCATGGAATCTGCTGAAGGTCTTGGGAAACATCTCAAAAATCTGCCATGCTTGAGAGACTCTTTGCTTTTCCCGCTCAGTTCCTTCTTGTGCTGACTCAGTCTCTGTCACATCAAACACTCCCTCTCTAAACATGCCTTCCTTTTGCTGGGTGCCAAGGTGGGGCGGTCATCCTCCCATCTGTTCCAAACAAAGGAGAGGGGCAAAGAACTTCTTTCTTGGAGTGAGAGTGGTGGGGGCTGATGTAGGCACACCCCCCCCACAGGGTTGACGGGGCGGCTACCAGGAAGCAGGGGGTGTTCCTATTTTCATCAGAGAAATGTGGGAGGATATGGAGGTTATGCAACCCCTGAGCCGAGGAGATAAGTAACTACACATACCTTTAGAAGACATCTGAAGGCAGCCCTGTATAGGGAAGTTTTTAAAGTTTAATGTTTTATTATGGTTTTTTATATATGTTGGAAGCCACCCAGAGTGGCTGGGGCAAGCAGTGACTTTACCAAGGTCTTTTTGGCTTCTTTATCCGATGAATAAAGCACCTTTTTAGGAGGGCAGGAGACTTAACCTCACATTTTTCCTGCTTTTGAGTAATTTAGACCATGTTTCCTTCAAAACAGTGGTCCCTTCTCTTCTTCTCCCCACCCCATTTACTTTAATTGGGGTTTAAAAGTGTGCTTGATTTTGTGCAGATAAGGGCTATTTGCATAAAGCTGTCAACCTCCAGGGGGAGATTTTCATTGTGGAAGAGTTACAGCTGTTTCCATCTCCAGAGCCTGTGCAGACACTCAAGCTGGCTGCACAAAAGGTAGGACATCTGTCCTGATCCATCCATTCTGGTTTCTCTCAGTTACTCATCTTTCCGAAACTTCCTGTTCAGCTTTCTACAATTCTGCAGCAATTTGCAGTTTATTTATTTTCAAGTTTTGAAAATCCAGTGACATTTGGGTCTGAATTTCTCCCCATGTTTACCTTTTTTGTTGTAGTTTCCCCTTTTGCAGAGCAGTTTCCCCCAGCACAATGCATTTTTGTATGTTAGGCATTTTTATGTTTAACCTGTCATGTGTCAGTTTTGTACGTGTTGCCTGGCTGGAGAACTGCAATGCCAAAACCGGAGAAATTGAAATTTGAAAGAGTGGCTGCCTTTCGGCTTGGCCTCTAAATGCCTAGATGGGCTGTGCAGCACGACACCACACCTTCCTCACCGTTTAGCCTTTTCCTTTCACATCGTTTTATTCATTTAGTTATTGCCTTTGCACCCCACATTTCCCCCCAAGGTGCACCTGCTTCTCCTGCTCCTCCTCTAATCCCCACAACAGCCATGTGGGGTAGGTCAGGCGGAGAGGCAAGGACTGGCCCACTGCCCCCCAGTGAGCTTCCTGACCAAGTGGGGATTTGAACCATGGGACCCCAGGTCCTAGCCTGACATGTCTTCTTCTGCCTGCCCTTTTGCGTGTGTCTCTTTCATGTACAGTTGAGTCCAGTGCAGGAAAGATGTCTTAGAATCACAAGGGTCATTTGCCCATGTCCAGCATGGAAGCCATGGCCCTGAGATGAAGGCTCTCTTCATGCTCCATACCAGCTGAGCTACACCGCCGTCTTGTCTGCTTGGTGCTCCCTTTCCAGGGCCTGCTGTATGCTGGGTCTGCCTCCCGGCTGGTGCAGCTCCCCGTGGCGACCTGCAGCCGGTACAAGTTCTGCCTCGACTGCGTCTTAGCCAGGGATCCTTACTGTGCCTGGTCACTGCCTCTTGGCGCCTGCATCCCCGTGGCGAACCCGTCTGGGGGTTTGCGGTGAGTAGCACAACCCCTGCCCTGTGGGATACATAATAACAATAGCTATTAGCATTTATGCAGCATTTGAGAGGGTTTGAAAGCTACGCCGTGCATTATTTACCATTCACTTAACATCACTGCCTCTCATTTCACTCTGAGCCCTCTAGGCGACCTCCCTGCCTGTAACTGAAACGAACACACATTCTTCTTCTGCTTACTTCTACCTCCCTTAGCTCAGTGGCAGAGCAACTGTGTGGCATGCAGAAGGGCCAGGATCCACCCCAGTGTGGGGTGGGAAACCCCATCTGACACCCTGGAGAGCTACTTCTGGGGCAGATGGACCAATGATCTCTTGGCGTAAGGCACCTTTCTGTGCTTCTGTTTCAATAAGCTCTTAAGCCAAAGCCAGGAGGACTGGAATCTTACTTTAACTTTAAGGGTTGGAGCATGCAGAAGGTCCTCTGCATCTCCAGGCAAGACCAGTATTGCCCAAACTCCCAGCTGTTTTTGCACTACAATGCCAATCATCACTGACCACTTGTCCTGCTAATTAGGGATGGTGGGAGTTGTAGTCCAACAACAGCTGGAGACCCAAGTTTGGGAAACTCTGGAGACAATTGTGAGCTAGATGAACCAGCGATATGACTTGACACGAGGCAGCTTTGTGGTTTTCTGTGGAAAACCTAGCTCTTTGTTCAAGACCATGAGGACTAGAATCTTATATTTATCTGTAAAGGAAGGAACAGTGGTCTGACTCAGTAGAAGCTCCCCTCTGTACCCCTGTGAATCAGAACCATGAGGACTAGGATTTTAGTTTATTTTGAGGCGGAGGACCATAGTTCAGTGACAGAGCCCTTCATGTCCAGAAGATCTCACGTTCCATCACCGGCATCTCCATATGGGGTTGGGGAAAAGCTTCTCTGTCTGTTACCAGAGATTGAACTGGGCTGGCACAGTGTGCTTCCCACCTACCAGGCTCCAGCCCTGCCTGTGCAGAGAATAAACGCTCAAGGTGAGGCTTTGAAACCCACGCACTCTCAGCCACACTTCAGCGTGCGCCACCGAAGCACATTGTTCTCTGCTCTCTCTTCACAGGAGAGTCCCTGTTCGCTTCGAGCCCCTCAGCCATGATTCTGTGAATTTCAAGGCCAGGCGAGGATGCTTTCTGAGAGAAGTGGTTGCGCAACGCCAAATGCTTTTTCATGCCTGCATGAAGTATTCATGTTAATTCGCCTCTTCCTTCCTGCAGGGATCTGATTCAGAGTGTCAGGAATGGTGATGCCTCCAGGTGCCCTGAAGTGGGTAGGGGAATGTTTTATATATATATATATATTATTGTTATTATTATTTTCTGGAGATAATAGGGTCTGTAAGCAAGTGCTCTGCCTGGATGTAGTTAGCCAGTTCACAAGTGGTGTTCAGGGCCAGAGGTAGAGAAACTGGGTAGAGAAACACATGTAAATTTTACCTTTCTAAAGCCGGCACCATAATGATCCATAGGATGCCAAGTTACAGAAGGTATACTGTGTCCAGAGCAACTGCTCCATCTGGCGCGCTGGCTGAGAGTCTGAGGTCAGCAAACTTTTTCAGCAGGGGGCTGGTCCACTGTCCCTCAGACCTTGTGGGGGGCTGGACTATATTTTTTTGGGAGGAATGAACGAATTCCTATGCACCACAAATAACCCAGAGATGGGTTTTAAACAAAAGGACACATTCTACTCATGTAAAAACATGCTGATTCCCGGACCGTCCGCGGGCCGGATTTAGAAGGCCATTGGGCCAGATCCGGCCCCCAGGCCTTAGTTTGCCTACCCATGCCTGAGACCTACGTGCCTGTGGACTGTCTTGCCAGAGTGGTGCATGCTCTGTTTATTCCCCCGCTTGGACTGTTACAATGTGCTCTACATAGGGTTACCTTTGAAGGTGACCCGGAAACTGCAACTAATCCAGAATGTGGCTGCCAGAGTGGTGACTGGGACCATATAACTCCAGTCCTAAAAGACCTTCACTGACTCCCAATGTGTTTCCGAGCATGATTCAGATTATTGGTGCTGATCATTAAAGGCCTAAATGGCCTCGACCCTGTATACCTGAAGAAACGTCTCCACCTCAATGGTCCAGCTAAAGAATCATTAAAGAAAACAAAAGATCTCAGTTGATGGAAACCACAGGAGGGTCGAGGTGCTCGACTCTTGGTTGCCGGCTTCTGTTTGGGGCATCTGCGTGGCCGCTATGCAGACAGGAGGCTGGACTAGACAAGGCTGGCCTGACCCAGCTGCTGAAGGGCTCTTATGATTTCTAAATGGATCCTCCATGGACAGAGCCAGTCCACCTTAGAAGAGTGGCGAACAAGAGTGGGAGAAGGCCACTGCTGTCACCTCCTCTTTGTGGGCTTCCCTTTGCGGGAACCTGGTTTTTGCTGTAAACTGCAGGAGGGGAGAGAGGACTCTGGTGCTCGAATCCTGCCTCCTGGTTTCCCGTTGGGGCAGCAGTTTGGCCACCCACCCACTTTCAGACGTTGCCCACTTTTTGTGATCAGGAGATGTGCTGAAAAGTGTGAGATAAGCTGTCGAATGATGGAAATACATATAACCTCCCCTGCAAAGAAATAAGGACAAATGCTGCCTGAAGAACAGACATCATGCAACTTCTGGATAAGCAAGTTATCTGGAGGAACACCTTCTCTCACACTCAGTCTTATTATGACATTTGTCTCTTCCCCCACCACTCATAAAATCATAGAATTGTAGAGCTGGGTGGGACCCCGAGGGCCATCTAGTCCAACCCCCTGCGATGCAGATGTCAAATATACAATTAAAACATTCCTGTGCTTGTGCAGGATCTGCAGGAAAAGGCCTGGGAGATGGAGGCTGCACACCCAATGGGGAAGGGAGTTCAGGCACCCATCCAGGCAGCGGGGAGGCTGCCAGGGGTTGAGATTTCAAAGGTCATGGGAGCTGGGCAGGGGAGCCGCAAAACCAGAGGTGCCTGTCAGTCACAGAGCTTGAGAGACAAGTCAGATGTGAGCAGCCAGTGTGAAAAGGTCGCTCTTCAGGACAAGGCTGCAGCTAGCGCTTTTATCTTTTTATTTTGTGAAAGAAAGAAAGAAAGAAAGAAAGAAAGAAAGAAAGAGAAAGAAAGAAAGAAAGAAAGAAAGAAAGAAAGAAAGAAAGAGAAAGAAAGAAATCCTCAGGGTATCGGAGAGAAAAATGCCAACCTGTTGGGCAGCATGCTGTGGCTTAAAGGCCCCCAAGTAAGCCCAGGAATCCTCTGACCTTGATGTGACCCAACAGTTACCGATCCCAGCTGAGAATGCCTGCCAGGCTTCATTGCAAGGGATCGTTTGCAGGCTCTGTTTCCAGCCGGCAGCCTGTCCAGAGCTCCAGCCATGTCAGTGCCATAGAACCCCTTTGGCAGTGCTGGATTAAACCCTGTGGAGGCCCCTAGGCAGTCTCCGCCCCCCTCTAGTGGGATAACAGTGAACTAAGAAGGCTTGGTTGTAATGTTCTTTCAAGATCAAATCAATATTATTTTGATCCGTTGTCATGGGGCCCCTAATATATGTGGGGCCCATAGGTCGGTGCTTATTCTGCCTATTTGGTAATCTGGCAACAGTGATGTGGCAGGCAGGCGGGTGGCCAGGAGCCCTGCACCTCCTTTCCAAAGAGCCTGTTGCTTTCTCCATGGTAACGGTAATGCTGCTGTCCTCCACCCAGACAGACAGACGTGCCCTCGCAAGCCTGCAGGCACTTCTCACATGCACCCGAAATGCACTTTTGGCACCAGAGGCCATGAATGCATGTTCCAGATTTGCCACTAGTGGACGCTGTGCCATCCAGTTCCCCCTACCCTCTCAGGCCTCTCAGCCCTCCATGCAGCCTGGAGGTATTCTGTCTACATTGCAAACAACTAAAGGTAAAGGGACCCCTGACCATTAGGTCCAGTCGTGTCTGACTCTGGGGTTGCGGCGCTCATCTCGCCTTATTGGCCGAGGGAGCCGGCGTACAGCTTCCGGGTCATGTGGCCAGCAGGACTAAGCCGCTTCTGGAGAACCAGAGCAGCACATGGAAACGCTGTTTACCTTCCCGCTGGAGCGGTACCTATTTTATCTACTTGCACTTTGACGTGCTTTCGAACTGCTAGGTTGGCAGGAGCAGGGACCGAGCAATGGGAGCTCACTCCGTCACGGGGATTCGAACCACTGACCTTCTGATCGGCAAGTCCTAGGCTCTGTGGTTTAACCCACAGCACCACCCGCGTCCCTTTTGCAAACAACTACATGATCTTGAATCCTAGATTCATAGATTTGGGAAGAACCCTGGGGATCATCTAGTCCTACCCTCTGCAGTACAGGAATATGCAGCTGTCCCTTATGGGGATTGAACCTGCAACCTTGGCATTATCAGCATCTCACTCTAACCAACTGAGCTATCACTTAAGGGCAAATCATTACTGTGCCCCCAGAGTCTGATTTGAACCTAGGATCACAGTTGCTGCCTCTTTGGTTAATTGCGTGCATCTCCCTTTGAATCTGCTGCATGGCGACTTCTGATATTTCCCAGAGGCACTGCATGAAAAAATTGTGTTTGGTTTAAAAAAAGCTTGCCTTTGCTCCCACAGGCACAGATTCTCCCCCCCCCCTTCTTTTGTTAGCATGGCTCTAGAGAATGGGACTGAAGGCATGTTCGCTTTTTCCTTTTGTAGCCATTCTCTCGAAAGCTGCCGCCTTTAATTTTTAGCCCCGGGCTGAACCCAGGGAATTCCCGGGTGCTGGGGAGTGAATGTCAGCGGGACCAGCAACAGCGGCTTGCAGCAGAGATTGTCGGTGCCGTTGCCGCTGAGCGCATCTTGTACAAGACGGCAAATATTAAAGAGCAGAAAGCGCATTAAAATTTCAGGAGCCCCAACCCTCCGTGCAGCACATGTTAAGCAGCGCTTCCAAAGATGCGAGGAGGGGGAAACAGCAAGAATCTCTTCTCTTTCTCTGAGAGCGACTACGCAAATGGGAAACTCTTTTCTATAGGGGTCAAAGGGACAACGCTCACGTTGGCTGTATCAGTCTCAGGATCACAAACACACCTAGGCCACCATGGCATGCACGTCATTTATTGCTTTATAACATCCATCTCCCACCCTTCCATCAGAAACCGGGACCTCAGAGCTGCTGGCTGCCACCCTAAAACCCTGAAGTGCTTGTAAACTAACAAAGCAGCCACAAATGGCAGGAACATCAGCAGCACAGCCCAAGTCAAATCAGGTCTAAGAGCACCCTGCGAGCATAGATTAAATGTGCTTCTAAATACTATTGCCCTAAATAATATTTATTTATATCCAGCTCAGCCCGGAGAGCTCAGTTGGTTAGAGTGCGGTGCTGACAACGCCACGGTTGCAGGTTCAATCCCCACATGGGACAGCTGCATATTCCAACATTGCAGGGTCTTGGACTAGATGATCCGCGGGGTGCCTTCCAACTCTATGATTCTATGAAATATCCACCTGTTTAACAGGTGATTTACTGACTCATTTTTGACCTGGGATAGCTCACTTGGTAGTACATGAGACTTATTAATCTCAGGGTTGTGGGTTCGATCCACACGTTGGGCGAAAGATTCCTGCATTGCAGGAGGTGAGACTAGATGGCCCTTGCTCTACAATTCCATGATTCTAAATGTGCAAAAGGGGTGGGGTTAGCCAGCTCTGGGTACTGCTACAAAAAAAAAACCTGTCCCACATTTCCACCCTCTGCACCTCAGATGGTGGGGGGGGGGGGGGCTTAAAAAACACAAGGACTAGAAGCTTAAAGCTACCTAACGGTGACTGGGAAACTACAACTAGACAGACTGGTGACTGGGAGTGGCTGTTGGGACCATATAACACCGGTCCTGAAAGACCTACATTGGCTCCCAGTATGTTTCTGAGCACACTTCAAAGTGTTGGTGCTGACCTTCAAAGTCCTAAACAGCCTTGGCCCTCTATACCAGCCCAGACACTGAGGTCCAGCTCCGAGGGCCTTCTGGCAGTTCCCCCACTGCGAGAAGTGAGGTTACAGGGAATCAGGCAGAGGGCCTTCTTGGCGTTGGCACCCGCCCTGTGGAATGCCCTCCCATCAGATGTCAAGGAGATAAGTAACTATACAACCTTTTGAAGATATCTGAAGGCAGCCCTGTATAGGGAAGTTTTTAATGTTTAATGTTTTATATATGCTGGAAGCCTCCCAGAGTGGCTGGGGCAACCAGTCAGGTGGAGTGGGGTACTCCTACTAAAAACAATCATAATAAGAAGCAAAACAGTGCCAGGGCTGTAGGAGGAGGTTGGGAAGGTCCTTGAAATGATGGAAGGAGGTGAGTGTAGCTGAAGGGTAACCACCTCTGCTGCTTTCCTTTCTCAGCTAAGGACGTCAGGAGGCTCCCTGTCCCCCTGGGTAGCAGCCCACATCTCAGCTGCAGCTCTCTGTCCAACCTGGCCATGTCTGTCTGGACCTTCAATGGCAGCAGCCTGCAGGACGAAGAGCCCAAATATCTCTTCCACGCCAGGGGACTGGTCGTGTTTAACATGACGGCTTCTGACACCGGGCTTTACGAGTGCCAGTCTGTTGAGACATCCAACGGAAGAGAATTCCGCATCTCCATGTCCACCTATTTCCTTTACCTCCAGCAAGAGAGCAGCTTCGCTGTGGCTCCTGAGAGCGATCCCTCAAATCGGGAGTGTGCCGTCTCTGCAGCTCCAAAGTCGCAGCCCTTGGCGTCTCTCCAGACGGAGGACCCGGCAAGGCTGGAGCGATCCCAGAGAGTCCAAGGGCTCTCCTTCACATTGGTGCTTTGGGGAGGAGCCTTTGCCCTGCTTTTCCTTTCCTTACTCTCCTGGAACCTTTATGAGGGCCACCTCTCTCTCTCCTGGAAAAGTGTGTGGAGCAGGAGGTCAGAAACGGTGGGTGCCGTTGGGGCAGCGGGTCCCGAGCCAGAGCAAACAGTCTTGATTCAGGGAAGCTTGGCCTCCTGTCCCATCTCCGGCTCGGCCAGCGAATCAGCCCTGCTGGCAAGCTCACCCCAAGAGGCAAAGGCGAAGCAGACCACCAGCCTCGCCACGGGCAGGGCAGCCTGCTGTTCTTCAAACTGCCTGGTCAGCAAAGTCCCGCTCACTGACGAAGAAGGCCTTGCAGCATGATGGCCTTGGCAGAGGGTCCGCACCACGGAAACCCCACGGACTGTCCCATTGTGTGCCCAGGACCCCCCATTTTCAGAGGGTTTGGAAAATAAATAAAAAAGTAAAGTTGATGCCAAGCTGCCTTTCTTTAATGTTAACTCGGTGGCTTGATTCCCACGTCGTTAGGCTGCCGTTGTGTCCATTGGGCAAAACTGTGACTTCTTGTCCCTTCCTTTGCCAGGATTCCTTTCTTTGTTGCTGCTGGTCAGCGCAGTTGTCAGAAACTTAGTGGCGCATGGGGGGGGGAGCATGTGAGTCCCAGGGCACTCGTTGCTCATCCTCATAGTGAGCGCAGCTGGTGAGTGCTGCCAGGATCGCCCCCAGAACAGGGTAAGTGAGAAATGGGAGACAAGTGTCAGCATGCCAGAGAGAGGGAACTACAAGGTTCGCAGCAGAAAACAAAACACATTTCTTAAAAGCATGCACAGCAGCCCAGAGTTGGGAAAGGGTGGCATGCCTTGCTCAGTGTGGGGATAGTGGCAGAAAGCCCAAGCAGGAGCACACTTGTTTTTGGAGGGTGGATGCAGTGCAGTCGTTTGTTCAAGTAGTTTGTTTGGTGAGCTGTCTCCATTGGCATCCAAACGTGACCCTCCTTTTAGGAAATTTCTGCACCATCACACATTCATTTCTTCTCAAATGGTTTCCAAGGTGTGCTTATTCCTCTCACACCAAATTAAAATTAGAAACCACTCCTTGCGCCTGAGTGTGTAGGAAGAAAAGTCCATCCTTCATAGAAGAAACCCAGAGCAGACATTCGTGCAGGGGTGCAACCGGGAACCTCCTCCCGGCAGGCATCGATTCTGCTGCATCTCTGCATCAGAAGTGACAGATCCAGTCACCCCAGATGCAGAGACATTTCAGAACTGCATACCTCCGCGGTGGAGGCTGATTGGAAGAAGAGAAAGCCAGAGTGGTGGCAGCAGTTCATGCAGGGATGCAATTTGCAGCCTCCTCAGAGGATAGGTACTTCCTCTGTGTGTCTACATTGGGAATGACTGAATGAGCCAGCGCCACCCATTTTATTTTGTAAAAGTTGCATACCAAAAACCCCCTCAAAGTGGTAGAATTCAGAAGCGGGGCAAAATCACCTGCCTTTCTCAGCAGAGGCTGATGGGAAGAGGCAAAGCTGGAACAGGGACTTGTGCAGAGAGAGAGCAGGCATACTCCTGCATGCAAGAAGGGTTTGTTGAACTTCCTTTCTCAAAGCATAGACACTGGTGGATAAAGTGAATTATTTTAAGGAAGGTGTGATTTGGCAAGCGCTCGGACAATGCCATGCTCTGCATCATCACCCGTTTTCTTGTTTTGCTCCATCCTTCCTGTCCTTTTACCACCACCATGGCCAAATAAGACAAAATTCAAATGGTGCTAAAGACACCTTAGAAAGTAGGGCAAGTAGGGGCACCCTCAACCTGCCTTGAGGCTCATTTTAGAAACTAATTATTGGGCACAAGGCAGATTGTCTTAATTGGGTTGGCGGGGGCTGGAACGAGATGTGGGCATATTGCGGGCCTTGCTCTGGGAGCGTTGTTTATGTGCCTTGTCCCATCTTGCTGGGATCAGAAGTGCCTCTCCCAAATGTTCAACAGGAAAGGAAGGGGTGCTTTTTATTTGGAGCATTAATCACCCAGCCGTTCACAAGTTTCCACATGAGGATCTGACTCAGAGCCCTGAGACGGCTCCTGCTCGGAGGAGGAGGCTGCGCCCAGGGCAGGGGTGCTGGGTGCTGGTGCTGCAGCCAGCTCAAGAGGAGTCCCTCTGAAAGGCTATCGGATCCCTAACCTCTGAAATGAGGACAGGTGTCTTTTTAAAAGGGAGAGGGAAAAATAGCAAAAAAAGAAAGCAACCACTTTCTATAAACTTAAGTAAAGGAATGGATGTTTTCCGAGTCCTGCTGGAAATATACCAAAGCAAGTCCATCTAGTTTTAATTTAGGAAACTTCCCCCTGCACACATCCCCAAGGGCTGCTACCAGCCATTACTACTACTACTACTACTACTACTACTATTAGTACTCTGCCCTTCTGACTAGGTTGCCCCAGCCACCCCGGGTGGCTTCCAACAGATATAGGTAAAGGTAAAGAAGGGACCCCTGACTGTTAAGTGCAGTCATGGATGACTCTGGGATTGCGGCGCTCATCTCGCTTTATTGGCCGAAGGAGCTGGCGTACAGCTTCTGGGTCATGTGGCCAGCATGACTAAGCCGCTTCTGGCGAACCAGAGCAGCGCACGGAAACGCCGTTTACCTTCCCACCAGAGCGGTACCTTTTTATCTACTTGCACTTTGATGTGCTTTCGAACTGCTAGGTTGGCAGGAACTGGGACCGAACAACGGGAGCTCACCCTGTCATGGGGATTCGAACCGCTGACCTTCTGTTTGGCAAGCCCAAGGCTCAGTGGTTTAGACCACAGTGCCACCCACATCCCTCAACAGATATAAGAATGGAATAAAAACATCAAACATTAAAAACTTCCCTATACAGATCATGCAAATCATGGGAGGGAGAGAGGTGCTCTTGTGCTTCAGTTCTGCCTGAGAGTTTCGTGTTGGGGACACTCATAGAATTGAAGCATTGCAAAGGTGACCCCAAGGGCCATCTAGTCAAACCCCTTGCATACAAGACACCATCCAGCCGTCTTAGGGACTCCAGATTTGTGTAGGGTTTAGTCCTTGCCCTTTTCTTCTCCTGAAGACATCCCACAAGGCAACAGAGGTTTAGGATCAGAGTTTCCTTTCCCAGGGGGATGAGCCCCACCTGCCTCTCACTCCCCTCTTCAACCTGTGCAGAAACTCTCGGTCTCATCTGCTCAATCTCCTGGAGCCGGTCTTCACGTGCAGGGGGAGTCTTTGAGATGCCGGTCCAGGGTTTGGGGTCGCTTGCTGACAGCTTCCAGGAACCACAGGTGAGAGCTCAGCTGAGTGCAGGCTGGGGACCAAAGGTGGTCAAACGACCACACCTCCCCTAAGACCCCAATAGTAATAGTAGCAATGACAAAAATAAGAACATGATAGAAACATAGAGCATTTGGCCCCTGGAAGGCTCCCTGGGAAGGTGATACGGCCCCCAGGATCAGGATGCAAAGGTTCCGCCCCTCCCCATTATATATATTAAAAACACAGCAGTGCTTAAAACAAACCCCAGCATGGACTGGGATGCCCTTCCTTCCCTGTCCTTGCAGTCGCTTCGCCCCCAAAGAGACCCGGGGGTCCTGAAAGTGACCCTGCGCCCCCGCAGAGGGGCTGCAAGCGAAACGCGCGCCAGAGCCTTCCAGCAGGTGGCGCCCAGGAGCCGACAAATAGGACACTCCCCCCCCCCCCCCAGCCCTTGGAAATAACTCAAAGAAGAAATGTGACCGAGAGATGAAGCAGCAGAGAGTTGGTAGAGGAAGGAAGAGAATTTTTTTTAATGAAAAAAGGAGAACAAAGACCTTGCCAAGCTGCCCCACAAAAGGCCATAGAAACGGGTAAGGAGACCGACTTTGACTCTGATTTATTTGCAAATGTTTGGGGTCGGGCTTAGAGAAGGAGAAATATTTGCAACACACCGGGGGGGGGGGAGCCAGCTGACAGCCTCCCTCTGTTTCCACCCTCTTCCTGACACACACACATCTGCTCAGCAGGAGAGGCAAAGTTCTTCTGGCGGGGCTCCCTCGTGGGTGGGGGGACCCCTTTGGGGTTTGCGGGGAGAGGGGGGTCGCCCCGGTCCGGGTGATCTGCCTTTGCAATGCATGGCTCCAGACTCAGACACTATTTCAAATCTCTCCCTTTTGTCCGCCCGCATCCGCCCTGCCCCCCCCCCCGCCGTGTCCCCCCCCCCCCGCCCCGCTTCCCAACTAGTGGATTCCCAAAGTGAAATTCCGGAAATTTGAGGAGGATCCGGATCCGGAGAGAAAGAGCCGAAGAAAGGAGGTGGGGAAAGCAACGTGGAAAGGATCAGAGGGAGATCTGGAAGAAAAGAGACCTCCGGGAGACGAAGATGGGGTGAGAAGCCGCCTTTGAATTTTGCACGGCTTGCACAAAAAGAATTGGGGGGATGGTTTTTTGCCACTTTCTAAAACAAAAAAACTATGTGTGTGCGGGGTTTTGTTAAAAAAGATTTTGCTTCCCATGAATGAACAGATTTGCAACAAAGCCAAACCGCTGAATCGCTCGAAAGTTTCGAGGTCCCGGGGAGAGGCGTTTTTTCTGAAATCCTCTGCCACAAGGTTCTCATTTGGAGCCAATGGATTCTGGTCAGGGCAGCCCCTGCTGCAAAAGGGGAGGATTTATTTCCTCCCTCTTCTCCTGCTGCTGCCAGTGACCTTTTAAACTGATCCTGCCACAGGCTCCCTTCCTCTTCCCCTCCCCAGCCCCCCCTGCTTCTGGCCATCACAGGGTGCAAGAAGTTTCATTTTAAATAATAACAATAGCAGTAACAATAGCAATAATGATAACAACAGAAAAAAGCGGTCCTGTTTTCAGTCATCCTCTCTAGCCCTTCTCTGCTGAAAGGCAGGATGGCTCATTGGGGCGCCTCACTCTGCTCACTGACTAGTTTCACCTGACCCCCAATTTTGGAGAAAGGGGGTGGAGCACGAGGGGTTATCTGGCCTCCCCGCCCCCCTCCCGCCTCACCATTACCTCCAGAAATCCCATCTTGCAACCCCCACTGGGGCAACTGCCTGTTGCTCCTCCAGCATCTCTTTCCTTGGATGCAGGGGTGTAGACCCAGCCCCCCCCATAACCCCGTCTCTCCATGGTGGCTTGGAGTGGCTAGGATCCTGCCCGCTCCCCCGGCTGTTCCTCTGCTGCTCTGGGCGGCCGGGTGAGGTGCGCAGGCTCTTCTGCCAAAGGTGCAAGGGGAAAGGGGGCACCAATATGGCTCCTTGCCACGGGCGCATGGGAACATGTGCAAAATGTGAAGCCAGCTCTGGCTGTCCTCACAGCAGGGCAGGATTTGAACCTGGGACACCCAGCTGTTGAACTCTCATAATCAATTTGGGTTCTGAGCAGGCAGGGCATCCACAGGGCGACCCAGCGAAGTGTTCAGGAAGTGCGCCAGTTTAGCTGTATATTCTAGGTGTCCTTTAGCGTGTGTTCACGATGACTTGCGCTTGTGATGGCATCGGGGCGGTTACGTGTGACCTGGCTTTCAACACTATTGGCACCTGCAAGAGTTTTGGGTTGGACATCCTGAAAATTTTCATATCCCCAAAGTTCGGGGTTTGCTTGCTTGCTTATTTTTCTCCCGACTTTGTTGCAATATCACTGCAACGCTGGGGGGAGCAAGTAATAATGCAGAACCATGTGTAGACAGTCAAGGATAACCACCACTAAAGGCACGATTATTGTGCCAATGACATGGTCGTTTTGGGCACCTTTAGTGAGGAAATAATAATATTGTAGAAATCCTAAATGACGCAGGCCCCAAAACTGCCTTAAAAACTGCCTCCTTCCCTACAGACCCTCTCAGGTCCTGAGGTCAGAGGGGGCCTCTTGGTAGTTACTCTGCTCTCAGAGGTGGGGGGCGGCCCAGAGGGATCAGGCCTTCTCTGTGGTGGCCCCTAAGCTGTGGAAATCCCTGCAGAAGGACATCCTGCACCTTCATTGTCTGGCTTTTGGAGAAGGTTAAAGACTTCCCTCTTTACCCTGGCTTTCAATGCTCAGGGTGTATGTATCTAGAAGCCACCTTGTTTTAAAGGGTTGTAATTGGTTTTGTGTTGTTTTAAATACAGTGGTACCTTGGTTTAAGTTACGAACTATTCGGTTTCCGAACTCCGCAAAACTGGAAGCAGTGTTCTGGTTTGTGAACTTTACCTCTGTCTAAGAACGGAATCCGAACGGTCGAAGGGCACCAGCGGCGGGAGGCCTTATTGGGGAAAGTGTGCCTTGGTTTAAGAACGGACTTCCGGAGTGGATTAAGTTTGTAAACCGAGGCACAGGCAGCCCCCTGTTTATGTGGTGCTTACTTTCCCAGGCACCTTGCACCTCGCGTATAATTGAAACCCGTTGAAAAAGCTGGCAAGCACCCATTCCAGTGAGATTTCAGTGACGTCTTATGATGTTTCTGGGTCACTCCTGGGTTCGGTGTCCCAGTTTCTTATTTGGTCCTGGAGTGTCCTGCTTTTCTTTAGGACGTCCCTGTTTTCATGGGGGAAATGTTGGAGCATATGGAGCTATGTGACCCCCAAGCCAAGGAGATAAGTAACTAGCTGAAGGCAGCCCTGTAGAGGGAAGTTTAAAAAAAATGTTTTATTATTGTTTTATATATGCTAGAAGCTGCCCAGAGCGGCTGGGGAAACCCAGTCAGATGAGCGGGATATAAGTAGTAAAATTATTAATAATAATAATAATATTATTGTGGAATAGGACGTCCTTATTTTCATCAGAGAAATGTTGGAGGGTCACACACATCTTGAATGCACAAATACTGGGGGCTGCCTGTACAGTGGTACCTCAGGTTACAGACGCTTCAGGTTACAGATTCCGCTAACCCAGAAATAGTGCTTCAGGTTAAGAACTTTGCTTCAGAATAAGAACAGAAATTGTGCTCCGGTGGCGCGGCAGCAGCAGGAGGCCCCATTAGCTAAATCATAGAATCATAGAGTTGGAAGAGACCACAAGGGCCATCGAGTCCAACCCCCTGCCAAGCAGGAAACACCATCAGAGCACTCCTGACATATGGTTGTCAAGCCTCTGCTTAAAGACCTCCAAAGAAGGAGACTCCACCACACTCCTTCAGGTGCTTCAGGTTAAGAACAGTTTCAGGTTAAGAATGGACCTCTGGAACAAATTAAGTACTTAACCCGAGGTACCACTGTATTGTGTTTTAACCCAGCCTGGGACCTTTGGGTGAAGGGTGGGCAATTAACAACAATAATTAATAATACACCCACAAAACAACTGCAGTCTGGAGAGGCCCTTGCAGAAATATGACACAATTGAAGCTAAGCAGCAGAGAGGCTCATCAGTGCAGGAATAGTGCATTAGTGATGGGTTTATACAGAACTGTCCACTCATCACTGTTGTTCAGTGGGGCTCTATCAACTCCACACCCCAGTTTTGCAAGGCCCTTGTAGACCCCCATCAGTTTTGGCATGGCGGAAAAAGAAAAAATGAAATACGTCCAAAGCTGGGGGGCAGTAGACAGGGGCACACGCTCTCTCCCTGGTCATGAAAAGAGGAGACTGAGAGGAGACTGGAAACCAAGCCAGATGAGGAACAGTTGAAGGATCTGGGTATGTTTAACCTGGAAAAGTGGAGACTGAGAGGAGATAGGAGAGCCATCTTCAAATAGTTCAAGGGCTGCCACATGAGGGAAGAAGCGTGTTTTCTCCTGCTCTGGAGGGTAGGACTTGAACCCATGACTTCAAGTGACAAGAAAGGAGATTCCAACCAAACATCGGGAAGAACTTTCTGACAGAAAGAGCTGTCCGAGAGTGGAGAATGGACTAGCTAGGAAGGTGGCGGCCTCTCCTTCCTTGGAGGTTTTTAAGCAGAGGTTGGGTGGCCATCTGTTATGAATGAACTAGCTGAGATTCCTCATTGCAGGGGGTTGGGCTAGATGACCCTTGGGGTCCCTTCCAACTGCAGTTCTATGATTCTATGAAAGTGATCATTTGACAAATGGGGACAATGCTTCTGCCCTAGCTGATCTGCGTGGGGCACATGGGCACGTGGGGATGTAAAAAAGGAAAGAAAAAAGGATCAGCCACCCTTTTGCGAGAGACTAAGGAAGTGAAAGGATTTTCTCTCTTATTCTTATCCTATTCATTCATTCATTCATTCATTTATATCCCGCCCTCCCTCCCAAAGGAACCTGGGGCTGCACACTATGTTTGTAGTGATGTTAGAACTGGGTTCATGGTCCTTCCTGTGAAAGTGCATAGAAGTATGGAACTCGCTGCTGCAGGGAGCAGCAATGAACACCGACTTGGAGGGCTTAAAAGGACTGGGCAGATTCCCGGAAGAGAAGTCTATTGGCAGCTGCTGGCCACAGTGGCTAGGCTCTGCCTCCATGTTCTGAATACTGGTTGCTGGGAACCATAGGAGGAGAGGCATGGGTGTAGCCAGGGAGCAGCGGGGGCAACTGCCCCTCCCAAATCAGGTGACTAAAAATACTTTACGAAAAGTAGAAATAATCAGAATATTTGCAATTGAAATGCTTGCCGAGGTCACCTGGATGATGTTGTGGCGCATTCTGGCAACCGCCCACTGAGCAATAGGTGTGGCTTCTACAAACTGACCAACAGTGTTGGAGGTAGCTTGGTCCTGCCCCCCCAACACAAATCCTGGCTACGCCCATGAGGGGAGGGGGCTCTCATGCTTATCTAGATGGGCCCTTGGCCTGATCCTGCAGGGCTCTTCTTAGCTTGGAATGGAACTTCCAGGCCCAGAGGCAGTCTATCTGAAGTTCTATAGGGTATTTTGCTGCTATGAGGAGTAGATGGGCCCCTTTGGCCTGATCCACGTGAATCTTCTTTTGCTCTTAAGAGGGTGACCATAGGTTCAGGGCAGACTGCAGACTGCTTCCAGGTGTGCTGACTTCTGGCGCCAGAGGCTGAATTAAGGGAGTGCAGCTGCTTCGCTTGCACTGGGCGTGGAGTCTTAGGGGCACCACAACTAGGATGCAGAATGGAAGGCGAGAGGTGGGCTGTGTGCAAAAGTTTGGCGTTGTGCAGGATGCTGCTGAAGTTTGAGACCACCGCTGGCACCACCCACTTCTAGCTGCTCCAAGCGGAATTGTCACTGGCTCTCCACACCGTAGGAAGCGCTGTGCTTTTTCCTGCATGCATGACCCCCACCCACCCTGTCCTCGTTCCCCACATGCACCGGTGAGCATGATGTTGTTCAGAGCCATCAGTGAGCGTTCACCACAACCCCTAAACAGATGCTGTTTTACAGCCTGGTTTGACATCAAGCTCATAAATGACGCTAATAGAACTAACTCACGATGATGATGATGATGATGCGCTTTTAATGACTTTATTTTATTTAAAAACCCAAACCCTTTCCAGCCACTCTCATTTGAGCACTGTGGTTAATGGCACTCATCGGAAAGGCTTCTTGTTCTTCCTTTTTTGAATCATTAGGCCAGGCTCCCTCAAACTCGGCCCTCCAGATGTTTTGAGACTACAATTCCCATCATCCCTGATGACTGGTCCTGCTAGCTGGGGATCATGGGAGTTGTAGGCCAAAAAAACATCCGGAGGGCTGAGGTTGAGGAAGACTGCATTAGGCCATGGGTGGGAACAATGGCTTCAAGTAACAAGAAAGAAGATTCCAGCTCAGCATTAGGAAAAAGCTTTCTGACAGTAAGAGCTGAAGGACGCTCCTTCCTTGGAGGTTTTTGAGCAGAGGTTTGGGGGCCGCCTGCCATGGATGCTTTAGTTGAAATTCCTGCATTGCAGGGGGTTGGACTAGAGGACCCTTGAATCCTTTCCAAGTCCTATGATTCTACGATCCTGTGATTCTAATACCTGTGACCCTGCATTGGGCTGCACCTGACAGTCCTCACTAACTTCAGTCCATTGATTTCTTGAAAAAGCTTCCCTGCTCCTGGTCTGTATCGACCTGTAGCATCTCTCTCAGGTTTCCAGACTCCTCCTTAGCTGTACCTGGGAAGGCCAGTTCCTGAGCCTTTTATCTTCTTCTGAATTCTGCTCACATGCTCTCCCCTATAACCTTTCCCCTAGAATCCTTTTTATTGTCAAGAATGAAACAGCTCTGTTTTCCACCCGCTCACATGAGACTGTCCTGATGTTTCTCTAAGGGTTGAGTGGGATTCCTCCGCAAGGTGCGAGCTCCGTGGACATAGTGTGGGGCTCCTGCCATTCCGTTTGAGACAGGACCAACCATATTGCCTGCATGGGGGGGGTTTGGGGGATACCCTTCTCATTCTACGTTTCAGGGCAATGTGCATGAAGCCATGTGAGCTATAAAAAAAGAGAGGAGCAAACTCTCACCTTGGCCGGTTCAGCTGAGCTGACTCAGCACGGCTCTGGGCTGGCTGCCAGCTCTCTGCTGCGTCTCCTCCGCTGCCTCATCGGATGTGAGGCAGCCGCGGGAAGTGAAGGCAGGGAGTTTGCAAAAAAGGCTGTCCTCCTCCTCGGAAAATCTGTAGAGGTCCAGGGCTTACGATACGATAATCTTTATTGCCATTGGCCCATACAGAACAACGAAATTGAAAAAAATCTACATCAGACATTCAAAAACCAACAAGCCTGCTATCCCGGCCTGGTTAGCCCCCTAAAAACTCTGATACCCCATTTTAAATACAATATACTCCCATAGAGACTACCTTACACTGCGTTTAAAACCAAAATCGCATTTGGATAGAAACTGTTTCTCAGGCGGCTAGTCCTAGTCTTTATAACCCTGGACCTTCTTCCAGAAGGCAGAAGCTGAAAGAGATCATTTCCGGGGTGCGCACTATCCTGCGCTATCTCTGCAGGTTTTTATGGCACCTGGAAGCGTAGATTTGATCCAAGGTGGGAAGAGTGCACCCAATTATTCTCTTTACAACCCTGGACAGCATTGTTTTTCCCCTGACCATGCAACTCCCAAACCACACACACAGACCATAAGTTAATACACTCTCAGCAGTACAATGGTAAAATGCCATCAACAGGTCCTTTGAGAGATTATTTTTCCAGAGGATTCTCAGAGTCCGCAAAGGCCCATACCCAGCAAATAGATGCAGTAGATCACGGAGAGCCTTTGGGGAAGGGTAGAGGGAGGAGGGCTGGGCAATATATGGATATATTGTCCAAAACCACTTTGAAGCCCATATCCTGATATCTGTTTCATAGTTTTTGACCTGACAATATATTATGAATCATGTTGTGTGTATGTGTGTGCTATGCAAAAATCACAATGTGGGAAAAACCATGAAGCCAGCCGATGACTTTATATCGTGCCATGCAGTGCTTTTTGCTGGGGGTACACAGGGCTACATTTTGTGAATCTAAGTTTGGCCTCATTGAGGGGCATTATTTCAACATTGTTTAGATGGAGCCCAGAGACTGGGGTCCATCTCCGAGTGCCTCCTGGTGGTTCCCTCCCTGCGATTAAGTGAAGCCACAGGGAGCCAGGGAGAGGGCCTTCTCGGTGGTGGCTCCCGCCCTGTGGGAACGCCCTCCCATCAAATGTCAAAGAGATAAAGAACTGTCTAACTTTTCAAAGACATATGAAGGCAGCCCTGTATCAGGAAGTTTTTAATAGTTAATGTTTTGTTGTTTTTCATATTTGGTTGGGTGCCATCAGAGTGGCTGAGGCAACCCAGTTGGATGGACGGCATATTATTATTATTATTATTATTATTATTATTATTATTATTATTATTATTATTTATTATTACTATTATTACTATTATTACTATTATTACTATTATTATTATTCCTCTGGCAGCACCTATTGCTGGCAGCACCGTGACCAGACAGTGGGCTTCCCCAAACCCTGGTCCTCAGGCCACGGAAGTATTTCTTTATATAGATGGTGCAATAGCTCAGCTGGTTAGAGTGTGGTGCTGATAATGCCAAGGTTGCAGGTTTGATCCCCGAAGGGACAGCTGCCTATTCCTGCATTGCTGCGGGTTGGACTAGATGATCCTCAGGGTCCCTTCCAACTCTACAATTCTATGATTCTCTGATTTTGTGCTCCATGTTGGGATTTCACCCATGTCGGGATGTGTCTGCCCCCCTCCTCAGCCGTGGCACCCAAGGAGAGGCCCTCTCAGGCCAAGGGCAGAGATGAAATTCAGAGAAGAGGGGAGGAAGGGGCAGAGGCACACAGGAGGGCGTGAGCAGGGAGCTGGTGAGGCAAAGGCGCAATTCACCAAACCTGAAGAAGAGGCAGATTTTTGAGGTTGCAGAAAAGATGGCCCTGAGGGAGATTTGCAGATTGGAGGTTGCAGGAGAGGGATGAAGGGAATGAATGCACAAGATCTGTTCAGCCCACTGGTGGTTTCCACCTTCTCTCGCTTTCCCTCTTCCTAGCAGCCCCCCCCCATTGCAAAGCCTCCCATTGGATGGGTGAGGTGGTCAGCAGAGACCAATCAGAATCTCCTTCCTCCCCTCACGCCCCCTTTAGACACAGCAGGGAGGGGTAGTTTGGAAATTGCGGGGGGGGGGGGGGGAGAGGAGGAGTACTATTTTAATAACTCGTGTGGTCAGGGATGCTGCTGGACACCTGCTTAAAAGTTGGAAGGAGAGAGAGAGAGAGAGAGAGAGGGGGGGGGGGGAGGGAGGGAGGTGTTGGCAACAGGAGCCCAGCGACCCCCTTTCAGTGTTTTGGCAGGGAAGAGTAGATCAGGTCATACTGGATGTGCAAAAAGCCTTCCTTTCTTTCCTCAAGGGGGATTTACTGGGGTCTTGAAAAAGAATAGAATGAAAAAGCGTTTCCCACGAGACCAGGCTAGTCTGTGGAACTAGCAGCCACTCAGTCTGATTGTTCTAAAAGTGGATTTGGTAAATTCGTAGAGGAGGATAGATCTGTTGGTGACTATTAGCCACGTTGGTGACTATTAGCCACGGCAGCTGGATGCGTCCTCCGTATGCAGAAGTCAGTCTGCCACTCATAGAACTGTAGAGTTGGAAGGGACCCTGAGGGTCATCTAGTCCTAGCCACTGTGATGCAGGAATCTTTTGCTCAGCGTGGAATGGAAGTTGCTGGGGAAGGCTGCAAATTCATGTTGGGTGAAGCTGTCACAATGGCTCTGCCCTGCCTATTCAGAAGTAATGCTTCTGTTCTGAGTATCAGTGGCTGGAAACCCCAGGAGGGGAGGGGAAAAGCATCGCTCTTGTGCACAGGATCCTGCCTGCAGGTTCCCCACAGGTATCAGGTCGGCTGCTGTGAGAGCAAGACCTCTGGACCAGATGGGCCCCCTCTGGCCTGATCCTGCAAGGCTGTTCTTAGTCCCCTAGAGATTGCTTTGCATCCCTTTTCAGAGAAGCTAGCAGAATTTAAAGCATTTATCCATTGCAGGCTGTGACCCCAGGGTCCAAAAAGACCTGCCCACTCCCAAATGGACTCTCTCGCCCCGCCCAGAGTTTGATTCATAGAACTGTAGAGTTGTGAGGGACCCTGAGGGTCATCTAGTCCAACCCCCTGCAATGCAGGAACCTTTTTGCCCCAGGTGGAACTCGAAACCCCCAACCCTGAAATTAAGAATCTCTTGCTCTGCCAACTGAGCTATCCAGTTCATCGGAGGAAGGCCAGGATACGAAACCAAGGCATGCAGATAGGACTTGGGTGTGGAGAGGGATTTGGCCTGGCAGCTGCTGATGTCTGGGGGAAGGCGGCCAGGAGAGAGGCAGAGTTAATGAATGGGGGGGGGGGGGGAGGAAGTGTGGACAGGAAGAGATGCAGTTACACACATGGCTGGATGGCAGAGGTTGCTGCAGTCCTTTCTCTACCTCCTCCACTCTTTCATCTCTTCCTTTTTTTTACCCATTCCTGTTTTTAAAATAGTCGCTTTGAAAAACCTGAGGGAACCAGGGCAAGGGAAAATTTGCCTGTGGAGTAGCTGTGCAGTGGATTTCTCTCTGCAAATGGCATTTATTTCCATGTGGCTGGGTGGAAATATCTCAGCCCCCCCCCCCCCGAGAGAGAGAGAGAGAGAAAGAGAGAGCAGCAAAGTCAGGCATTGTCAGCATCTACTGCTGCGAAGCCTCTGAGCTCAGAGAAGAAAACGGGGAGAAGGAGAGGCGGCTGGCCTGACCTGAGAGCGTTTGGAGGCTATTTTTAAACAGGCTTGAAAGTTACCGTGGAAAAGGGAAGGCTGGGTCCATTGCCATAGAAGCATAGAATTGTAGCGTTGGATGGGCTCCCGAGGGCCATCTAGTCCAACCCACTGCATTGCAGAAATCTTTTGCTCAATGTGGGGCTCAAACCCACGGCCGTGAGATTAGGAGTCTTCGCTGGTTAGAGCATGTTGCTGATGTTAATGCGAAGGCTGCAGGTTCAATCCCCGTAGGGAACAGCTGCATTGCAGGGGGTGGGCTAGATGATCCTCAGTGTCCCTTCCAACTCTACAATTCTATGATTTTGTCCCAGCTTTGCACTGGAGCGCTTCCCCAGGAGCAAGGTTGTGAGAAGACCCCTGTGGCAGGATCAGGCCAGTGGCCCGTCTAGCCCAATGTCCTGTTCTCAAAGTGGCCAACCAGTTGCCCCCATGGGAAGGCTGCAAAGAGGACCTGGGTGCAACAGCATCAACTCTGGATTTACTTTTTATTGGGGGGGGTGAGCAACCTGCACCCCCAAAACCATATGCAGTCCCTTTCGTGTATGTGACAAGGAAGAGAGGTGCAAGGGGCAGCAGAAAGGGGGGGTTGCCAGAAACCCATGCACAGCATACATTTATCCCCCCAAAAAGGAATCATGGGAACTATAGTTTTCTAAAGGTGCTGGGAGTTCAGGTGTCATGGGGGCATGTGCTACAGCTCCAAGGATTCTCGGGTTGGGATGAAAACATGCTTTGAATGTGTGGTGTGCAGGCAGCCAGGCAGAGAAAGGGGCCCTGTGGCCCTTGGCTCCATCCACTCTGGCCAGGCGGCCCCCAGCAGCAAAAGCTTCACCACTGTGGCCCTGCATGCTCCGACCGGTTCGCCCTTTGCGCTGTGATGCCTCCTCTCTCCCTGCGGCTGGTTTTATCAGCATGTCCCCCCTCCCATTCCCATCTCCTCACTGTCCTTTGTCCTGCTCCTTTTATATCTAAAAAGAGATCCATTCATTTCTCTTTGCTACGCTCCCAGCATCCTTGCTCTCTCTCTCTCTCTCTGCAAACAATCAAGCGCCAATCTTGCACGCTTCAAGAGTCCCGAGGAGCCGGCATGCGGAGGAGAATGCTCTCTCGCATGCACGCACGCGTGCGCACGCCCCTCTGCCCCAGGACACGCACACCCGCTCACATGCGGAGATGCTCCTTTCTCCCCGCCAGGCCCTGCTGGTGGCCGGCTGGTTTCTAAGTGCCTCTTCAAAGCCCTCCGCAGCCATGCGTGAAGCGCTCTCCCAGTGCCTCCAGGCAACCAGAGGCTGCTGGCATGCTCCGAAGAACGTCCTGGGCTGAGCATGTCGAGACTGCAAAGCTGCAGTCCCAGCGGCTGCTTCGCGTGACGTCCACCTGCTTAACTGGTCCTGCTCTGTCCTCTCCCAAGGGCCACTTTGGAGGCAAACATCCTTAACTACAAACCTCAAAATATGGGATCGCCTCGAAACTGGTGCCAAAGCTTTGCAGTTGTTTTGCTGCGAAAACCCCACGTTTGTGGGGTCCTGCAAAACATGGGGGTTTTGCTGCAAAATGACTGCAAAACTTTGGCACCAGATTCAACAGGATCCCAGATTTTGGAGTTTGTAGTTTATGAAGCTTTGGAGGCAGATCAGAGGGAGTGAGGCTGGGGGGTGGGGGGGCACTGCAACTGTGACATAGTAGGCGTGCAGAACGGGAGGTTGGGGCATGGGGAATTTTGGACTTGCGAAATTTGAAAGTCCAAAGTCTGCCCCTGGTCGCTTTCAGATTGTTGCTCTTTTGCAGGGTAATATGGTGTAATAATAATAATAATAATAATAATAATAATAATAATAATAATAATAATAATAATTATTATTATTATTAATTGTTATTTCTATTGCGATTGCTATTGCTGTTGTTGATGCTGCTGCTGCTGCTGCTGCTGCTGTTGTTATTATCCCAGCCAGTTTGGGCAGCTTCCAACATATATAAAAACATAATAAAGCATTAAGTACAATGGTACCTCTGGTTACGAACTTAATTCATTCTGGAGGTCCATTCTTAACCTGAAACCATTCTTAACCTGAGGTACCACTTTGGGTACCTCACTATGGGACGCAGGTGGCGCTGTGGGTTAAACTACAGAGGCCAGGACTTGCTGATCAGAAGGTTGGCGGTTCGAATCCCCGTGACGGAGTGAGCTCTTGTTGCTTGGTCCCTGCTCCTGCCAACCTAGCAGTTCAAAAGCACATCAAAGTGCAAGTAGATAAATAGGTACCGCTCCAGCGGGAAGGTAAACGGCGGTTCCGTGCGCTGCTCTGGTTCGCCAGAAGCGGCTTAGTCCTGCTGGCCACATGACCCGGAAGCTGTACGCCGGCTCCCTCGGCCAATAAAGCGAGATGAGCGCTGCAACCCCAGAGTTGGTCACAACTGGACCTAATGGTCAGGGGTCCCTTTACCTTTACAGTGGTACCTCTGGTTACGAACTTAATTTGTTCCGGAGGTCCATTCTTAACCTGAAACCGTTCTTAACCTGAGGTACCACTTTAGCTAACGGGGCCTCCTGCTGCCGCCACTGCACAATTTCTGTTCTCATCCTGAGGTAGAGTTCTTAACCTGAGGTACTACTTCCGGGTTAGCGGAGTCTGTAACCCAAAGTGTTTGTAACCTGCGGTACCACTGTATATCTACCTATATTCCTATATTTTACATTGCAACTGTCATGGGGGGAAAATGGGGTGTCCCATTTTTAATTGCGAGAGCATGGCAGCCAATTGGGGTTCCGTGCTCTCATGTGATTTTGGGATATGATCCTGAAAAAAACTTTTCCCAGGTCTACAATCTCACACAGATTCTGTGCTTAACAACATGGGAGGTGCAGGTCTGCCCTACATCAGTGTTTGCATATCCAGTCTGAACATTTGTGGGAAAGAAGCAGACGCCCCCCCCCCCCAGTGTCCCTATTTTCCAGGGACAGAAGCCGTCCTGGTTTCTGATTTGATCCTGGAATCAGGGGTGAATGAAGGCTAACAGACACCCGGGGCGGGGCAAACCAATGGCTGCGCATGCATTGCGCCGCTACGTACGACACATGCATAGCGTCGTTGCATAGGGCGCATTGTGTGGTATCGCTACATACAGTGCATGCATGCGACACTGCGCATGCGTTGTATGTAGCAGTTTGCCGCTGGTGCCGCTCGAATGCCGTAGGGACGGTGGCAGGATCCTCTGCTCGCGGCTGCAGCCACGAACGGAGGATCCTCCCCATGCGGCACCCACTGTGCCACCGCGCCCAGGGGTGGCGGGGTGAGCTCCCCGCGGTGTGCTTTCTTGTCACCCCTCCAGACATGGCACCCGGGGCGCATCGCCCCAAGCCCCCCCCTTGCGACACCACTGCCTGGAATGTCCCACTTTTCGTTAGGATTTCCCTATTCTCATCAGAGAAATGTTGGAGTGTTATGCAACCCTCAAGCCAAGGAAATAAGTAACTATACAACATTTAGAAAACGTCTGAAGGCAGCCGTGCATAGGGAAGTTTTTTAATGTGTCATGTTTTATTATGTTCTCTATGTTGGGCCACCTTCAAAGGTAGCCCAGAAACTACAACTAATCTAGAATGCGGCAGCTAGACTGGTGACTGGGAGCGGCCGCTGAGACCACATAACACTGGTCCTAAAGGATCTATGTTGGCCCCCAGTACATTTCTGAGTGCAATTCAAAGTGTTGATGCTGGCGTTTAAAGCCCTAAACAGCCTTGGCCCAGTATACCTAAAGGTGCGTCTCCACCCCCATCGTTCAGCCCGGACACTGAGGTCCATCTCCGAGGGCCTTCTGGCAGTTCCCTCCCTGCGAGAAGCCAGGTTACAGGGAACCAGGTAGAGGGCCTTCTCGGTGGTGGCACCTGCCCTGTGGAACGCCCTTCCACCAGATGTCAAAGGAAAAAACAACTACCAGACTTTTAGAAGATATCTGAAGGCAGCCCTGTTTAGGAAAGCTTTTAATATTTGATGAATTATTGTATTTTAATATTTTGCTGGAAGCTGCCCAGATGGGCGAGGTATTATTAATAATAATAATAATTACAGTGGTACCTCTGGATGCGAACGGGATCCGTTCCGGAGCCCCGTTTGCATCCTGAGCAGAACGCAACCCGCGTCTGCGCATGCCGCAATTCACCGCTTCTGCGTGTCTGCGCATGCGCGAGCAGCGAAACCCGTTCCATTACTTCCGGGTCACTGCAGAATGCAACCTGAAAACGCTCGGCCTGAAGCGTATTTAACCCGAGGTATGACTGTATTATGTTTCTGTATACAGTATGTTGTAAGCCGCTCAGAGTGGCTGGGAAACCCAGTCAGATGGGCAGGATATAACACTACTACTACTACTACTACTACTACTACTACTACTACTACTACCACCACTAAATAGGATGTCCCTACTTTCATCAGAGAAATGTTGCAGGATATGGAGGAAGCCTTTTGTGCATTAGATCTCGAACCCCCAACCACCCTGGCTTCCTTCCTTTGGCCTTGTTTTGATTCCCAGATGGGGTTGCCAACTGACCGGGCTACGCTGCTCCTCTTTGCCTTCCCCTCCTTTTTTGAAGAGCAGCCTGGCATAAAGAAATCAGCAAAGGGAGTTTGTTTCTGGCAGCGGAGCAAGAGCCATTGTCTGCAGCCTGAACTGCTGGTTGGAAGCATCTGTAAGGAAGCCAAAGAACGAAAGAGAGAAAAAGGCAGCCTGCAGACTGGGGGTGGGCGGGGGACATGGCTTGCTGGAATGTGCGCCTGTCATGGAAGTCGGTGTGGGAGTCACACAGTCGGCAGATCAGTCCCTGCCGCTTGGGACCTCCAAACCCTGCCTCCAGGGGTGTGGTGCGCCAGGAGAGGGTGGCAAGCATGGCGGGAAGATCCCAGGATGATCAGAGAAACATCTAAGCATTTCAGGGTAGTATAGTTTAGTATCAAAATACATTTTTATTTATTTGCAGAATGTGGGTCAGAATCTTTTCAAAATAAGAGAGCATCTAGCGATACTGAGAACAAATATGAAAGATCAGAAAACAGCAAGGCTATTTGTGTTGATGAGGAAATGAGTTTGTCTCAAATTAGACTCGCTATATTATTATTATTATTATTACTGCTGCTACTACTACTACTACTAAATACCACCCTTCATCAAAAGATCTCAGTGTGGTTCACAGAAGAAAATACAAGATAAAACACAAGAAAATAATTGAACCAAAACAGCAAGTCCATAATAACCCCCTTCCCACAGAAGGATATTAATCAGCCAAAGGCCTGGTTGGAGAGGAACGTTTTTGCCTGGTGCCTAAAAATATAGAATGAAGGTGCCAGAGGTGAACCTCTCTGGGGAGAGCTTTCCACAACCAGGGAGCCACTACCCAGAAATTACCCAACAGAAGCAAGCTCTGCCTCTGCGTTTGTATACCTACTTTTTATATATATTCTTTATTGAAAAATGAAAAGTACACAATTACAAGCACGGGTGGCGCTGTGGGTTAAACCACAGAGCCGAGGACTTGCCGATCAGAAGGTCGGCGGTTCGAATCCCCGCGATGGGATGGGGTGAGCTCCTGTTGCTCGGTCCCTGCTCCTGCCAACCTAGCAGTTCAAAAGCACCTCAAAGTGCAAGTAGATAAATAGGTACCGCTCTGGCGGGAAGGTAAACGGCGTTTCCGTGCGCTGCTCTGGTTCGCCAGAAGCGGCTTAGTCCTGCTGGCCACATGACCTGGAAGCTGTACACTGGCTCCCTCGGCCAGTAAAGCAAGATGAGCGCTGCAACCCCAGAGTCGGCCACGGCTGGACCTAATGGTCAGGGGTCCCTTTAGCTTTACCTTTACCTTTACAAGCACACAGAGTGAAATAATATACAAAGAAGAAGAAGAAATACCATCCATTTATATATACATAATTGTTTTTATTGGAAGATTTTCATGGATTGCAAAGGTCCATCTATCATCTGTTTTTAGTTCTAGAGCCCTGCCCACAGCTCAGTTACATTTGTTGTGCAACGCTGGTATCATATGCATTGTGAGGTTGTGAGGAAATGATTTGTGCCCTTTTGTAGCTGCATTGTTTAATACCTACCGTCCTGTGATCATATTATAAAGTAGTAGCGTTTGTGCTAGGAATGGTTTCCTTTTGTTTTTCAAGATGCTTCTTGTCAACCACAACAAAAATCAGTGTGGGGCAAGCACATTTTTATTCTCAAAGTGTGGCCCAGAGAAACAAGTTTGAGAACCACTGGCGTAAGTGGTGCAATTTTGGGCCACAAGCCTGGGAGCCGCCTCAAAGCAAAGACCAGGTTATGACAATAAACCGTGTGATTTCTCCGGACAGATGCACCTCCTTGCCAGGAACCTGCCTCAAGAGCCGGGCTAGGGGGTTATGAGGGTGATTTAAGAATAGCTGCTGAAATTCAAAGCCCACACTCCTCAGATAGACTGCTCCTGCTCAGTGAGGTATTGTGAAGAAGAGTGAAGGGAACCATCCCAGCTGGCTATGTGTGTGTTTCCTTCTTGGTAAATATTTCTTCGTTCTGTTTTATAATATATTTAAAGCCAAAGAGAGCAGTTTGAATGGCAGGTGCAAATTAAAAGATGTCCAGCCACTTTTGATTGATGGGGTCTGTGTGGAGAGGGTAACAACGTTCAGATTTTTGGGCATTGAATTACAAGAGGATCTGTCCTGGAGTGTCAACACAAGGGGGCTTGTGAAGAAGGCGCAGCAGAGACTGTACTTTTTGAGAATTCTAAGGAAAAACCATCTTCCGCAGAAACTGCTGCTTGCCTTCTATCACTGTGCCATTGAGAGCGTGCTCACTTATGGCTTATGTGTGTGGTACAGAAGCTGTACTACCCAGGACAGGATGGGGTTGTACAGAGTTGTTAAGGCAGCAGAGAGGATTGTTGGCTGCCCACTCTCCACCTTAGAGCAGATTTATGCCACAAGGTGCCATAGGAAGGCACTGGACATAGTAAAAGATCCATCGCATCCTGGTCACTGTTTCTTCGAGCTCCTGCCGTCGGGACGGAGATACAGGACGATGAAGACAAGAACGAGCCGTCTTAAGAACAGCTTCTTCTCCAGAGCGATCTCGGCCCTGAATGGGAAGCCTGGACTTTGAAAGTCATCTAATCTTCCTTGCTGTATTGTTTTAATTAGTGTTTTTATGGAGCAGTCAAGTAATTTCGTTGTCCCCGAGAGGGGGCAATGACAATAAAGATATTATTATGATGATGATGATGATGATGATGATGATGATGATGATGAAACTTTGAAAGAGGCACGGAGAATGAGTGGGCTAAAATAAAAGCATAGGAGGAGCTCTGCTAGATCAGCCCAGCTAGTACAGCATCTTCTTCTTACAGTGGCCAAATTGTTACCTGTGGGAAACCGGCAAGCAGGATTCGAACACAAACCCTCTCCCCTCCTGTGACTCCCAGCGACTGGTTTTCAAAAGCCTCTGGCTGTGGGGGCAGAGCCATCTTGGCCAGTGGCCATCAGTAGCTGTCTCCTCCTCCGTGGATGTGTGTTCTCCTCTTCTGAAGCCATCTCCTGTGGGAGGGAGTTCCGCAGTTAACTATGTGCTGTGTGGAGAAGGACTTTGACCTGTTCAGAATCTTCCTTGGATGTCCACAAGTTCTCATGTTCGGAGGGAGAAGAACTTTCCTCTCTCCACTTTCTCCATGTCATGCATAATTTCATTAACTCATACTCAGCTTTTCTGTAAACTAAATTCACAAAGTCCAACTAAAAGATGCCAGCATTATCAAGTCTAGTTCCAGATTTGCCTGGCTTATGACTAGGGTTGTATTGAAAACGATGGTTCCATTGTACAGTCATACCATGTGTTGCATCCGCTTCATGTTGTGTCTTTTCGCGTTACATCCCGCGGAAGTACCGGAACGGGTTACTTCCAGGTTTTGCTGCTCGCGCATGTGCAGAAGCGCCAAATCACGTCATGCGCCTGCGCAGCGCTTCGGGTTGCGGGCATTTCATGTTACGGATGGGCCTTAAATCTGTGGTTCTCTGCTTCTCTGATTCCCGAATATGCTTTGCTGTGGCAGGCTGCAAGGGACCAGGTCTGCTGCCCACACCAAGCCTCTCAGCAGACCGTCAACTACTGTTGTTTTCTATTGTATTTTTATGTTGTGAACAGCCCTGAGATCTGCGGATGAAGGGCTGCATGCAAATTCAATTAAGAATCATCATCATCATCATCATAATCATCATTATCACCTACCATTTTTTTAAAAAATACATGCAGCGAAGGAAGCAGAGATGCAACATTTGTTTGTGTCGTTAACTCTTGATGCATTTGCCTCTCTAGGTGTCAGGAAATCTAAATCTCCCTGAGACATGGGAGCCCAGCATACAGGGATTGCAAAGATTGATTCTCTCTGTGTCTGTCTCTCCCTCCTTCCCGCTTCTTCCTAAGTGGCCCAAAATCATTACAGATTAACAGCTCAGAAAACCTCTGGCCGGCTCTTGCTCAGCAATATTGCTTTCTGCCTCGGTCTCTTTCTCTCCTGTGTTTTGTGTGTCAATTAACAGCCGTCATTTTCCATCGCTAGGAAATGAATCGCCCGCCAGACCCCAGCCAAACTGGGAATTTCGCCCAGGGACAGAAAGGACTACCCTGATGACCGTCCTCAGACCCCTCTCCCAACCCCCACTTGTCACCTAACCATCTGCTTCGGTCAGAATTAACCAATGTCAACAATTAGGTAACAGCCTTGCCTTAATCTCCGCGCTCTGCTCCCCCGCGTCTCTGTGTTAACATTCGAACTAACAAAGGCCAAGACTTTGAAATCCCTCTTTTGATTTTGAGCTTTGAGCTGCCATAAGTCGATCTCGTTGCTTGGTGGGGAGGGGGTGGGAGCTTCAGTTTCCAGGGAATGGGTATAGCTGAATCATTAGAGCTGGGAGATCAACCCTCCGATTCCTATCTCCCTATAGCCTTTGATTCAGAAGAATGAGGACCAGAAACATAGCTTCGTTTTTAGGGAAAGGGACCAAAGGTGAGTGACAAGAAGGGAGGTGGTCTAATTTCTCTAGGAACGGAGAGTTTGCAAGCTGTCTGGGAGCAACTAAGAAGCCACCGTCCCGCAGAGAGGGTGGTGGTACCAAGAGAGGACCGTCTGCCCCAAGACCTCAGAGCCCAGGCAGGTTCATTGCAGGGAATAAGGTCTCTCAGATATAGCCTGGCACTAAGCAGGAGAGCACATGAGGTGGGCTGGGTGGGTGGGGGAGCAATTGCTGGCTGCCAATCTCAGCCGCTGCTCAGCGCCCCCTTCTGCTCCCGCCCTCCTTTGCAGGGAGCAGCCGATCTTCAGCACCAGGGCACACATCTTCCAGATCGACCCGGCCACCAAGAGGAACTGGATTCCCACCAGCAAGCACGCCCTGACCGTCTCCTACTTCTACGATGCCACACGCAACGTCTACCGAATCATCAGTGTGGGAGGCACCAAGGTGAGAGAGGCGGCAAGAGCAGGAGAAAACAAACCCCATTATAGGCATGCATTTTGGAAAAGCTTTTTTTATTTTTAAAAGAGATAATCTATAGAAACAGAGCACAGCCATCATGGCTAGTAACCTTTGGTAGCCCTCTCCTCCACGCAATCCTCTTTCGAAGCCAAGTTGTTGGCCGTCACTGTGGCAGGGAGTTCCTCTGTCCAACTCTGCGTTGCATGAAGAAGTGTTTTCTTTCCTCTGCCCTGAATCTCCCATCCCTCAGCTTCCTTGGGTGTCTGCAAATTCTAGTGTTCTGAGAAAGGGAGGAAAGCTTTGCTCTTGCCACTTTCTCTTGACCTAAGGCCGAAGGAGACCCTTAAAACGCTTGCCTTTCTCTGCTCCCCAAAGGCCATCATCAACAGCACCATCACCCCCAACATGACGTTCACCAAGACCTCACAGAAATTCGGCCAATGGGCCGACAGCAGGGCAAACACCGTCTACGGCCTGGGATTTGCCTCTGAGCAGCACCTCTCCCAGGTAAGAACTCAGGGGCAGGACAAGGAAAGGAAGGAACGGGGTTTATTTTTTTATTAAACTTAACACACAGTGCAAAGCGATGCACTACCCTAAACTCTGAGCAGTGGGAAACTCCAGGGGGTTCCAATTGCTTGACCAGGGCTCAGTGTCGGAAGGAAGCTTGGCAGAGACTGCGGTGTCCTACACATGAGTACGACCTGAGCATTGTGAGGGGGGCTCACAGCATTCGCACCCCAAGAGATCTTCCTTAGTCACAGCTTTGGGTCCAGCACAGAGCAAGCAGGTCTCTGTGTCTCCAGCTTCCGGCTCAGCCCTCACACAACTCTCTGGCTCTTGTTCTCCTACCTAGCAGCTTTGGAAACTTTGGGGAAATCTAATAAAAAATCTAAATTATAAAAAAGGAGTTAAAGGGTGCTGTACAGCTAGCAAGGTAGAAGAGGGCAGGGCCTCTTTTTTGATCCATTTTACAAATATCCAAGATGGCGGCCGAACCCCTCAGTTTTGTTTTTCCTGCTTAGTTTGCAGAGAAGTTTCAGGAGGTCAAGGAAGCCGCTCGCCTGGCAAGGGAGAAGTCGCAGGATAAGACGGAGCTGACCAGCCCGGCCCTCAGTTTGACGTCCCACCAGGTAAGCAGGCCAGGTGTCCTGTTCCTCCAAAAACCCTGCAGCAGGGGATGGGCCAGTTCACTAGGAATTGAACCGACTCATTGGGATGTAGACCAGGCAGGGGGAACCTCTGAAAGACAAGGCCCAGCAGGGTCCTAATTTGGCCCATGAAATTGTTTTGAGCCTGCCCACCTCTCCCATACCTGACACCAGGTGTGGGGCAGGTGAAGACACAGGAGCATTGCAGTACCCCCCCCCAGCTGCTCCTTGGCAGCTCCTCCTGGGTAAAAGGGACAGGCAGGTGGATCTGGGGGGCGGAGGACGCCATGTTCCTCGGTCTGGGCACAGATGGATCAGCAGAACATGCGGAGGAGGGAGTGTGAACAGTCCCTTGGCCTGGAGAAGGAGGAGGAGGAGAGAAGGGAAGCTTCGCATTGAGCAGGGAGCGTTTGTTAAAAATAAAGCCACCATTTTAATACTTAGCAATGCTTCTGAAGTGCTAAGCGACAGTTCTAGTTGAATTCTGAGCATCCAGTGGCATGGAGTTCCAGAGGAGGAGGAGCATAAAAAAGTTTATGGTGAGGAAGAGAGGGGGTTCTTCTAGGTTTGGATAGCAAGAGAACCACCTGGGATTTTTGGAAGGTTTGGGATTTCCCAGTGTGGCACGGGGCCTTGACCCCTCGGAGGGTGTGTTTGTCCGTGCATGAGAGCCCACCTTCCTGGAATGCGACAGGTGGCTCTTGAGGGCACCTGAACTTGGGCTCTGCTTCACCTGCCCCCTCCCCATGCTCTCCTGCCCCACAGATCCTCCCCAGCCCCATCATCAGTTCCAATGGACCTGGAGATGACAAGCTCTTCCGCAGCCAGAGCGCCGACATGGAGATGACGACGGAGAGGGAGCGTATCAAGAAGATGCTCTCCGAAGGGTGAGGAGGGCGGCGGAGGTGGCTTGGGGAAAGGGCACCCGAACGGTGGCTATTTTATTCCTGTTCAAATCTCAAATTTTACTCCCCAGCAGCTGGGATAGCTCAGTTGGCAAAGCGCAAGACTCTCCGGGTCCTGGGTTTGAGCTGCATCTTGGGCAGAATATTCCTGCCTTGCAGGGGGTTGGACTAGATGGCCCTCGGGGTCCCTTCCAACTCTGTGGCCATTGGCATCCACCGCTGACCCTCTCTGTCTCCTTCCCAGCTCTGTCTGCGAAGTCCAGTGGGAGGCAGAGTTCTTCACGCTGCAGGACAACAACAACAAGCTGGTGGCCGCATTGAACGAGGCCAATGCCAACGTGGAGCAATGGAAGAAGCAGCTGGTGGCCTACCAGGAGGAGACGGAGACCCTGCGGCAGCGGGTGAGGGGGCGGCCTTCGGGGGGGGGCTTTGGTGTGGGAGCCTGGCTGGGGGGCTGACCGAGATGGCCACCATCTTTGCGCAGCGCACTTCACCGCTGTCCTGATCTCAGGGCACCATGACATTCTGCTCCAGGTGATGGTCTTGGTGGTACAAGGGAAGTTTCAAGGCGAGAGTTTTGCTTAATCTTCCATTATTCCGCTGCTTATATTTCAAACCCTGCCTGCGGCGACTTCATATACGGGGGGTAATTGGATAGGTAATCCACCTGTGGCCTCCATTCTTCCTTAGACACTTCGTCATTATGTCCTCTTAATTTGGCAGTCAGTTTTGACATTTCAGCAGAGTCCATCCATTTCATATGCCATTCCTGGCTGTTAACCAGAAGGTTCGTGGTTCGAGCCCACCCAGAGACGGCTCTGGGCAGCATTCCTGCATTGCAAGGGGTTGGACTAGATGACTCCTGGGTTCCCTTCCAACTCTACAGTTCTATGACACCAATAGGCACTGATTCTATGGGAGTAAGAGGGGCTGTGGTTTTGCTGTGAATAGTAGTAGTAATAGTAATAGTAATAGTAATAGTAATAGTAATAGTAATAGTAATAATAATTTTATTATTTATACCCCACCCAAATGGCTGGGTTGCCCCAGCCACTCTGGGTGGCTTCCAACAGATATAAAAATATCATATAACATCAAACATTAAAAAGCTTCCCGATACACGGCTGCCTTCAGAGGTCTTCTAAAGGTTGTATAGTTTTTTATCTCCTTGACATCTGATGGGAGGGTGTTCCACAGGGCGGGTGCCACCACTGAGAAGGCCCTCTGCCTGGTTCCCTGTATCCTCACTTCTCGCAGCGAGGGAACCACCAGAAGACACTCGGAGGTGGACCTGAGTGTCTGGGCTGGACAATGAGGGTGGAGACGCTCCTTCAGGTCTACAGGACCGAGGCCGTTTAGGGCTTTAAAGGTCAGCACCAACACTTTGAATTGTGCTTGGAAACATAACTGGGAGCCGATAAAGATCCTTTAGGACCAGTGCTATATGGTCTTCAGGGCGGAAGCCTCTGGACTTTGACCATGCAGCCTCTGTGAGCCCAGGAGATGCTGGCTGCACAGGGGTGGTAGGATAAGTACCTCTCTAATCCCTCACCCCCCCAAAAAAGACAGCCTCCTCTGAGGTCAGGTGGTTCTGCAGCATCTCTGCATTTAGGGCGATTGGGTGCTAGCAATGACCCCTAGAAGAGGGACAGGACAGAACTGCCCACTCCCCAGTGGAGGCTGAGGGAAGGGAGGTGAGCAAGCCCTGATCAGCAACTCAGTCTCTTCACAAAGTAGTTTTGGGGGGTCTTTGAGTCCCACATTGGGCAAAATGCTCCTGCATTGCAGGGGGTAGGACTAGATGACCCTTGTGGTCCCTTCCAATTCTGCCATTCTATGATTCTACTGGTGCATGGTCTGTGATCTTAATGTTGCTGATATGTGTTGTTTTGACCAAGCGGATCACGACCGGGGTGCAAAGGGTGCTCTCTAGCCTCACCTTGTGCCGTGGCGGCCGGACTGGAATGTGTCGTTGGTGCTGCCTGGGTTCTCTCCCCCCATATATATCATATAGGGCTTTTAACATTTTTAGCAGCCAGCAGGAGACTTTAGTTTGGGCAGCTCCCTCTCTGAGCAACTCACCCGATCGCTCTGCACATAGAGCTCTGGCGGAATCCGCCCCCATTTCCCCGCAGAAGCTGACGCTTTGGGGATAGGTCCCCGCAGAGGATAGTTTCATCAGGATACGCCCCAGACACTCAGAGCTTGGGGGAATCGGCACCAGATCCGCCGCTCATCTCTGGGGAAGTATTTCCATGTGGCAGGAGAGAGAGAGAGAGAGAGAGAGGCATGCGTGTAATTCCTCTCTCAGAGGTCGCTGTGCACGTCCCTGGCTTCATTGCATGGCGTGGCGAAAGACGCTCCTTGCTTGCTAATATTAGCTCCCGCCCAAGGTCGTCAGGTTGGGGGGGGGGAAGCGGGAGAGGGAGAGGGGGAGAGAAACAGAGAGAGAGCGCAGCCACTTCTTGTCAAGCCCCCCCCCCACTTCAGTCTTTGCAGACAAAGGAGAGGTCACTGCCCCACCCTGACTGGTACAACTCTTTTTTGCCAGCGGGGGGTGTGTGTGTGTGTGGAGGACGGGGACTGGGAAATACACCATGCCCTCTGTCTCTTTCTCTCACCCTCGCACCTCGCTTTTTGGCCATTGTCAGCGCATGCATAGCTCCGTTGGTTAGAGCATGGTGTTGATAACGCCAGAGCTGCAGGTTTAATCCCCGAACCTTCTGCAGGCAAAGCACATGTCCTGCCACAGAACTTCGGCACGGTTCATTGAAATAAGCCAAGGATCTAGCCCTCAAGCTTCTGGCTAAGGGGCTAATTGAACTAGGAGCCTTGTGCCGTCAGACCCAGTGACACCCCCCCCCCAGCTCATTGCGCTCTGCATTCGTGGCAGCATCTCTGCCCGCTCTTAGACAGGGGGCCTTCCCTGCCCCACCTGGAGATGATGGGAACTGAACTCAGGACCTTATTTGTGGAAAGCATGGGCTCTGCCGCTGAGCTACAGCCCCTCCTGATTTCTGGGGGGGAGGAAGGGAGTTCCCCACCCCTCTTTTTGCCTCTGATACACACACACACACACACACACATTCCTTCTCCCTCTTTCGAAATGTTAACCGTAAAAAACTGAATTTTGTTAGGGCTGCCATATGGCTGGATTTTCCCAGACATTACTGGGATTTCAAAGGTGGAATTGACATCTGAGGGGAATTCCCAAAAGTTTGCACTTTGTCCTGGATCTTAGGCAAGTCAATCGAAAAATCGTGTGGGGTTTTTGTGTGTGTGTGTTTTCGTAAAAAACAACTCAACAACTTTTGGGGTGTCCTGGTTTTTACTTGTTGAAATATGACAACCCCAGTTTCGCCCGCAAACACCTCGAACAGGGAAAGGTGAGCTGTCAGCCTTTTAAATAAATCAACTTAAATGCAGACACTGGAGCTGAAATTCCTTTGCTGGTAGGGAGGGAAGTGGTGGATTCTGGAGGCAATTCTCTGCAAGGCGGCTTCGCTTTCAGGAAATATCAAGGTGATCTCTCCTGCGTAAGTCATCCTCTGAGCAGACTCAATCGCCTGAATGACTCCAGCCCATCATTTCCAGCACATCGGTTGTAACACCACTCTTTGACTGATGTGTGTTTTTAAAATTTCACTTCAGTATTTGGCGGGGGGAGAGTTAACATTTCCAGCGGATCTTACTGTGTTTATTATTTGTTTTTTGCATGCTGGAGGCTTTGGGGGTCATGTTTTGAAACCCTGAGGCCTTTTGCAAGGCTAAAAACACAACTGTAATATGGAACGGAAACAAATTTGTGAGTAACAAATTCGGGAAAGCCCCTCGAAAAACAACAGGCCACACTGAAAGCCCTGCTCTGAGTTACTGCGGGGGGGGGGGCATTTGGGGGCCTTGAAAGAGAAACCTCTATGCAGAACACAGCCACCTACTGGGTATGTGGAATGTCAGAAGAGCCTGGGGGCTGGATCCGGCCAAAGGGGCCCAGCTAAGCCCAGCATCCTGTTCTCACAGTGGCCGGCCAACTGCCCCACAGGGAAGCCCCCAAACAGGACATGAACCCCCAAACAGAACCTCTCTTCTTCTGATCCTGCAAGATCGCCCTTGCCTCCTTCAGCTTGTCTCCATAGCCATGAGGGCTAGAATCTTCCTTTCCTCAAACGTCTGAGGTTCCAGATTTGTCCCTGGGATCTCGCTCTCTCCCAAGGCTCATCCCGCCAGACTCCCCCCCCCCCCCCGCCTTTCCAAAGCAGCAGCTGCAGGCTTGAAGAATGCACTTCTAAAAATGTAGTCTTGATGAATAATTGACATTCCCTCTCTCTCCAGCCGACCCCGTTCTGCAGGCAGCGGCATTCGGAAGAGAGGCTACCTCTCTGATGGGTTGTTGTTGTTGTGGGGTTTTTGCAATGGTGCCTAGGGCTGCCAGCACAGCTTCCCACAACTCAGGCCTGAGGTTGCCGCCCTGTCGCTGGACGCTTTTGCATCAACTGGCCTGGCTTTGTGAGGAGGGGCAGGAGGAGGAGGAGGAGGGAGGACACCCGAGGTCGCCTCCTTTGTGCTGCGAGAAAGGGCGCATCGAAGCATGGCTTCCGTCTCAGGAACATGGGAGCTGCCTTGGAGCCAGGCCAGCGGCCCCATCTAGCTCAATATTGCTGCTCCAATGCCTACGCTCTCCTGATTGGCAAAAGGCCTTGTCTTTCGGAAGACGGCTTTGGTTGCCCCCCACAAATTGGCTATAATTGATCAAAGGTGATTGATGGCTGCGCTCTGCCTGGTCATCTTTGGGGATATGGTGGTGCCCTGAGCAAGGCTGGAATTTAGCACCCATAAATGGATCTTCTCGATTATGGGTCTTCTCAATTGTGCGCCATTCACCTGCAGCAACGACCTTTTGGGATATGATCTATAATGAAATCAATAAACAAATTAAAGTGATTTTCCAAGAGGCCAGAATGCTTCCTCCTGGATCCCAGACAGCAAAATCCCAAAGGAAGCCTTGGCTCCAGGGACAGCGATTCTCTGTGCCCAGAAAAGGAAGGAGGAGAGAAACCCAAGGAAGAATGGCCGATGGAAATAGTGGAATATGCAGAGATGGCAAAATTGACAGCACTGATAAAAGATATAAATTTAGAACTCTTTAAAGAAGACTGGAAACTTTTTCTAGTCCATCTAAAAGTTATTTCCCATATGCAAAGACCCCTGTGGGGTTTGAAGTATAAAAAAACCAGCAGAACGTATTAAGAAACATGTTAGAGAGGATGAAATTAGATAAGACGGAAACTTAAAATGCAATATATGTAATTTGAATTATAAACATTGATGTTGGGTGAGCGGGAAGTCACTAGTTTGGTTGAATTGGAATATAATTGTTGAGCAAGAAATGTAACTTTCTATATAGAAAAAAGAATAAAATATTATTACAGAAAGGGGGGGGGGGAAACCACCAAACACCCCCAACAGCGACAAGTTTTACAATTTACGGTGGGGCTGGTGACCTTCTGGATGTTGCTGAACTACATCTCCCAGCATGCTCAGCGGTCATGGCTGATGGGAGTTGTAGTCCAATCACACCCCGAGGGCCAAAGGGGCTCACCCTTCTTATGCCTTAGTCACCCTACTAGTCCGTCAAAGAAGTTTTTGCCTGGCACAAAAAAGGATGTTGGGGAAGGCATAACTGCTGAAAGTGTAAACCGGCAGGTGGATCTTTTCTCCACCATTTGTGAGGAAGTGAGGGCTTTGCGGGAAATGATGTATAATGAGATAAAAAAGATGTTTAAAGTGATTAAACACCCCCCCACCCCACCGGAAACCTTTTTCTTAGGAATTATAGGGACAGACGTTCAAAAAAAGATGATTCGGTTCTTTATGTATGTAACACCAGCAGCTAGGATTCTCTATGCACAAAAATGGAAGGAGGCAGAAGTTCCCACCAAAGAAGAATGAATAAGTAAGGTGACGAACTACGTGGAATTGGTAAAGTTGACAGCCAAAGTAAGAGACTCTGGCAATGACAGTTTTTTTGGAAGAATGGACGTCCTTTTCAGACTATTTAGGGAAATAGTGTAGTTTGGTGAACTCGCGAGCTGGATTAGAAATATGAGCAACGGAAGGAATTTGAGAGAACAGCATTGATGAGTTATTGGTATAAGACATTGAAGGCATTGTGCAGTGGGGGGGGGGGGAGTAAAACACCGCGGAAAATGGGCCGGGAAATCTGGAAAAGACCAACTTATTATGTATTAAAGTATGTATGTTGAACTTTTGAAAAGTGAATAGAAATTATTATTTTAAAAAAAGATGTCAGGGAAGGTGCCAGGAGGGCCTGGCAGAATACCGTATGGAGGAGAGGTGGGGCACCCAGCCCTGCCCCGCACCCCCTAAGCCAGGCTCCTGCCCTCGGGTGTGATGGAGGGCTCTGCGGCATCCGGCTCCCCACCCTGCTGGCGCCCAGCCTTGGGGAGCTGGGGTGCTGTCCTTCGTCTCTTCTGCCCCTCAACCTGTCCGTTCTCTCATCCTCTCCCTCAGGTGGCCGAGCTGGAAGCCCAGAGAGTCCACGAGTCCTCAGGGGAGGCCAAGGAGGAGTCCAGCCCAGCCCTGGAAGAACTGGAGCAGTTGGTGAAAGCCAGGGACGAGGTGAGGGGCCGCTGTCGCCCTCCTGGTGGCTCAGAGGCAAAGCTTACGATATCAGACGGTGGTTTTCTGCCGTGGCTTTTCCCATAAATTTTCATCAACACAAAAAAGCCTTGCTGTATTCAGATCTCTCATATTTGTTCCTGGTACCTTACTCTCTCTTTTTCTTTTTTAACATAATTTTTAATGGAGTTTTCCATATTTCATTACATTTTCATTACATAAATCCATAACTTGCTCAAACAAGGCATCGACCTCCTTCCCTCCCTCTTTCTGACTTCCAAACATCTTTTACAAATTCCTCGCATTTCTATAGCCACTTTTTTACCTTATATCTTCTTTTGACATTCACCTCCTTATATGTAAAGCAGCTCCTTATTTTCACATTACGAAACATTTCAACTCAAGCCTACAAACGTTTTCAAATGTTTACAATTTTCTTTCATATAAAATATAAATTTGCTCCAGTCCTTTTGAAACAGTTCGCCATGCCGATTCCGGATCTTGGTACCTTACTCTCATTTTGAAAAGATATCTTCCCACATTCTGCAAATAAAAAGAAACAAATTTTGATGCTATGCAATATTACACAGAAATGTATAAATGCTTCTTAGCTGTCCTGGAATCTTCCTGCCACACCAGGGTGGCGACATGCCTTATGAGAGCCACTGTTGCCTCATGGTCTTATTGCTGGATGAGACATCAGGACAGGCTCTCAAATCCCTTTTGCACACTCCCTCTCGACTGGGCACAGGGCTGCCCCTATTGCCCCAACAGACCAACACCCCCCTCTCTTTCACACCCCCCCACGACAGATTAGCTGGAGTTCCCCCATCCCTCCTGGCCCTGCCAGCTCTGCTCCCTCCTCCATCGCTCTCCTTTCCACGCCAGCAGCTGCCAGGAGCCCACACTCCACCTCTGCTCTTGCTGGGGCGCCAATTAAATTAACAGTTTAAAGCAGAGGTTTAATTACAGGGCAGGCGCCTGCTCTAGACGCAGATCCGCCTTTCCGAGAATGCTGCGCAAGGCAGAAACTCGTGCGCTGGTGAGAAGAGGCTCTGTGCTCTCTACTCCATGCCCCCCCCCCCGACTCATAGCACTAAGAATTAGCATTTCGGTAAAGCAGGGAGTGGGCTAAGCTGCAGCCTCTTAGGATCAGGGGGGGGGGGGCTTTGTTGCAATTTGCTAGGTGCCTGAGGTGTCCCCCGGGCAGTGCTGTGGTCCAGCCCTGTGGACGTAAATGAAGGAGCGAGAGTTCCTCTGAGCATGTGCTGAGCCCCGGGATTTGAGACTAGGTTACTATTTTATTAGAAGAATTTCATTTATAAAAAAGAGAGAGTGAGAAAAAAAGAATGTGAACGACAAAGAAGAAACACTGTTACATTACCATACATTAATATACAGAGGTGTATATTCTTATTATGCCAATACATCAAACTCATGAGTAGGCATCGGGGAGAAATTGGGGTTGTCCGTCAAAAAAAAGGGGGGGAGTTCCTGCACCTCTTTTTCTAGAAAAAAAAGCAATGGTGTCAAGTATTCCTAAAGTGGCATGGTCAAAATAACACACAGTGGGGGTTGTATTAGGGAAAATAGGTTATTGCATGCAGAAATGTGACTATCCAGAGGGGCAGGTGCGTTAATTGCCTCTGTGCTCCTGGCATCGGCCCTCTGAGTTGGCTCATTGCTGCCTGGGGCTGCTGGGAGTTGTAGTCTAAGCCACCCAGAGGGCGCCAGGTTGGCGATTGGGCTTGTTTAGCCTCTCAGCCATTGCATCCTGCAAGGGGGTGGAAAGTTGGTCAGAATGCATCCCTTTTCATTTTAATACAGTCATACCTCGGGTTACAGAGGCTTCAGGTTGCGTTTTTTCGGGTTATGGACCGCCAAAACCCGGAAGTACCGGAACAGGTTACTTCCGGGTTTCAGCAGTCACGCATGCGCAGAAGTGCCAAATCGCAACCCACCTGTGCTCAGACGTGCCGCTGCGGGTTGCGAACATGCATCCTGCACGGATCACGTTCGCAACCCGAGCGTCCTCTGTAGTTTTGAAAGCTGCAACCAAACCACGTTTTGCAAAACAAATAATGGGGTTGGGGGGAGGGCTGTCTGACCAAGGCTGTGGACACATATCCTCCAACATCTCCCCAATGAAGAGAAGGATGTCCTATTCAACAACAACACCCTGCCCATGTGACTAGGTTGCACCAGCCACTCTAGGCATCTTCCAACATATATAAAAGCACAAGAAAACATGAAACGTTAAAAAAAAATTCCCTATCCAGGGCTGCATTTGGATGTCTTCTAAAGGCTCCTTGGCTTGTGGGTTGCATAGCAGTCCAATATTTCTCCACTGAAAAGAGGGACATTCTAAGGAAAAGCGGGATGTTCCAGTGTCAAATCAGAAACTGGAACAGCTTTTGTAAATCTGGGACTGTCCCTGGAAAATAGGGACACTGGGAGGGCCTCCAAACATATCACATGTAAAGCTTGTGACCCCCCTTGCCCAGAGAATCCTGGGAACTGTAGTTTGCTAATGGTGCTTGGGATCATAGAATCATAGAATCATAGAGTTGGAAGAGACCACAAGGGCCATCGAGTCCAACCCCCTGCCAAGCAGGAAACACCATCAGAGCACTCCTGACATATGGTTGTCAAGCCTCTGCTTAAAGACCTCCAAAGACGGAGACTCCACCACACTCCTTGGCAGCAAATTCCACTGTCGAACAGCTCTTACTGTCAGGAAGTTCTTGATAGATGTAGCATTGTTAGCAGTAAACTACAGTTCCCAGGATTTTGGGGGGAGCCGTGCTCTTTAAAGGTATAGTTCTCTTTTTAGTTTCATAGAATCATAGCATTGCAGACTAGGAAGGGCCAAAAGGAACGTTCTTCCATTCCTGTTTGTGTCTTTTTTTAAACGACCAGGAACTACGGCAGCTAAAGGGGCAGAAAGGAGGAAGCTGGGAGACGGATGAAGAGTGTGAGGACACCCGCCAGAAGGTGCAGGTAATGGGGGGCAGGAGGGGGGGATTAGGGGCAGCTGCAATGGTGACTCGGCCAAATCCCCCTGAGGAGAAGCACCAACTTTTCCCCAACCCCATTTGCTCCCGATTAAAAACATTGGTTTGCCACCCCCTAAGTGACTTAGGCCTGCGTGCCAATTCCTGTAACAACAATTATTTTTATTATTTGTACCCCACCTTTCTGACTGGGTTGCCCCAGCCACTCTGGGTGGCTTCCAAGACACATCAAAACATAATGAAACATCAAAACATTAAAAACTCCCCTATACAGGGCTGCCTTCAGATGTCTTCTAAAGCTTGTATAGTTCTTTATCTCCTTGACAACTGATGGGAGGGCATTGCACAGGGCAGGTGCCAGCACCAAGAAGGCCCTCTGCCTGGTTCCCTGTAACCTCATTTCTCGCAGGGAGGGAACCCCCAGAAGACCCTCGGAGCTGGGCCTCCGTGTCTGGGCTGCATGATGGGGGGTGGAGACGCTCTTTCGGGTATACAGGGCCGAGTCTATTTAGGGCTTTGAAGGTCAGCACCAACACTTTGATTTGTGCTTGGAAAGGTAAAGGTAAAGGGACCCCTGATTGTTAAGTCCAGTTGCGGACGACTCTGGGGTTGCAGCACTCATCTCGCTTTACTGGCCGAGGGAGCCGGTGTTTGTCTGCAGACATCTTCCAGGTCATGTGGCCAGCATGACTAAGCCGCTTCTGGCGAACCAGAGCAGCGCATGGAAACGCCGTTTACCTTCCCGCTGAAGCGGTACCTATTTATCTACTTGCACTTTGACGTGCTTTCGAACTGCTAGGTTGGCAGGAGCAGGGACCGAGCAACGGGAGCTCACCTCGTCGCGGGGATTCAAACCGCCGACCTTCTGATAGGCAAGACCTAGGCCCTGTGGTTTAGACCACAGCGTCACCCTTGTCCCTAGCTTGGAAAAGTACTGGGAGCCAATGTAGGTCTTTCAGGACTGGTGTCTCGGCAGCTGCTCCCAGCCACCAGTCTGGCTGCCACATTCTGGATAAGTTGTAGTTTCTGAGTCACCTTCAAAGGTAGCCCCACGTAGAGTGCATTGCAGTAGTCCAAGCGGGAGATAACCAGAGCATGCACCACTCAGGTGAGACAGTCTGAGGGCAGGGAGGGTCTCAGCCTGCGTACCAGATGGAGCTGGTAGACAGCTGCCCTGGACACAGAGTTGACCTGCGCCTCCATGGTCCAAAATCACCCCCAGGCTGCGGACCTGGTCCTTCACACTGACTCCATTCAGGACCACACCCACCCACCCCCCATCACCCTGAAATAGCACTTCTGTCTTGTCAGGATTCAGCCTCAATCCATTTCAGCCATCCATCCTCCAACCACCTCCAGGCACTCACACAAGACCCCCGCAAAAGAAACATGGATAGAACATTTCTGGGGAACTAACTGCGAGATGGTCTGTGTGCAACCCAGGTGCTCTTCCCCGGGGGGCGATGGTCCTGGGGCGGCCAGCAGGAGGGTCCCTCATGACCCCAGGGACCCTGAGGTCATTCTCCTCTCCTCCTTTTTCTCGCCAGGACTTGGAGAGGCGCAACACAGACTTGGAGCGGCGCCTTCGCCTGGCTGAGCAGTCTCTGTCGGAGACGCTTTCTGAGCGGGAGAAGATGTACCACGAAGTGGCCAAGGTGGCAGAAATCATGGACATGAAGATCTTTGAGCTGAGCGAGCTGCGGCAGGACTTGGCCAAGCTGGTGGAGAGCAACTGAGCCTGGCCAGAGGTGGGGAGGTGAGGAGGCTGCCCCGATGGTTCTCCTCCTGGCGGAAGCGGACAGGCGACGTGGCTCTGAAGTGGGTAGCTGGTGGGGCACCTTTTTGGTCCTCCAGAAATGCTCCTCCAAGAGGATGCTGGACATCATAGAATCGTAGAGTTGGAAGGGAGCATGAGGATCATCTAGTCCAACCCCCTGCAATGCAGGAATATGCATCTGTCCCATAAGGGGATCGAACCTGCAACCTTGGTGTTCTCAGCACCAGGCTCTAACCAGCTGATCTATCCTGGCTGACACCTTCAGGCTTCTTTTTCCTGGCCTTAGTTCCCTTTCGGATGCTTCCATTTCTACAGACCCAGTTATCCTTTTTCTAGCCAAGTTAGTATGGTGGTTCCCCCTCCCTTCCCTGATCCAGTAGGTTTTTGATAGAGAACTCTTCTCCCCCCTCCCCAGCCTTACCAGAACCAGCGGCTGATTCAAAAACCTTTCTTGTAATCCTCCTGGCTGAGTCTTTCTAACAAGCTTGCTTTTTATAGATTATCAGAGACTTCCCCCTCAAAAAACCCCCCAGAGGGAACCTTGACTCTCTTCCTGGAAGTAAATGGGGCTATTTTCTTCTCTCCGCCCCCCACTCTCCTCCCAACAACACCCTCCTTCCATTGTACGTTTGGTTTTCTTTTCAAAGCGAGCAGTGACTTTGTCTTAGTGGGGTAATGCGAATGTGGGAATGAATATTCAGCTTGGGAAAGCTGGCAGGGCAAACTGGGGTGTGTGCGGGGGGGGGAGTGGGGTGGGTGCTAATGTCAGAAGGGGAAAAGGCTCTTTCCAGGGGGCCGGTGGGAGAGGGGCAGCAAGCCAAGCCAGCTGCCAATCTGGCAGGTTGCCCAGTTCTGCAAATATTGTGTGAGACCAAGAACCTGACCCTCTCCTGGTTTGAGAAGGAAGTGCAGCTTGCTCAAGGAGTATTCCAAGAAGTCAGGCAGGGGGGGTGACCCATTGGCAGGAACGTAGGTGATGGGACCTCTGGCCCATGAACCGAAAATATTATTATTATTATTATTATTTGCAGTGCTTTTCTTCTAGGAAAAAAAGGTGCCGGTACTCACTATGAAGTTCTTACACTAAGTGCCACATTTTTAACCAGTGCTTTTCTGCTAAGAAAACAAGTGCTGGTACTGTGTACCCAGGAGTGCCCCGTGGGGGGGGGGAGAGCACTGATTATTGGTTAAATTTGTATGCCGCCCTATTTGTATGCCGCAGGTTTCAGGGTGGTTAATCACAAGATGATAAAAACACAAAATGCATTTCAAAAACCCCGTAGTCCCTGCTCCCCAACACATTTTAAGAGGGCATTGGGTGTCAATCAGCCAAAGACCTGGTTGAAGACGGAACGTTTCCACCTGGCACCTAAAGGTGTATAATGAAGGCGGCAGGCAAACCTCCTTGCGGAGAGCATCCCACAAACAGGGAGCCACTGCAGAAAAGGCCCTCTTCTTGTGTTGTCACCCTCCGGACCTCTTGAGGAGGCACAGGGAGAGAGGCCTCAGAGAATGATTGCAGGGTCCGGTACATTCATAAGGCCCACAGTGCTACAATGTGGTTCCCCAACCTGTGCCCACCTGCTGCACACCTGACGATGGCAGTGCCAGCCCGCTCCATTGCAATTTTCAATTTGCATGTCTCCATTAGGTTTGAACCACTCCCAGACTTCAGAGGCGCTTGCCGTACCTGCCAATCCACAGTTACTGCAAGCGCTTTTGAAGGCGCCCTCTCTGCACCAGTCAGCTGATGGGTTGTTCCAGGTGTGATCCACTGGGAAATGGATCTACAAAAGAGGAGAATGTTTGAGCAGTTTGCCTCGCATTTGAGCTGCGGCTGGAAGGAAGGAACAAATCAGCGCTCTGCAGCCAAAGCACTCTCTTTCTGCCGGGCCCTTTCTTGCCATGGGGCAGAGTGAAGTGGCAGCCGCAGGCAGGGGGCACAGCTGGGCTTGTGCCAGAGCTGCCCTTGCCTTGCACCTGCTAAGCTAGGGGGGTGCCCCATTACCTGCGCTCAAAGAGTCAACTGCGTGTCCAGCCAGGTTGAACACATGGAGTTTGGAGGGAAGGGGGCTAACGCTGATCATCCAGGTACACTGCCTCTAAGACTGGAAGCTCCATTTGTCTTGCCATGCCTATTGTACAGCGACAGGGCTATTTCCCACAAACCTGCGCATTTCTTGAAGTTCTAAACCTCCCCCCCCCCCCGAAACAAAACGAAAACATGGCCCTAATTGGTTTTGCAAATATGATTATTTGTTGCATGAAGACGAAAGCTTGGACAGATTTGGGCAATGCCCAGTGAAAGCTCTAGAAACAGGTGATGCTGAAGGGGAGGCCGGGTGGGTGGGGGTCGAGCTGGAATTATTTAGAGTGGGGCTACAACCCCTCTGTATTTAGCCAAAGCAGATTATTGTTGTGTCTCTCTAAGACTAAGTAGACAAGAGTTTTAGCCTGGTGACGAATTCAGAATGTCCCCGTGTCGCAGAAAGAATGTATTCAAGCAAACCTGTGGATTGTTGGCTGTGTATAAGTGCCCTGATGATTGTCAGGTTTTACTGGAGGTGTTCAATAAGACAAAGCAATGGTGGAACTACGACCCTGGGAGTTTCTCTCTTTCCCTCCTCTTTAATTGGGAACTTAATTGTGAATGGGGCTTGGCAGCGTCCGCCAAATCCACCAGGCTGCTCTTGATCTCGCGGCCACACACTCCTGGGCTGCTCAAGGCACATGTTGACCAGGTTCCAGCCGGAATCCGTTTCAAAGCTCAGTCGCGAAAGAGTGCAAGATCATTCTGGGTGCTTTCTTTTTCTGCCACTCTGCCACGGAGGGAGGAGAGGGCAGTCTCCCAGGCTGTGCCTCCACGGCTGGAGGCATCCATGCTTCTGAGTCCCAGTTGCCAGGAAACGGAGGAGCTAAAGAAACCCCGATGGATGGAGGTCCATCCAACTTCCGTTTGAAAACCTCCAATGAAGGAGAGTCCACCAACTTCTGAGGTCATGGAATCGTAGACTTGGAAGGGACCCCAAGGATCATCTAGTCCAACCCCCTGCAATGCAGGAATCTCGACTAAAGCATCCTTGACAGATGGCCATCCAACCTCTGCTTAAAAATCCCCAAGGAAGGAGAGCTCATCACCTCTCATGGGAGTCTGTTCCACTGTCAAACAGCTCTCACTGTCAGAAAGTTCTTCCTGATGTTTAGTTGGAATCTCCTTTCTTGTAACTTGAAGTCATGGGTTCGAGTCCTACCCTCCAGAGCAGAAGAAAACAAACTGGCTCCTTCTTCCATGTGACAGCCCTTTAGATGTTTGAAGATGGCTCTTCTATCTCCTCTCAGTCTCCTCTTTTCCAGGTTAAACATACCCAGCTCCTTCAACCGTTCCTCATAAAGCTTAGTTTCCAGACACTTGGTCATCTCATTTGCTGCCCTCTGCACATGTTCTGGCTTAGGGGTTCTGCGGCACAAGCTGAATCCTTCCATCAAGCACTGGTGGGCGGTAAGGAAATTTTACCATCAAGAAAGAAGCATTAGTGGGCGGTAGGTATAAAAAGGTTGGCTACCCCTGTTCTAGCTTGTCAACATCCTTCAATTGTGGTGCCCAGAATTGGACGCGCTGTTCCAGGTGTGGTCTGACCAAGGCAGAACAGAGTGGGACAGGGACTTCCCTTGTGCTCAGGGGTGTAGCCTGGTCAGTTGGCTCCATTTTAGCAAAATGGAGGGAGAAAGACTACAAAGGGGGGGGGGGTCTGGCCTTTCCAGGAATGCCTTTCCTTTTCCCTTGCGCCCCATGAATCATCTCCCTCCCCCACAGCTGTGCTTTTGAAAGCGAAGAGATGCTTTGAAGCCCAATTTTGCCACCATTTGTGCCCAGGACTCCAAGTGCTGGTGTGGTGGCTGCAGTGTGGGACTAAGACCTGAGTTCAAGTCCCCTCCTGGCCAGCAAGCTCACTGGGCGATCTTGGGAGCTAGTCACTGCCTCTCTCAGCCTGGCCTCCCTCGCAGGGTTCTGGTGAGTGTAGCAGAATTGTAGAGTTTAAAAGGATCCTGAGGATCATCACTCCAACTTTGTGCAATTCAGAAATATGCAGCTGTCCCATACAGGAATCAAACCTGCAACCTTGACATGTGGGGGGAGAGGAGGACTATGGATCTCATTCACCTCATCGGAGGAAAAGTGCGGGAGATATATACACAGGGAGAGGGAGAGGGAGAGAGAGAGCGGCCTCATGAGAGTGATGGCCTCTGGGACTGCTTTGCCATGGGAGCCCTTCCCCAGAAAATTCTCCATTTTTTGCTCTCCATCGCTGCTGCCCCTCTCCCCCCCCGTCCCTCCTTCATGTCTGACAAAGTGGGTGTGTGCAAAGAGTGAGATGTGGGGCTTCAGGGACCCCCGTCGGGCAACGAGCCTGCCAGCTGCAGCAAGCGGAGGAAGAAGGGAAGAGGAGGAATCTGCTGAGAAAGCGGGTGGCTTAATGTTTGACAGGCGCAGCCAGCAGGCAACAGCCGCAGAGGCCGAGGGATTGACGTGTCCCCAAGGGGATGGGTGCCAGTCAGATCTGAAACTCCTGTTTAGAGATGGAGAGACCCGCTGTCTCCAAAGCGGGTGCCTTTGGCCCAAGCCAACCCCCAGAAAGGCTGCTTGCTGCATAGAGATGCCAGACCCAAAGAGTTGGGGGTGTGTGAAGCGCTTATGCAAACGCGGGCTGGGCTGACCCCTTGATTCAGAGTGGGAGCCTCTACGGTTGGAGACCCAGTATCTGGAAACGGCAGGAGGGGAGAGAGTTGCTCTTGTGCCGGGGTCTTGCTTGCGGGTTTCCCACCTGGGCATCTCTCTGGCACAGACTCTCCCCGCTCACTCCAGCCTGTCGCCCTTTCAGCTTCCAGCCCCTCCTCTTCCCAGGCTTCTCCCTCTGACCACTCATCTCCACCCCCCCTTCGGGCTCTGAGCCCCCTTCCCTGGGGGGGTCCCCAGCTGGTTCCTCCCACCACTCCTCTGCTCCCCCACCAGTCCATGGCACCAATCCAGCCCCTTGCGAAACTACGGAATCCCCTCCCACACCCATTTGGAAGGCTTCAGATTCACTGTCTACTGATGGCTACTAGCCAGGATGCCTCTGCAATTGCTTTGGAGTAAGAGCCGCTGGATTACTCTTGTGCTCGGATCTTGCTTTCGGCTTCGCCACCGAGGACAGGATTCCTGTGTAGATGGGCCCTGGTCCTGATTCAGCGGGCTCTCTGTATGTTCTCCTCCTCACCTTGCAGGAGGCAGGCTGTACTTCGCCCTGCTCAAAGACACAGAGAGACACAGGCTGGGAGTCCCTCTGGAGCAAAAAACCTGGTAGCGCCCCCCCCCCCGGTGGATTGCCTCGCCGCCACACCCAGCCTAAGCCTGTGGGGTCCTGATCCTGCGAAGACACGGTGGGAGGAAGCTGGGTGGCTGGATTGGGGGGACGTCTCAGCCGTAGAAGGCACCCCAAAGGTGCCTTGGTGTGAAGAATCTGTCCGGGGCGGGGGGAGCTGCGCCTAGTGGGCGCTCGGGGCATTTAATCCAATCCAGCAGCTGTCCGGGTGGGGCGATGCCAGAATCCAAGCCAACTGGCGCTCCATCTGGGAGCTGTTCCCTCTGCTGGCGTCCCTTCCTCGCGGCTCCTTGCCAGTTGTCTCTGAGCCAGAGAGAAGGTTGAGAGAGCAGGGCTGGCAATGGAAAGGAAGGGGGCGCCCCCACCTCCCCCCCTCCCCCCCCCGGGGGTGCCAACACAGCTCCAGCTCAGATGGGTTTTTTTTGCTGGGGCAGGTGGGAGATGGCAGAAAATGAGTCCTCATAGAATTGTAGACTTGGAAGGGACCCTGAGGATCATCTAGTCAACCCCCGCAGTGAAGGAACAGGCAGCTGCCCCATATGGAGATCGAACCTGCAACCTTGGCATTGTCAGCCGAGGGAGCTCTCCAGGCCTCCCTGGGCAGCGTGGGATGATTCGATGACTCTCCCTCCTTGGAGATTTTTAAGCAGAGGCTGGATGGGCGCGTCATGGGTGCTTTAGTTGAGATTCCTGCATTGCAGGGGGTTGGACTAGATGACCACGGGGACCCCTTCGAACTCTCTAATTCCAGGAGGACTGGAGTCGTGACTTTATTGTCAGAGGAAGGACCCTGGCGCAAAAGGAGAGCAACACCTTGTCCTGCCTCGCTCGCAGCAGCCGCAGTCCCCCCGCAAGGTCACTTGCGCATCTTCTCCAGCGGACGGACAGAGGACATTTGGGCCCCCTCAGGCCTCCGCTGCCAGGAAAGCAAGAGGGTGACCTTCCTCAGCCTCGGACACCGACATCCTCAGGGAGAGGCCGCCCCCCCCCCCCGCTCATCCGGGGGGAGCATCTTGCAGGAAGGGCAGAGAAGGGGAGAGCGCGCTGCTGGGTTCCTTGCGCAGCCCGAAGGCGAGCGTCTCCCTCGAGAGCAGAGAGAGGCGGCCGCGTCCCAGCTCGGCGGGGTCATCCTTTTCCCAGGGCGAAAAGAGGAGCCCAGATGGATCTTGACTGGCAGGCCTTCGCCTCCTGCTCGCCTGTCTGTCGCTGGCTCCAGTTTCAGCTCAGCTTGGGGAGGGGACTGAGAAAGAGACAGCATGGAAAAGCCTCCTGCTTCTCACAATGGGCCGCTCACCTGAAAGACTCCCTACCATTACGATACGATCACCTTTATTGTCAGTGTCCCATACAGAACAAGGAAATTGTGGGTGCTGGGGGGCATCCCGGCAGAATGGTTGTAGGGTGAGGTGGTGTTTCTCGAGGGCTGCCAGGTCCAGGGAGGGGGATTGCCTGTGGCCTCCCCAACTCCAGTCCTCCCTGACTCCTGTGGGCTGCTGCTGGGGGAGTGCAGGACTGATAACATCTGGAAGGACGCAGATGCTCTCTATCCCTGTTCCAAGGAGAGGCCTTCCTCCATCTCTTGCATGCAGCAGGGAACGCCTCTCCTTGAATTGGGTGGGTGTGTGGAACGGTAGGCTCTCGGTAGGAGAGGGACACCCGAGGGTCATCTAGTCCAACCCCCCTCCAATGCAGGAATCTCAGCTAAAGCATCCATGGCAGGTGGCCATCCAACAGCGTAAAAACCTGTGAGGAAGGAGTCCACTGGTTCTTACTGCCAGAAAGTTCTTCCTGATGTTGAGTCGGAATCTCCTTTCTTGCAATTTGAATCCATTGGTTTGGATCCTCCTTTCTGGGGCAGCAGAAAACAAGTTGGCTCCCTCTTCCATCTGACAGCCCTTGAGATTTCTCCTCTCAGCCTCCTCTTTCCCAGGCTAAACATCTCCAGCTCCTTCAACCGTTCCTCATATGGCCTGGTTTCCAGACCCTTGATCATCTTGGCCTCCCTCCTCTGCACACCTTTCAGCTTCTTAACATCCTTCTTAAATTGTGGAACCCAGAACTGGACACAGTATTCCAGGCGGGGTCTGACCAAGGCAGGATCGAGTGGGACTATGACTTCTCTTGTACTGGACATGAAAGATGATCCCCTTGGGCCAAGCTATTGCTTTGGATGTGTGTTGCAAGAGCTGAGATGGCCATGAAGATAAACTTTGCAAGAGGTTGGCTGCAAACCCAGCTCCTTCAACCGTTCCTCATCAGGCTTGGTCTCCAGACCATTGATCATCTTGGTTTCCCTCCTCTGCACACCTTCCAGCTGTTATCCTCCTTAAATTGTGGCACCCAGAACTGGACTCCAGGTGTGGCCTGACCAAAGCAGAAGAGAGCAGGACGATGAGGAACCTAGGAAGTCCCCTTATTCCTGGCCCATCTATCCAGGGTCCTGCTCTGGGAGGCAGCAAGCAATGGGTTCCTCCTCAGCAGGATTTCTCTGCACCCACATTTCAAAATGCAAAGGAATCTTGGCTAAATAGGCTGGCGCTGAAGCAGAGAGGAGCCGAGGCCTGCAGGATCGGACCATGCCACCCCTTACCTGTCGCCTCCCAGGGAATTTTCAAAAAGGAGGCCAAAGGGATGAGAAGACCCACAAGTGCTGCCGCCTAGTGGCTGGTCAGCCAACTCCCTCCGAGGGAGACTGTGGGGCAGGCAGGTTAGATGTGGGTCCAGGGGTGGGGACGTGGGGTGTGTATGGGGGGCCCTTTTCCAAACTAAAGGCAGCCTTGGGGTGAGGGGAGAGGGCCGTGGAGGGCAGATGCAAGAGTGGGAGGGGCAGCAAATGTTCATTTACTCCCCCCTCCCACCCCTCTCTGCTTTCCAGCCAGGCAAGCCAGAGGCAGAGTCAGATAAAAGGATCTCCCTCCTCCTCATTCAGCCCCCGCAACAACAGCCCTGTGGTGTAGGTCAGGCTGAGAGAGACGGTGACCGACCCCCAGGTTACCTAGTGACAGCTTCACGGCCAAATGGGGTGGGATTTGAACCCTGGTCTCTCCCAGGTCTTCGTCCTAGACTCTAACCACTGCACAACACTGTCTTTAGATGCTAATGTGTACTAGTTCCAGGCCTCAATCACACATACCTCTTTTATTCCAGAATCCTACCCTGAGCAAGGGGCACAATCTTAATCTGTGGGGTTAATTTCCCCAGTGGAAACCACAGATGCATGGAAGATTCCAGCCCAGGGCAGAAAATGAGGAGCAGAAAACGGCTCACCTTTTTTTGGTTTTAAAATCAGTTAATTGATTAAATGTCTGGCTTCCCCCCAGTTTGTCAAACTGGAGCGGAGCATTTGCCTCTTTGCAAAGCTTCGCGGAGAGAAGGCTGCTTCCCCCTTTGAACAGCATAGTGGCGTTTTCTCCTCCCTCCAAGGTGGAGAGGCCCACACACCTCTGTGGAGAGGATTGGCAGCGCCTGGCAGGTTTCTGTTCTTTCTTCCTGCCTTGTCAGCCCCGCACATTAAACAGCACAGGAAGAACCTTGGAAATAATAAAGAAATCTGCAATTTAGAACATGCACTGGCCGATTCCACTAGGAGAACAGCCCTGGCTTCCTGGGAAAAAAACACCCCCAAACATTTGATGCTGCAGAGAGCAAGGGTGGAGGAACTCGGGGGCCGCATTCGCTTCCGGAGGCCGCAAAAGTGGAAGGAGCAACAGATGTATTCTATTTATCTGATACTTTTTTAAAAGGCTTGGCTCGTCTCTGCGCTCCTTTTTGTTCTCCTTCTAGGTCTGTGCCTGATGTTGCTCACACCGTCTCTAGAAAGCCTTTCCTGTTCCTACAGAAGCCATAAAGATGACTTGGGGGGCACGAAGTTTCCAGCTTTGGGGACTAAGACTCTCAGCCCACCTCAGCTCATTTCTGGGGCTCCCTCGCCCTCTGGGCTCAACACATCATAACTCAACACATAGGAGGCAGCCAAAAACTACTGATCGCTTTGGAAAAGGTGGGTGAACAGGCAAGGAACAGGCATCGGCCAGGCCCCCCAACACAGCCATCAAATTCCCTAGGAGAGGGATAGCTGGGATTCTCACCATGGATCACAGAATCACAGAATTGTGAAGTTGGAAGGGACCCTGGGGATCATCGGGTCCAACCCCCTGCAATGCAGGGTTCGGCCAAAAGATCAGCCACTTCCGACTCCTCCTCTCAATATTGTCACCCATGCAGTAAGAATTATGCCATGCAGAACTGGCACCAGCGCTTTTGCTCTTTCCATTCCTCCTCCCTCCCAGTACCTTTTTCCTTTAGTGATGTGTCTTCTTTTTTTTAGAGAGAGAGCACCAGCTTTCCCACTGATATTTGCAAGCTTGCCTATGAGGCTTTTTCGACCTGAAAAATGCTTCTAAGTTGAGAAATAAGCATCACCAAGCCCTGGGGTTTGGTGGAAGGTGAGGAGGCAGCGAGGGGGTGGGGAAGGCCTCTGCAGCAAATTTCTGGCAGGCTTGTAGAGCAAGACTATGAAGGCCGATGCTAAGCAGGCAAAATGAGGTCGGAAGGTGGGGGGTAGAGAAGAGATTTACTGCCTGGCCCAGGATCAGCAGCGGAAGCCAAGAGGAGTCGGAGCCAAGATCTTGAAAGGGCTTGGATTTGCCAGCTGCACCAGGGCCTCGTGGGTGGGGGATTCCTCATCAGTGGAGGCCCTGGTCTTACACCAAACCTTTGGGGGGGGTGGCCAGGTTGCACTGGAGGGGGACAGACAGACTGCTCTGGGTTTGCCTCCCACCCGGCCCTCCCTTGTTCAGACGCTCCTTGTTCGGACTGTGACCTTGGGGCGGCTCTGGAACCCACCCACCCCCCACCTTGGTGTGACTGCTGGCAACCACCACCCCCAGCCCCCAGATTTCAGGCAGTGCAGGCAGTCCCCCCCCCCACGGGGTGCCAAGCTGAGGGGATGCCAAACCAAGACGCTCCATGATTGAGAAGGTCCATTTGGTGAGCCTGCCGTGGGCTGGCTGGGCAAAGAGGAGTGTGGGGGGCGCTGGGAGGGGACCCCCCCCCAAAAGGAGGAAGGCTCAGAGCCTGGGGGTTGGAGGTGGGACACCAAGGAGAGGTCAGAGGGAGAAGAATGGGAGGAGGGGTTGGATCCTGAAGGGGCAACAGGGTTTTGTGAGCAGGAGGAGTCTGTGACAGGGAGCAGTTCAGACTCCTGGCTGAAGCAGAGGAGGGGAGTCAAGAACCAGGGAGTCTCCCTCTCTGGCTGCAACAAGCTCTCTCCAAGAACACGCAGAATAACACGGAAGGCAAAACAGAGGCCAGTGGTGTGCAGACACAGTTTGAGACTGCTTGGGAAACATCTGGGAGAGGAGGAGCCTTAAGGTGCAAGGCAGGGACTTGCAGTCCTGGCAACGGCTCCATAGGGGCAAGACCACCGGGGAAGGGTTGCTAAGTTGTATGCCGTTTCCTTGAATAAAGAGTTAACTTCACTGTGAGTGGAGATGACCGGGGTGTGTGTGTTATTGGGTTGTTTTCATTTTGATTATATATTTTGTGGTTTTCTATTTTTATTTTGTTTTGTGAACCACCCTGAGACCTCCGGGTATAGGGCAGTATATATATTCAAATAATAATAATAATAATAATTTATTTCCTTTATTGGTGACCTGCGTCTGACAAAAAACGTTGGCCTTGCTCAGGGAGCCATACAGTGCTACATCGGGTTATAAACACTTCGGGTTACAGACTCCGCTAACCCAGAAGTAGTACCTCGGGTTAAGAACTTTACCTCAAGATGCGAACAGAAATTGCGCAGCGGCAGTGGGAGGCCCCATTAGCTAAAGTGGTACTTCAGGTTAAGAACGGTTTCAGGTTAAGAACGGACCTCCGGAACGAATTAAGTTCTTAACCAGAGGTACCACTGTATTACTGAAGATTACTGCAGTCCCTTCACTGCCTATGGTTCTTAAGTCCTCCCTCGCAGGGTTGCTGTGAGGATAAATGGGGAGGAAGAGAGCCAAGCCCCTTGGAGAAACATGTTGGGGGGAAATGCCATAAATAAGCAAACAAGGTAATAAACAAGGCCTCCAGTGGCCGGTGGTTTGATGGGTTGGTGGGTAGCAGTTGCCACTTCCTTGACAAGAAAGGCAGAGCGGTTGCACCTCGATCGTTTGCCCACCGCGAAGTCAGTCCTTGAAAAGCGTTTGCTGCTGCAATCTCTTTGTTGCCATGGGTGTGTGCGGTTCTTTTCTTCTTCTGGTTGTGGCTGGCGCACCCCGCCAGCGGAAGGGGAAGAGTTGAAAGAGGCGTGGATGGAGTGGAGTTGCTACCTTGGGAACGGTGTCCATGGCAACCGAATCAGGGAACCCCTCCAAGAACTTTAGCTGATGGAGAATGAGAGCCAGAACGTGTGAGCAGCAGCAGCAGCAGCTGAGGCACAAAGGCACAGCCTGGATTTAAGGAAAGGTCAGAGCACCTGCTTCGCACCCAGAAGGTCCCGGGTTCAAGCCTCCAGGCTGTTGTTGGCATCAGTCTGTCTTAAGAGACAGCAGTGTTTGCTGCCAGGGTTGAAGTCAAACGGCTGCAGCACCCAAGTGACCTCTCTGGGGTACAAGTCTGGGCTGTGTGTCTCTCAGCCTCATTGAGGGGGTCCAAAGAAGAGCAAGACGTTTGGGACCTGCTTGGCTGCAGGAGGCGTGCAAGACACCTTCCAGGCGCCTTAGGAACTCTGGATTTGTGGAGCGTTTGCTTCTGAGCCTTTTCTTCTCCCAAAGATATCCTGCAAGGCAGCAGAGCTTCAGAATCAGAGTTTTCCTTCTCCTAGATGGACTCCCTTCCCAGGTGGACGGGCCCCACCTCACTTCCCTCTACAGCACAGGCAGAAATTGCCTTCTTGTCCCTTGGACCCCCCCTTGGTCTCATCCACTTTAGCCACCAGAGCCTCTCTTCACATGCAAAGCACATCCCTAACTCACCGAGGCTTTGAGACCCATCGGCTCCCCTCACCTGGTTCAGTCAGCCAGTCAAAGCCATTTCTCGGGATTGTGGCTGCTGTCACCTGCTGATAGCTTCTAGGAGGTGCAGGTGAGAGCCGAGTGCAGGGTGGGGACCAAAGGTGGGCAAACTGCCCCCCAAGGAGCACGATGTGTCCCCCAAGAGAGGCACTGCCCCTCCCCCAATACACCTGTTTCTCCATCTAGGGCTGGGGAAACAACCACGCTCCAAGACCCTTGAGATCCACTGCCAGTCAGTGTAGATAATATTGAGTCAGGTGGGCCAGCAGTCTGATTTGATAGAAACCAGCTCCCCAAGGCTTCCTGCTTGAAACCAGCTCCTTATCACAACCATGAGGACTAACAGCTTAAATTTCAAGAAAGGGCAGTGGCTCAGTGCTTTGCAAGGAGGCCCAGGTTCAGTTCTCAATGGTGTATCCAGGTCAGGCTGTGAGACCGTGTCTGAAAGAAACCCTGGGAAGCTGGAGCCAGTATTGAGGAAGATAGACAAGTGGTCTGATTAGAAAGAAGGAAGTTTCCTGTAGCTCAAAATCTGCAGAGTTCAGGAATAACTGGCCTGGGTGGTGTTGGTGCTTCAACTCCCCTGGGAAGAGTAAAAAAATTCATATGCCCCCCCCCTTCAAACTTGAATGCGATATGCTGCAAGGGAGCTGCAAGTTTTTTCAAAAACCACGATCAAACAGCATGATGCACTAAGAGCCGTCAAGATCGGAGATGCTGGAATCCCCGCAAGTCTTTGCGCCTCTGCTCTCTTCTTGAATAGCTGAGGGGAGGTTTGGGAGTGAAAGGGGGGGCAGCTCTCTGCTTCCAAAAAAGCAACACCTTGAAAGGTAGCGGCAGGTGATAAGGAAAATGAAGGCTGCCTGCCAAGATCCGTTTCTTTAATCTCTGCCAAGGCAGAAGCGCGATGTGAGATCAGAGGGGAGTTTTGGCAGATGAGGAGCAGCTGACGGCAAGACCAGAAGAGCAAAATTCCTCTGCCGATCTGCCTGCTTCTTCAGCAAATGGGGTCCCCCCTCTCGTTGTCGGTGCTGCGCAGCTACTCTGGAGGGGCTGGGAGTGGGTGGGCCAGTCTGCTAGGCGAGGGTGTGGTTGAGGGAGACACAGAGCATCCCGATCTGAAAAGTTCAGAACTGTGCTCAATACTAATGCTGCTGTGTGAAAAAAGACGCTCAGGGAGAGACCACAGATCCTTTGGAGGGGAAGGAAATTCTTGTGCTCTGTCAGAGCTAAAGGAAAAGCAAGAGTCTGCAGTAAAAAACATGGTCTGCAGGAGGGCTGGACAATATCTGGTTTTCAACATCGAGACATATCACTGGCTAAACATCGCAATATACTGATATACCACAATGTCTGAAATAGGGATGCAACTTCATGGTTTTCCCCACATTGTGATTTTTGTATAGTGCACACGCACACATGAAGATGCACAATATATTGCCAGGTCATAAACTATGAAACTGGTATCATAACATGGACTTCAAACCGGTTTTGGGTGATATATCGCTACATCACCCAGCCCTACTCTGCAGTTTGAAGCAAGAAGGCAGATTCTGCATGATTTAGGATGGTGTGCCTCCTCATGCAAGCCAGCCATATTATTAGTAGTAGTAGCAGCAGTACCCCGCCCATCTGACTGAGTTTCCCCAGCCACTCTGAGTGGCTTCCAACATATATAAAAACCAAGCATAAAAAAATTCCCTATACAGGGCTGCCTTCAGATGTTTTCTGAAAGTCATATAGTTCTTTAACTCCTTGGCATCTGGTGGGAGTGTGTTCCACAGGGACCACCACCAAGAAGGCCCTCTGCCTGGTTCCCTGTAACCTCACTACTTGTAGTGAGGGAACCGCCAGAAGACCCTCACAGCTGGATCTCCGTGCCTTCCTCCGTCTGGCATCCTTTGGGTGTTGCTTGACTACAACTCCCGTCACCTCCAATGCCCAACGATGACGTATGGCCCCCTGGAGGATGGAGAAAGGTGCCTTCGGGAGAAGCCGCGGTTGCCACTCCCTGGAATTCATCTTCCCCTGCCTCCTCCTGACTTTCGAGACAGGGCTGCATTGCAGGCATGAGGGCTAGGGCCTTGGCTCTTTGGTTTGTTGTTGTGAATGCCAAGCTATCCAAGGCCAAATCATAGTTCTAAAAATTCACCTTTATTAAATTATCTGCATGTCTGCCCCCCCACTGGGCTCCCCCTCCCCGATTAAAACTGAAGGCATGTTTCAACTGTACCCTGCTCACTACCCAAGAAAGAGCACAGACTCATACAGAGAGGCACTTTGGGTAGGCTGGACTCGCCAGAATTTGTATTTATTGACAGAGAGTTTGGGGGTTACCGGTGTTAGTTGTTAGGGTTAGAGAGCAGCCTTTCCAACCTGCCGCCTTCCAGCCACACAGGGCAAAGACTCTGCAGCAGCAGGACAGTCGTTATCTCACAAATTTTCATTTTGGCCTGTCTCTTCTGTTCCCGACATTTTCGTCATGGGACGAAAACCCTGAGAATGTGCCGAGAGTTTGCAACTGAACACACTGGTGGCAGGTTTCAGCTTCTCTTCCTGAGGATCTTAACAGCCCAACTCCCAAGTGGAGGTGCAGCCACCCCAAATGAGACCTAGACAGAAACGCTGATATTTCCTCCTCCCCGTGGCTTATAATTTATAGAAGGCACCCTGTTTCCCCACCAGCTGGATTTTTGGGGCTGAGAGACCTTCCATCGCTGCAATCCTAAGGATCCAAACCACAAAGGACCCAGGAAAAGCTGGGTGGTGCAACTGTTCTTGGAAACTGTCAGCAGAGTGTGGGTATGAGAAGAGAGTAGAAACATCGAGGAGACAATGAAGGTGGTCTTGTAACTAAGGAATTCGTTTGAAGGTGATCCTGTAATGAAGGGACCAGTTTGAAAACAGACTATCTTGAGGGGTCAAAAGCAAATGGAACAAAAGTCCCAGCGGTGTGGAACGAGAGATACTCCTGTACAGGCAAGAGAGTAACCACGGTAAACTGATGAAGATAAGGTGCCCAGTTCCGTATTCAGATTTCCTGGGAAACTGGATTCCCAGCGATCTCCCAGGGTGAGAGGCTTGGAGAGAGGGAGACTCCCTGGTGAGAGTTGGGAAGGCTCACCTTTCTCTGTATGGGATAAAAGTTAAGATACAGCAGCGAGAGAGGGCTTTGTAGTTTCCTATCTCCTTTCTTTTCTTCTAATTTCTCTCTTGTTATTAGACCTTGTAGATTAGTCCGTTCTTTTTATTGCCTCATGGAAAATTTCAATAAAACTGGATTCCCAGCATCCTCCTGTCCTGTCCACAGTCCCCCCCCTTCTGCCCCAAGAAATGACTTTTGATGGAGCCCGTCTTGGCTCTGGGGTGCCCTTCTCAGCCTGGGGCCAGCCCTGGGGGGCAAAGAGGTGGGACCACACCGCTTCTTCCCCACAACAGATGGAAGGCACAAGAACCCTGCATGGTGGTGGGGGGTTGGGGGGAGGCAGCCTCACTTCTCTGCCGCCGGCTGCTTCCGTTGCTGCCGCCGCTGCCGCTTCTTCCATAGCTTCCGATGGAGGACAACCTGCTTCTTGTCTTCCAGGACCTGCTGGACTTTGCTCCGAAACTCGACATTCTTCTTCCTGATCTTTGCCAGCTCCGCTTTCCGCTGCGCCTCCAGGTCTGGGTCCTGGTGAGCGAGGAGGAGAGAAGGCAAGGAGACTGAGAAGCAGATCCTCTTGGCCAGAGCATCCTGACTTTACCAGTCTCCCACTGCCCACAGGCTTTGTTTGGACACCTGACCAGGGCTGTTCTGGCTGGGCAACTGCTGGAGGCCGTGCTGGACCTGCTGCTTACCGAGGGAGGGCACGGAGCAGGGTTTGCTCAGGGTCAGCAAATTCACAGTGCCTCGGGCCGGTGACTCCAGCGCCAATCGCGCAGTTGGCCGGAGGGTGGGGGAGCGTATGCCCATACGCGTGTGCACACGCTATTTCTGGCACGCTTCTGGGTCGGAGCACCGGAAATAGCTTGTGTGCATGTGCATGGGCCTCCTCCGACCCGGATGTGCACTGGAAATAATGCTTGTGCATGCGCACAAGCTATTTCTGGTGCTCTTCTGACCTGGAAGTGGGCAGCCGCGAAGCGCAGTGCCAGTAAGAGTGGGCATCACTGCGAGCTGGATAAACGAGTACCTTGGGCCTTATCCAGCCCGCGGACCTTAGTTTGGGAACCCCTGGACTAGGGGGCGGGTGATGTCAGCTTTTCAACATTGCGATGCATCACCAGCCAAACACTGTGATCTGATGATACATTGCAATGTTGAAATCTGGCCGAGCCAAGGCTGCTTGCTGCTGCTGCTGAGAGCAGGGAGTGGAGAGGTGGGGGCAGGGGGTGGGGGCTGTGAGCTGTGCTGCCAAGAGACCCTTTGTGCCTTGAAGGGAGATGTAACTAGTTGCTGCAGATGTGGTGCTCTTAAAGATCACCTAAGGCAAACAGATGTGGCGAGAGGGGGAATTGCAGCAGAGGAGGGAGGGACACACACAGGGCCATCCCCTCCCCCGAAATGATCGCACCTTTCCTTCTAGGATCATCTGTTTCCGTTTGTTTATTTCCTTCTTCTCATCAAAATCGGTCGCCTCCAATCTCTAGGAAGAAAAGAAACATAAAGGTTGTTTTAAAGCAGTGCTTCCCAGAGCGGGCAGTACTGTCGGGGGGGGGGGGGGGGAGAGGAGAGGGATTACCTACAGGGGGGCTGGTGCTGTAAAGGACTACTGGGATTTGAAAAGCTGATATCGCTGGAGCAAGTGATTCCATCAGTTTTGCTGAATTAATTAAGCTAAAAAGGTTTTAATCAGATTTTGAACAAACATGAAATTAATTGCGAGTGTTTTGAATTTCATTGTGATGTTATCTTGCTTACTGGGTCATGCAAACCGCTATTCTGAATGATGCTTTTTTGAAGGGCAGGGGGCGCTGGGGATGAGTTCATGGAACCACTGTTTTCAAAGCATATATGTATCCTCAGGCTTCCGTTTTGCTTTACCAGGGGAGGCAGGGAAATGGGAGGAGGCTAAAACATCGATCTTGGAGTGGGGAGATCAGAGTTCAAATCTGTGCTTCCCCGCAAAGTTCACTGGTATTCCCAGACTGCAGATCTACAACCCGGCCCACCCCAAAGCCATCACTCACAATCTCGCATTCCCGTCGCACGACGTTCACTTGGGTAAGGATGTTCAGTACGCTGTGTTCCTCCACGGAGAACTCCTGGAGCTTCATCTCTGCAAGGCAGAAAGGCATGGGGGTGTTCCTAAAGGATCTACACTGGTTCCCAGCACATTTCTGAGCCCTATTCAAAGTGCTGGTGCTGACCTTTAAAGCCCTAAACGGCCCCATATACCTGAAGAAGTGTCTCCACCCCCCCCCTTCAGCCAGCCAGGGTCCAGCTCCCAGGGCCTTCTGGCAGTTCCCTCGCTGCGAGAAGTGAGGTTACAGGGAACCAGGCAGAGGGCCTTCTCAGTGGTGGCGCCCGCCCTGTGGAATGCCCTCCCATCAGATGTCAAGGTGATAAGGAACTATCTGACGTTTAGAAAACGTCTGAAGGCAGCCCTGTTCAGGGAAGTTTTTAATGTTTGATGTTATATTATGTTTTATATGTGTTCAAATCCACCCAGAGTGGCTGGGGCAACCCAGCCAGATGGGTGCGGTATAAATAATAAAATTATTATTTTTAGGTGAGTGCCAATGGAGGCGCCAATGGGGCCCCCACCTCTGCTCACAGAGCGCTTCCAGAATTGAGCTGGTGGCGCAAGGGTGATGAGGCTGCATCTTGGGCAAGGATTTGAAACATTTCTTAGCACCTCCATCGAACCTCCTCAGCCTTTTTGGGCTTTCTATCTGTGGCTGCTGTTATTGGCCGGTTTTATTGTTACTGAACATGTATACGTTGCTTAAGGTCAGAGCAGGTTTCTAAGGAGCTTACAAGTTTAAAACACAAATGAAGTACAGTGGTACCTCGGTTTATGAACTTAATCCGTTCCGGAAGTCCGTCCTTAAACCGAAACCATTCTTAAACCGAGGCGCGCTTTCCCTAATGAGGCCTCCCGCCGCTGGTGCCCTTCCACTGTTTGGATTCCCTTCTTAGACCGAGGTAAAGTTCACAAACCAGGACACCACTTCTGGTCTTGCAAATCATTCCTAAAAAGGAGTGTTCTTAAACCGAAGTACCACTGTACATGCGAACAGAGGGTCAGCGGTGGCAACCAGGAACAGTGTGAAGAAGTGGGTGAGAGGAAGCAACTGCAAAAAGAGTGGTCTGGCAGTGGGAAGGGAGGCTGATAAATGTCAGTAAAGCTGACTAGGGCTTGACTGCAGCCTTCCTCAACACGGTGCCCTGCGGACTTTTCGGATTACGACTCTGTGCTGGGTGGGTGCTGATGGGAGCTGTTCCCGCCTGGAGGGCACCAGGTTGGAGGGAGGTTGTGCCATGTCAGCCCTTCCCAGCCATTTGCATCGCCCTCTTTCCCAGGTGGCCGGAGGAGCCGCCAAACCGATAACTTGGCAGTTCCTGTGCGATGGGCTGTCGCTCCCAAGCTCTCGTTCTCGACTCACTGATCTGCTCCTCGATGGCGTGGACCAGGTGGATGTCATACTGCGTCACCAGCGTGATGGCAATGCCGTTTCGGCCTGGGGAAGGGTGGAGAGAAGAAGGGGGTTCATGCACACAGGACAATTCTCCTCCCCATCAGGGACCCCCCAATACGAAAGAAAGTGCTGCATGCTCCATCCATGTGGGAGCCAGTTCCTACTCTGATATGGTGGCCAATCAGCAGGTTGTAGCAGATGTCCTTACCTGCCCGGGCAGTTCGGCCTACCCGGTGGATGTAGATTTTGGGCAGCCCCGGCGTGTTGTGGTTGATGACGACTTGGACTGTGGGGATGTCGAGGCCCCTGAATTGAGAGAGATGAAGAAGAGAGGGGCAGGGTTAGAAGTCGAGAAGAACTGTCCACCCAACACTGTCCCCACCAAAAATTAAAAAGGGAAAAATATACATTTAAAAGCACCAGAGAAGGATAACAAACTCAGATGTTCTCAAGAAGGTACTTAATCTTTCTTTGTATGTGACAACAGCAGCAAGAATAATCTATGCACAAAGGTGGAAAGACCAAGAAATACCAACCAAAGAGAAATGGCAAAATAAACAGATAGAATATGTGGAGTTGGTGAGAATGACAACAAAAATTAGGGATCAAGAGGAATCATTGTTAAGGGAGCAGTGGAACCCTTTGCAGAGTATTTGAAGAAGTTAAGCAGTTAGATAAACCTACAAGTAGGACTTGAGCTGTGAGCAGCAGTGAAAAATAATTAGGATATTATAGATGGAAGCGGGTGGTTAAGAATGATAGGCAGTACCCACCTGGCGGCCACATCTGTAGCGATGAGAATCTTAAAGACGCTGGATTTGAACTTGGCCAGGGCTGCAAAGCGCTGCTTCTGTTAGAAAGAGTGGAGAGAGAGAAGGGGGAAAGGCAGTCAGAGCAGGGAAATGTAGGAAGTGGCTGGGCTAAGTGTCCAGGTGGGTGGGGAGGCAGAGACCCCTGCCTGTTGGTGGACCCTTTTTAAACTGGAGGTGCCAGGGGTGAAACCTGCAGGCAAAGCAGGTGCCCTCCCCACTAAGGTATGGTCCACCCACTGGGGGAAAGCAGAGGAAGGAAGAACTAACCTCAGCAAGAACTCCCCCCCCCCGGGGGGGGGGGCTCCTGTTGAAACCAAGAGGGACCACGGATTCTCTCACACCAAGGAATCCACACGGCAACTGCGTCTTGCTTTAAGAAACATCAGCATGTGGCTCCGCTTGCCCCCCCCCCCCGTGTGTTGCCCCTCCAGCTGTTAGTGCAAGGCCTCTGCCAGCCTCTGGCTCACCTGCTTCATCATGGAGTGCAGAGCCACCGAAGGGAAGTTGAACCTCCTGAGCATCATATTCAGGATTTGGCAGTTCCTGCAAGAACAAGAGATCTAAGTCCTTCCTCTGGCCTGCCCCGGCCCCTGCTCTCTTGGGGGGGAAGAGGGTCAGCCTTGGCACTTCAGGAGGCCAAGGGTGTTCCGTTATGGTTCTTGCTTCCGTTCTCTGTGGCCACAAATTAATAATGCAGGACCAAGGTCAGTGTTTTCCAAACTTGGGTCTCCAGCTGTTTTTGGACTACAACACCCATCATCTCTAGCTAGCTGTACTTTACCTGGCAGGGCTGTTCAGAGGACTGACTTCCCAACCTTGCCAATATCACCCTGAGTTGCCTAGAGGGGAATGCAATATATTGGAAAGAGCCAAAAAGGTTTCTGCCTTATCCTGGCACTTTTTTCTCTCCTGCCCAAACATATTCTTGTATCTGCAAAGCTGTTTCTATTCTACAGGTCAAAAGCTTCCACAAGCCAGCTGGCAGGGAAGAGTGCTTCTGAGCACAAGCAAACTGCCCTTCGGCCACCTCAAAGGCATCCTCCTGCAAGGGGAACAGCCAAAGAGGCCAAAGGAGGCCCCCCATCTAGTTCAGCATCTTGCGGCCAACCGGAAGCCTAAGGGAAGCCCACCAGCAGGGGAAGTGCCCTCTCCTGCTCTTCCCCAGAAATGGGAATTCAAAGACAGAACTCCATGGGGTTCTAGCCTGCTATCATTAAAGTCCTGAGGGCATAAGAATTTCCCTACCATCTAGTCCAGCATCCTGTCCTCGCTGTGGTCAACCACATGCCTCAAGCAGGAAGCCCACAAGCAAAGCAACTCTCTCCGCTTGTGATTCCTCAGCAACTGCTGTTACCCAGAGGTGTTTATTCCCTCCAGACAGGGGAGGGCAGAGCGTTGCCATCATAGCTAGGAGCCAATGACAGCCTCAGTTAATCCTCCGGGGACAGAAGTGAGGAGTCTGGGCTGAACCTGGCACCTGCCCCTCCCTGGAGCAGAAGTTCAGGATTGCCTCCAAGCCAGCTGTGAGCCTGGGGAACTCTCCCCTCTTGGGAATCAAGAACGGAAGGTGAGCTTTTGAGCCAGCAGGGAAGAGTGGCAGAGAAACAGAGGGAGGCCAACCCGACTCACTTGCACGTGTTGGTGAAGATGATGATGGACCAGTCTTCATGCTCGTCCTGGAATGTCTGGACCAGGTGGACCAGGTAGGCGTCCTTCACCTTCTCAGGCACCAGCAGGTAACGTTGGTCCAGCTGCTCCACTGTCTGGACTCTGGGAGGATGGGGAAGAGGAGGCCCAGTTAGGGGTGACCGAGAGTTTAAGAACTTCCTTGCACCAGACCTGGCTCTGTGCCTCCCCAGCACAAGGCTGTCTCCTCTCTTAGTGGCCCTGAGTCCCCAGTAGTGCTTTTCCTGACTCTCCAAAAGGAGGGGACTAAACATGGGACCTCCCAGCATACAAAGTGTGAGATAGAGTCTCTTCCTTCCATTTGCAACAGGGAAAGAAGATGGCAGGTTGGGACTGAGACCGGCCACATGAGGGTTGTTGCAAGGCCTCCGAATCATCATCATCATTATTCATATAAAACAATATAAAACAACAACAACAACATCATCATAATGTATGTTTAGGACATTTGGCTGCCTCTCATCTATCCATTCAGGTATCTCTTAAGCCAGGGTTTCCCAAACTTGGGTCTCCAGTTGTTTTTGGACTACAGTTCCCATCATCCCTGACCCCTGGTCCTGCTGGCTAGGGATGATGGGAGTTGTAGTCCAAAAACAGCTGGAGGGCCAAGTTTGGGAAACCTTGATATACATTGCCAAACTCACTCGGATTTGGATTCCCAGAAGAAGGGCTTGTTCATGGCGATCTGCTTGAGCTCGTTCAGGGTGTCGGTCAGAGTGGCACTGAAGAGCATCGTCTGCCTGCTGGCTGGGACTGCGGCCAAGATGACTTCCAGGTCTTTGGTGAAGTCGGTGCAGCCCTGCTCCAGCAGCCGGTCAGCTTCATCCAGGACCTGAGCCAAAATGGAGGGGGCAGGGACAGGTGTGTCACCAGTGAACTGCCAGAGATGGAAGAGGACGGAGCAGAAAGGGAAATCCTCGCAGGGAAAGATATGGATTGGAAAGCATGTGGGAATTTTAAGTTGGTGCAAGATTTTTGGCATTTGCTTTTGACAGAAAGGATGAACATTACTAAAGAAAATATTGTTTGTTTTCCAAAATAAACGCCACTGAATGCTTTTGATTATACCAATGTGTTGTTAAAAGAATTGGTTTTATGTCTGATATTGACAGCCTGAATAGTAATCGCAAATCAATGAAAAACAACCCCAATTCTGTCACTGGGTGCTTGCCACCCCCTGCACTGCCCCCTAGCCATAATGGAGAAAATGACGCCTAATGTGAAATCTGGGCAAGGGCAAGAAGCACCAGACACTTTCTTTATGATCTGGCAGTCTTTTACGACACACACAGCAGAACCATTTTTTTCAAGACAACCTGGACAAGACAAACCTGGAACGACACTTGATAATCGGGTAAGGCTGATATTCTTTACTTGGACCTTGCTATTCTAACCCATGTGCAACTGTACATGCCTGTTCTATAGTTTTCCACCTTTAAATTTCCCTCTTTGTTCTAACCGTTGTCTCTGCTTTACATACAGCATAAAACCAGATGGGAATGTCAGACCTCCAGGCAGGCCATTCTACTCCTTCCCAGGGCAAGGGACTCCAAACAGCCCCAGCCAACGTTCATGGCTGATGGAAGGCGGAGGGGGAGATACTACTACTACTACTATATATTTACACCCCACTCATCTGGCTGGGTTTCCCCAGCCACTCTTCCAGCACATACATAGACAACATCAAACATTAAAAACTTCCCAATACGGGGCTACCTTCAGCTGTCTTCTAAAAGTCTGATAATTGTTTATTTCTCTGACATCTGATGGGAGGGGATTCCACAGGGTAGGCGCTACTACTGAGAAGGGTCTCTGCCTGGTTTCCTGTGACTTCACTTCTTGCAGTGAGGGAACAGCCAGAAGGCCCTCAGAGCTGGACCTCAGTGTCTGGGCTGAACGATGGGGGTGGAGACGCTCCTTCAGGTATACTGGGCCAAGGCCGTATATTGAATGAAGCGTTCAGACCAGCAGAGGAAGCTCTCAGTGCATCAGTATATCAATCAAACTTTTACTGTGCTAGCTGAATGCCATGACATTATCCATATACAAGATAAAATAAAGGGGAGTTGCATGCAGATTGTGTAAGTTAGATCTCAGCGTCCCCTTTACAATTAATGGTTCGTTTAACTAATTTATTTGCCCTAATCTTCCCGGCTGTCAGAGCATAGAGAGCAACTTTGTAAGTTGTAAAGTCACCCTCTCCGCCATGGTTAAGCTCCTTTCCTGCAGAAAGGTTTTATAAATCGATTCCTTGGTTCTGCATAAAGTGGGCATTTGACATGGGCGCCTGCAAAACCATCAGTATATGTGAATGTCTGGCTTGCTTAAGACTCTATAGAACTGTTATTCACCATAATAATGGAACTTGGGAGGCAGATAATACTTTTATTTTTATGAATATTATTTGCAAAGGGAATCTTTGTTAATAGTTGCCTATCCCTTTGGAGCTATGCTGCGTTTTTGTCCTTTTGCCTTTCCAGGCTGTCAAGGCTTACGGTTCATATTTTTTATTCACATAATCATAGAATTGCAGCGTTGGAAGGGACCCTGAGGGCCAGCTAGTCCCACCCCCGGCAATGCAGGAATCGCAACTAAATTATACATGACATGCCCTTTGTTTCTTTTCTTTGCTGCATTTGCACTTTTTCTTGCTGAGAAACAGAAATGCAAAAAGCCAAAAGCTTTCTAAGCTGCTGTGGGGAGAGAGGCATCGCACAGCCCTGCGGAGGCTTGAAAGTGGCCGGATGCAGGCCTGGCTGCCGAACGAGGGGCCTCCTTGGAAATTAGGGTGAACTCTCTGGGACTTACCAAGAACTTGATCTTTTGAAGGCTGAAGGTGTTGGAACTTCGAAGGTGGTCAGCCAGCCGGCCCGGGGTGGCGATGACGACGTGGGGCTTGCGGGACAGCTCTAGGGCTTGAGCCACCATATCTGCAAAGTGGGAAAAGAAGGGGATACCTTAGCCCTCTCAAAGGGCGCAGAGTGACACCCCCCACACCCTGCTGTGTGCAGATTTGCCAATATATTATCTTCAGCTGCTCGGTGGCCCTTCAAGCAAGATGCCCTTAATTTTGTTTAGGAGAAGGGTGGAGGAAGATCCCCTCCGTTTTCTGAACACTTACGTACCCATCCCACCAACGATGATGCAGTCCTTTAGGCCCAGCGGCTTCCCCAAGACCCGGAACTGCTCGGCGATCTGGTGGGCCAGTTCCCTGCCGGAGAAGGAATGACAGGAGATTAAAAAAACACGCCACTGTTTCGCACCGTGCCACTCCTTGGGCAGAAAGAGTGGGCTACGATGATGATGATGATAATGATGTATTTCTTGTTTTTTATATTGTCGTGAACTGCTCTGAGACAAAAAAGCGCTATCTGAACTTAAAGATAAAGGTAAAGGACCCCTGACAGTTAAGTCCAGTCGTGAACGACTCTGGGGTTGTGGCGCTCATCTTGCTTTACTGGCCGAGGGAGCCGACATTTGTCCGCAGAGTTTTTCCAGGTCATGTGGTCAGCATGACTAAGCCGCTTCTGGCGAAACCAGAGCAGCGCATAGAAATACCGTTCACCTTCCTGCCAGAGTGGTACCTATTTTTCTACTTGCACTTTGACGTGCTTTCAAACTGCTAGGTGGGCAGGAGCAGGGACCAAGCACTAGGAGCTCACCCCGTCATGGGGATTCGAACCGCCGGCCTTCTGATCGGCAAGCCCAAGAGGCTCAGTGGTTTAGACCACAGCGCCCCCCGCGTCCCTATATGAACTTAATAAATAATAATAATAATAATAATAATAATTCGATTAACAACAATGATATCTGAGCGTTGGTTCAACGCAGGGGCCGCCCTGGATGAGGACCAAGGACTTTTCTCCAGCAAGAAGAAGGCTGGCTCTTACCTCGTGGGCGTCAGCACCAGGCAGAAGATGCCATACGGATCTTCAGAGAGCTTCTGCAGGATGGGCAGCACAAAGGCGGCCGTCTTGCCGCTGCCAGTCTGGGCACAGCCCATGCAGTCACGGCCTGTGGGAGGAAAGCAGAGGGGAAGGGCAGCAAGCGGGGAGGCGCTCTGCACGTGCTCAGAGGCACTCTTTCCCCAGCCAGGGCAGCTGTTCCTAGGAAGGGCTGAGGCAGCTGCTTTGGAGCACTGGGGAGAGGGGGGGCTCAACAGGCCTTGCCACCAATGGGCGTGGCCTGTGTGAAAGGGAGGGGTGTCTGTGGAGGGGCGTGGCCTAAGAACAGGAGGGTGGGCCTCATGGAAGAGGCGTGGCTTCCAGAAGGGGGGCAGAGTAGGAGTGGTTTAAACAGCAATGGGGGGCGGGGCCTAGCTCACCATGGCAGGAGTGGGCGGGGCCTGCGTGAAGGGCGGGGCTGAGAAGCCAAGGGGCGGGGCCAGAAGAACAGAAGGGTGGGCCTCGTGGAAGAGGCGTGGCTTCCAGCAGCGCGGGCAGAATGGGCGTGGCTTCAATAGCAATAGGGTGGGCGGGGTGTGGGCGGGGCCTAGCTCACTATGGCAGGAGTGCCCGTTTCCTGAGGCGCGAGGGAGCCGGGCTTACCTTGCAGGGCGGGCGGGATGCAGGCCTCCTGCACCGGCGCGGGCCTCGACAGGCCCAGCTGCTCCGCCTGCGACACCAGCCAGGGCGACAGGCCCAGCGCGCGGAAGCCGGACATAGCCGGAGCCCCTCGCCGCTCAGGAGGAAAGAGCGAAAGGAAGGGAAGCAATCCCACAAGGCACCGCGACAGGCGCCGGCGCATGTGCTGCGCGTCACGCCGCCAGGCGCTCCCCTCCAATAGTCTGACTACGACGCCCAGCATGCATTGCGCCCAATAAACCAAGCCCTATTTCCAGCGCATACAACTCCTATGCGGGGTTCAGGGGTTTCAGTGGCTCTGACAGGAAGAGGCGGTTGTTTTGTTTAAAATATTAGCTTAGTTGCTTGTTTTCCAGCAGGCGGAGCCCGTATGCAGTGAGCGGGTCCCTCTTCCCTTTTCGTATCTCTAAGCAGAAGGGCCTCCTTTTTCCTCCGGCCCCAAAACTCCATCTCCCGGCAAGCATTTCGCCCGCGGGGCTTCCCGATTGGTCAGGCGGGCGGGCGGGCGCGGCGAAAGGGCGAGTGCCGGCCAATCGGCGCTTCCCGGCGTGCCTTGCGAGGGGGCGCTGAGGAGAGTCCGGAGGCGAAGACGTGTCCGCTCCCGGTCCCGGAGGCGAAGGCGGGCGAGGGAAGCGCAGCGATGGCGGCGGCGGCGGCGACCCAGGGCGAGGCCGACGAGCTCTTCGACGTCAGGAACAACTTCTACATCGGCGCCTCGCAGGCGGCCATTAACGAAGCGCAGCGAGTCAAGGTGACAGAAGAGCCGGAGACGCCGCGGGGGGTCGGGGGGGGGGGGTTGATGGCGCCTCCGCGGTGGAAGGAGAGACGCCCGAGTCCATGAGCAGAACAGCCTCCAACATATATAGGAACAGAATGAAGCGTTTCACATAAAAAAAACTTCCCTTCAGGTGCCTCTTCAAAAAGTTGTACAGTAGCTTATCTCCTTGGCTCGGGGGTCGCAGAACTCCAGACCCTCCAATGATAATAGGGATATCCTAAGGGAAAGTGGGACATTCTAGGATCAATCAGAAACCAGGATGACTTCTGTAAATCCGGGACTGTCCCTCCAAACATATCCTTGAAGCTTCCTGGGAGATAGGACAGGCGAAGGGAGTGAGATAGAGAATGGAATGTCAACAGCCTGCCAAAGCCTGTTTGTCAGGGGAACGGTAATAATAATAATAATAATTTATTTATACCCTGCCCATCTGGCTGGGCTTCCCCAGCCACTCTGGGCGGCTTCCAAAAAAAATATTAAAATACTGTAATACATCAAACATTAAAAGCTTCCCTAAACAGGGCTGTCTTCAGATGTCTTCTAAAAGTCTGATAGTTATTTTTCTCTTTGACATCTGGTGGGAGGGCGTTCCACAGGGCGGGTGCCACTACCAAGAAGGCCCTCTGCCTGTTTCCCTGTAACTTGGCTTCTCGCAATGAGGGAACCGCCAGAAGGCCCTCAGTCCTGGACCTCAGTGTATGGCTGAATGATGGGGATGGAGATGCTCCTTCAGGTATACTGGACCAAGGCCGTTTAGGGCTTTAAAGGTCAGCACCAACACTTTGAATTGTGCTCGGAAACATTTGTTTAGTCGTTTAGTCGTGTCTGACTCTTCATGACCCCATGGACCAGAGCATGCCAGGCACTCCTGTCTTCCACTGCCTCCCGCAGTTTGGTCAAACTCCTACTGGTAGCTTCGAGAACACTGGGAGTCAATGTAGGTCTTTCAAGACCGGTGTTATGTGGTCTCAGCGGCCGCTCCCAGTCACCAGTCTAGCTGCCACGTTCTGGATTAGTTGTAGTTTCTGGGTCACCTTCAAAAGTAGCCCCATGTAGAGCGCATTGCAGTAGTCCAAGCGGTGATCAAAATGTGACATTTCTGCTCAAATCTTGCTTGCCGTTTTGCTTTGGGACATCTGCTTGCCCCAAGCATGGTGGACCACCCCCGGCCTGAACCAGCTGGTTTTTACATTTCTTATATTTCTATGAGACTTTCTTTACAGCTTCCTCTTCTATGTTTCCTCCCACTCCTGCCCTTCAACTGCAAATGATTCTACTCCCCCCCCCCCTCTTGTTTCTTCAGCCCTCTAGTCCCGACAAAGAGATGGAAAGGGATATCTTCCTGTATCGTGCCTACATTGCCCAGGTGAGGCTTCAGGGGGAAAAAAGGACAGTTTGCCTGTGAGAGCCAGTGTGGGTGTGGTGGTTAAGAGCGGTAGTCTCGTAATCTGGGGAACCGGGTTCGCGTCACCGCTCCTCCACATGCAGCTGCTGGGTGACCTTGGGCCAGTCACACTTCTCTGAAGTCTCTCAGCCCCACTCACCTCACAGAGTGTTTGTTGTGGGGGAGGAAGGGAAAGGAGATTGTTAGCCGCTTTGAGACTCCTGAAGGAGTGAAAGGCGGGATAGCAAATCCAAACTCTTCTTCTTCTTCTTACAGGCTTGCCCAATGCGTGGGTTGAGTTTTGAAGTTTATAACACCACTGTTTATAACACCTTGAAAGCAACTGTCTCAGAAACATCCATGCCTCCTGTCTTTCCAAATTCACTTTTGAGATTTCCCATTTCTCCTTTTGTACAGCGAAAATATGGCGTGGTGTTGGATGAAATCAAGCCCAGCTCACCTCCGGAACTCCAAGCTGTGCGGATGTTTGCAGAATACCTTTCTAACGAGAGCCAAAGGTGGGTCTGGGTGCCCAGACACAGCAGCCTTTCTCCTGGAAAATCAAATTCCTGGGAATGGTGATTGGATTCTAGCATAATATCCAGATTTTAAAATTGCAGCGCACTCTGGATGACAGGTTGACCCTTAGCATGTAAAAGCTGTCCCCAGTTATCCCTGTTACATATGTAGATAGAAGGAACTTTTGATGAACTTTCCATCAAAAGGAACTTTTTGATGAACTTGATGAACTTTCCATCGTGCAGCAGTGGAAATCATTAAAAAAACCTAGCTCTATGCCACTGATACACCATAAAAATCCTTTGAATTTAGTTATTGCAGAAAATAAATATATAAGTTATGGGTCTCTAGGGGGCAGGAAGATCCTGATCGTTTCCACTCAGTGTGGTGGGATTTTATTTCATGTAGTTTTGTTTCAAATATCTCTCCCTCTTCCATATAGAGAATTATGGTTCCCATGATTTTAGATTTGATGTTAATTCATGTGCTTAGCTTTTGTAGGCCCTGCCTCTTGTTGGATATATTATTGGATTTTTGTTGTTGGTTTATTTGTCTCTGTGGTTCTATAAGCAATTTGATAAGTAATAAAAACAATTTTTTTAAAAGCCTGGGGAGAGCCTATTGCAAAATGGCGCAACCACTGAAAAGTCCCTGCCTTGTGTGGTCCCCTCAGATGAGGTGCATGCAGTGGTAGAAACTCAGATGTATAAGCTAATTGCAAAATGGCACCTTAAACCTGGGTTATGGTCGCCACAACAAAATGTCTAGGTGTCATTTTCCCCCCAGTGAAATTTTTTATTATTAATCATTTCATTTCTATACCTCTTCATGTTTTGGAAAAAAAACACACCTCAAAGTGGTTTATAGCGCATTAAAACATCAAATAAAACAGTACAGAATAAAACAAATTCAAGCTTCAAGGAAAATATTTTAGATCCTTCTCTAAGTGACATTCTGCTTCCCCCATATTTATTTGCCTACTTAATTTATAGAGCTGCCCCATAGCAGAAGGATTCTAGGAAGCCAGTGGGGTGCAGTGGTGAGAGAGTCAGACTAGGACAGGGGTTGGCAGCCTGCGGTCCATGGGTGACAAGCGGCCCACAAGGGTCGTTTAAACAGCCCACATGCTGCCCACAAGCTGCCCCCAAACCAAGCCGCCCGCCCGGTGAGTCCCCGTGCAGCGCACTAAACCTGTGCAGCGCGGAGCGGGGACTCACTCCTACAGCGTCGGAAATCACATCTGTGCATGCGCAGGCATGATCCGGCCCACGGAGCGATCTCTGCGGGAGTGAACCAGCCCAGGTGAGGTAAACCTTGCCGATCCCTGGACTAGGACCTGGGAGATCAGGGTTCAAATCCCCACTCAGTCATGGAGCTTTCTGGGTGACCTTGTGAGTCACTCACAGCCTCTGTGTTGTTGTAGGGATTAACTGAGGAGGGGTGTTGGTGAACAATGGACTCCTTGGATAAAAAGATGGGATATAAATGCAATAAATTATCTCTTCTGCTTACTTGCTTAAGAAAGCTGGAGGGGCCAGCCAGATGGAGATGTTAGTCGCCAAGCTGGCACCCAGAGAACTCCACGTGGTCACAGCTGGCCTTGCGCCAGTCGCAAAACGCGCCTGGGGAATTTCTAACACTAGGCGTTCAGAGAGGGGCCTGTGAAAAGGACCGCAGGATCCAGGGATCATGTGGGGAGAGGCATTCACAGGTGCGCTTGCAAATGGTGGTTTTTGCCATTAACTGTGGTCTTCAAAGACACCCTGGGGCAACTCCCAGGTGAGAGCTGGGAGTGGAGGGGTCTGGACTGCTTCCATTTCCTGATGCTTACTTTAGTGGCATTCCTCTCTCTCCCCACCCCGGGCCCTGTGTCAAAAGAGATGCGATTGTGGCTGAACTGGACAAGAAGATGGCTAAGAGCATTGACGTCACTCACAACACTTTCCTTCTTATGGCGGCCTCAGTCTATTTCCACGACCAGAATCTGGATGCGGCATTGCGGACCTTGCACCAGGGGGACAGCTTAGAGGGGTGAGTGGAATTGGGTTGTTGTTGTGGTGGCGGCTTTTTTTCTTGGCTTATAGCACAAACAGAGGGTACCTCCTGCCCCCGAACTGTGCTATCTGACCTGTATGAGAACAACTGTTGATGAATTGGTGCCTGAGTTTGATTTCCCCCTCATCCTTCCTTGTGCCTTTTTCCTTGTGTGTGTGTCTTTTTAGATTGTAAGCCTCTGGGCCCAGAGCACCTGGTTTCAATTGAATGCATGTCAGCCGCTCTATGGGAGCCTTTTTGGTTGAAGAGCCAGAACAAACGGTCGAAACAAAACTGCAGCCGGGGCTTCTTCTGGAGAGTGGCTCCTTCCATATTTTGAGGAACTGATAGCCAACCACATTCACAGAGTTGCACTGAGTTGACTAATGCTTGCTCTGCTTGTAGTAGATGTGCTGAACTGTGTACACATGGCTAAGTTAGGTCTGCTAATTTCAGTGGGGCTACTCTTGAGTAGGCATTGCTCAGGACTGCAATTCCTCAAGGACCACCTCTTTCCATATGAACCTCCTTGGACCCTGAGATCATCTTCTGAGGCCTTCCTTCATGTGCCTCCACCACAAGAGGTCTGGAGGGTGGTAACACGAGACCCTAGAGTCTGTCAAGACTGGCCCGTACGGGCAGGGGTACCTTTACCTTAATTATTGGAATGTTTTAGCAACCAATCCTTCTTCCCTGGGAACTGTAGCTCTGGGAGAGGATTTGGGGGTGTCTCCTAACAGCTCTTGGCATCCTAATCAAACAACATTTCCCAGGATTCTTTGGGCACTAAGCCCACGAGAGTTTCAGACGTTAAGAACTTGGCTCTTGTCTGACCAAAGGTCCACAGGCAGCAAACTCACAGGTGCAAGTTCCTAAAACTCTCCTTTCTCTCGTTCCCTCTAGCATGGCAATGACCATTCAGATCCTTCTGAAACTGGATCGCCTGGATCTGGCCCGGTAAGTTTCCCCAGAACCGGAGTTGCTTTCGGCACCAGCCGGCTTCTGTCTGTCCGTCCGTCCATCCCCTCGTCCACCTCCTCCTGCATGTGCGGTGCAGTGCAAAAGCAGCCACAGAAAGCTTGGCTCTGTCACACATAAGCGAGGTCCAGTTTGGAGCCACATGATTGGAGGCCTCTGCCCTCAGCAGGTCTCCTCTGAGCAGGAGCACCTCAGAAGCTTTTAGGCGTGATTTTGGATGGGTCTTCTCAATGTTGCCAGTCTATTATTATTATTATTATTATTATTATTATTATTAGTTTGTATGCCGCCACTCTGGGCAGCTGCCGACAAAAAATAGTCAAAACACAATGCAGCATGAAACACTAAAAGCTTTCCTGAACAGGGATGCCTTCAGATGTCTTTTAAAAATCACATAGCTGTTTATCTCCCCCCCCGATGGGAGGGGCAGGCGTGGCTATTGAGAAAGCCCCCTGCCTGGTTCCATCTAACCTCACTTCTCTCCGGGAGGGAACCGCCAGAAGGCCCTCGGAGCTGGACCTCCGTGTCTGGGCTGAACAATGGGGGTGAAGATGCTCCTTCAGGTACACAGGGCTGAGGCCATTTAGGGCTTTAAAGGTCAGCACCAACACTTTGAATTGTGCTCAGAAATGTTCTGGGAGCCAATGAAGATCCTTTAGGACCGGGGTTATATGGTCCCTGTCACCAGTCTAGCTGCTGCATTCTGGATTCGTTGTTGTTTCCAAGTCACCTTCAAAGGTAGCCCCACGGAGAGCGCATGGCAGTAGTCCAAGCAGGAGATAACCACTCCGGTGAGACAGGGAGTAGACAGGCAGAGTCTCAGCCGGCATACCAGCTGCAGCTGCTAGACATCTGCCCTGGGCCATCCCTAACCATTGGGGAAGGACTATAACTCAGCTGCAGAGCCTTGGTCCGAAGGTCCCAGCTTCAGTCCTCATCGGCATCTCCAGGCAGGGCTGGGAGAGTCTCTGCTGGTCAGTGTAGACCAGGGGTCAGCAAAATTTTTGTGATGGGCCAGAGAAGCGGCACTGAGGGGGGAGCTGGAAGAAGAGCCGAGGGGGGCAAGTAGTCCTCTTCCCCAGCCCCAGCTGCTGCGTTTACCTTCCCTGGGGCTGCCACCACTGCTGCTGCTGCTTCTTGTGGGTAGGCAGAGCGAGCTGGTCTGCTCTGTTCTCTGGCCCACAGGAGCACCAGGGCGGAGGAGGAGGAGGAGGGAAGATGAGCAGTGCAAAAGGGCTGGTTCCAGAGAGGGGCTGCAAAAATGGCTCTCAGCTAGCTGAGCCCAGCCTCCTTCCTCCTCTAGGCAGGGCGGGGAGAAGCCAGGAGGAGGGAGGGAGGAGGCGGCACCACGGTGTGTGTGGGGGGGGGTGGGGGGTGGAATGGAATGGCTCAGGGGAAAAAATGGTGCAGTCCAAACGAACAGAATCCCCACATTGATCCACGGACAGTCCGCGGGCCGGATCCTGAAGGCAATTGGGCCTGATCCGGCCCGTGGGCCTTAGTTTGCCGACCCCTGCTGTAGACAGTACTGAGCTACGTGGATTAAATTGTCTGGTTCAGGATAAGGCAGCTTCCTATGTGTAAATCATCTTTTTTGCTGTGGACCATGAGGACTAGAATCTTTGAGTGTCTTTATGGGAAAGAACATGGCTGAGTGTTACAGAACCTGTGTTGCCAGCAGAAGTCCCAGGTTCCATCTCCAGTCACATTCTCTCTCCCTCCAGGAAGGAGCTGAAGAAGATGCAGGAGCAAGACGAAGACGCGACTCTGACCCAGCTGGCGACGGCTTGGGTGAATCTCGCCCTGGTGGGTACCATATCGTGCATTCCTGTGCCAAGGGTGAAGCCAAGTCATTCTGTCATTTTTTTATTAAAACACCAGGAGAGGGACATGGCCTAGCAGCCCCCTCCTCCCAAAAAGGCTTCAGGATAGGGAATATGGGGTTTGCAGTGTTTTGGGCTTTTTAGTTCAGAGAAAAGGTGAGAAAGAGATGGCGTGGCAGAAGGGCACAAAATTACACATGGCATGAAGACCGTGGAGAGTGGAAGGTTTTCCTCCCTCTCTCATAACGCCAGAACTTGTGGTCATCCAGCAAAGCTGAACGTTGGAAGATCCAAGACAGAGAAGAGGAAGTACCATTGTTAACCTGTGGTACTCCCTGCCACAGGAGGTGGTGATCACCACCAACCTAGACGGCTTTTAAAAGAGAATTGGACAAATTCATGGAGGAGAAAGCTAGTGATGGTTCCTAGCCAGGGTGGCTCTGCTCTTCTTCCATGGCTGGAGTCAGTCATGTGTCCAGTTGCTGGAAACCCCAGAGAAACCCCAGTGCTCTTGTGATCTGGTCCAGCTTGCAGGTTTCCCATTTGGAGCATCCGGTTGGCTGCTGTGAGAACAGGGCGCTGGGCTCGGTGTGCCGTTCTCCTGTTCTTCGCCGTGGCTAGGGAGCATCATGCCCAGGGGAAAAACAATGCTGTCCAGGGCTGTAAAGACTGCGGAGAGAATAATTGGGTGCACTCTTCCCACCTTGGATCAAATCTATGCTTCCAGGTGTCATAAGAAAGCTGCAGAGATAGCGCAGGATCGTGCGCACCCCGGAAATGATCTCTTTCAGCTTCTGCCTTCTGGAAAAAGGTCCAGGGTTATAAAGACTAGGACTAGCCGCCTGAGAAACAGTTTCTATCCAAATGTGATTCTGGTTTTAAACACAGTGTAAGGTAGTCTCTGTGGGAGTATATTGTATTTAATTATGGGGTATCAGAGTTTTTAGGGGGCTAACCAGGCTGGGATAGCTGGGATAGCAGGCTTGTTGGTTTTTGAATTTCTGGTGTAGATTTCTTCAGTTTCATTGTTCTGTATGGGACAACGACAATAAAGATTATCGTATCGTAGAGGCCACATGTAGCCCTCCAGGCCTCTCCGGTGGCCCTGCTTTGCACCATCCTTGGAAGGTTTTGTTTATTTTATTTATGAAGGGTTATGTTTTGTTGTTTCGGTTAAATTATTTACTTGTGTTTTATTCTGTGAACGGCCCTGTGATCTTTTGATGAAGGGCGGTATGTAAGTATACTAAATAGAACAGTGTTTCCCAACCTTTTTTGGACTCGCCCGCCTCCCTCCAGGCAACACCTCGCGGCACACCAGGCAACACCTCGCGGCACACTAATGTGCCGCGGAACACCGGTTGGGAAACACTGAAATAGAAATAGTGGAAAAAATTGCTCGGCTGGAAATGTGTCGTCTGAACCCTTGCTGGACAGAGTGAGGGGCATGTCTAGGAATGTGCCTGCCTTGCTCCACCCACTTTAACCTTTAGCCCCGCCCACCACCGGCCCAAGCAGGGGAAGCAGCCCTCTGGCTGGAGAAAGGCTTGAGGTGGCCTCTCCATTTGTGATTCTCTCTCTGCAGGGCGGCGAGAAGTTGCAGGACGCCTATTACATCTTCCAGGAGATGTCTGAGAAGTGGTCGCCCACCCTCTTGCTCCTCAACGGCCAGGCCGCTTGCTACATGGGCCAGGGCAAGTGGGATGATGCCGAGGGGGTGCTCCAGGAGGCTCTGGACAAGGTGAGGGACCCCCCCCCCTGCCCACCAAGAGCCTCTGAGATCCCCACCTGGGAGGCGGTCAGTGCAGCAGCGGCTGTTCCCCATAGGAACTGGCAGGGTGGGAGCCAGGGAGCCCCAATGGCCGATGGGGCCAACCAGAGGCTCATTCCTGTTCTGGTCCTGTCCTCTGCTCAATGAGGACTAGAACATTGGGACTTACGAGGTCATCTCACCCTGTCAGCAGAGCTGCCCCTGTTACAGGTGCTACATAACACCTGCTCCACATTCAGGGTGGCAGCTCCTAAACTTTGGAACTCCCTACCAATTGAATTCAGGCAGAGAGACTCAGCCCCGTGTGGATTGCACCAGCCATCTTCTGCGGCCCAAGCAGGTTTTGTGCCACCAGCGCAGGGGCAGATAACCACAAGCTAGAGGAATTATCAGCTGGCCTGGTGATGAGTTGTCCTCCCTTCTTAGAATCGCAGAATGGGAAGAAACACCCCCCCCCCAAGGGTCATCCCCCTGCAATGCAGAAATCTTGGCTAAAGGTCCCCCCCGCCCCACAGGTGGCCTGCCAATCTCTGCTTAAAAACCTCCAAGGAAGGAGAGTCTTCCACCCTCTGAGGGAGTTGAGCAGCTCTTACCGTCAGAAAGTTGAATTGGAAACTCCTTTCTTGCGATTTGAATCCCTCAGTTCAGGTCCTGCCCTCTGAAGCAGCAGAAGACAAGCGGCTCCGTCTCCTTTAGCGTTGACTTCTCCTCCTTTCCTACAGGACAGCAGCCATCCTGAAACCCTGATCAACTTTGTCGTCCTCTCGCAGCACTTGGGGAAGCCTCCAGAGGTGAGGGCCGCCCCCTCTTTTTTTAAGGGGGGGGGTTCTGCAACCCACCAGACTCCAACTCCCAGCATCCCAGCAGCAGTTGGGAGTCCAGCTGCACCCGGAGGGATGCAGATGCTGCCCTTCCATATCTGGAAACTAGCCTTCCCTGCCTGTTTCTTGCTTCATGGCACCTTCTCTGTTTCCCACCTGCTCCAAAATCTGTGCTTCCTTTTCTTTCCAACTACAGTCTGGGGTGGGGGAGACATTTGCACCAAGTGAAGCTTCCCAGCTGAGACCTTAGTGGGGTTTCTTTTTTTTTAAGACCTTAACATTAAAAAGCATACAAAGTGAGAAGCTTCTGCCCCCAGCTCCTTGCCTTCTTCCCTCTCCACTGCCCTTCATCTAGGAAAATCAGTGCCCATCTCCCCTCCTCCATCCCTTTTTAAGGATATTCCCCTCCCCTAAATTTTTGCTTGTGTTAATCTGGATTTCCTACACTTAGTGGAAAAAGACCAGAGGGTATTCTTTGGTTTTATGTTGGTGCTTATTATTGTTTTATTCTTATTCTTTTTTATTTTATTTCATGAAATGATTGTGGAAAAACCTCAAAGTGATTTATAAAATGGGAAACTTCTAGTTGCTTGTTACTCAAAGCTCTCCAAGCGACCCGCAGCGGATTTTTTAATGTTACCATACAGAAACATGCATTAGATTTTAAAGAACACATTTTTTATATTAAAAAACTTAAAACAGAGTTACATAATAAATAACACTCTTTCCTTCAGAGGGTGGATTTGCTTCTGAGTAGGATGCAGGTTCTGTCCAGCTCTTAAATTATTTTCACAAGCATCAATAATTCATGGAAAGTGTCATTCCGTGGTGTTCCTGGTGCGCGAAAGCCATGCTCCGTGGATTCTGCATGTTGAATAAAATGCAACCATGGCGCTCCTCATCCCCCTACGATGTTCATGCTTCAAGGCGGTTCATTTGTCCATGAGCATCAAGCCCCCGGCATGTGAGACCTGAGCTTCAAAAAAGGTCTCTGCTGAGAGATCTCCACTGTCTGGCAATGACTAGCTTTGCAGCTGTTCTCGGGTGCATGATTAAATCTTGCTTTGTTAAGCTGTGAAACTCTGGAGAGATGTGTAGCTCTCTACCTTTGGGTCCATAGGGACAACTTGCTCCGTAACTGTAACAGCAGCAGGAATTTCTGCCAGCCCCCAAAGAGCAAAATGTCACCATCCCATGGAAAGCCCCCCACCTGTGCCATTTTCTCCCCTCCTGACGACCCCTTTACTCTCCCCTTGTCTGACCCTCCGTCTTCTTCCTCCCTTTGAGGTCACCAACCGTTACCTGTCACAGCTGAAAGATGCCCACCGACATCACCCCTTTATCAAGGAACACCAGACCAAGGTAAGAGGACCGTCTCTTCTGTTCTCCCAGCCCGGGGTGGGTGGGGCTGAGGATCATAGAACTGTAGAGTTGGAAGGGACCCCAAGGGTCATCCAGTCCAACCCCTTGCAGTGCAGGAACCTCAGCTAAAGCCTCCATGACAGATGGCCATCCAAGGATGTAAGAACAAAGACAGAGCTTTTCAACCCAGGGTTTCCTCAACTTGGTTCTCCAGCTGTTGTTGGACTACGACTCCCACCATCCCTATTTAGCAGGCCTAGTGGCCAGGGATGATGGGAACTGTAGTTCAGAAACAGCTGGGGACCCAAGTTGGGGAAACACTGTCTTGGAGTTCCCATAAATTTTTTTTAAGATGTTACTTTTAATAGGAAGTAAAGGGGGTGTACATAATCTTTAGGGATGCAATAACTTGATTGTTCATCTATTTTCCCATGTTCTGAACATCTCTTCAAGAGCAAAATATTTTCACAATGCTTTTAAAACAGAAGAGAAGGCAAGTTACTGGAACATTACAGTACAGTCCTTTTTAAAGCAATACAGTGACAATCCCAGCGATTGAAACTATAAGATTTCAAGCATTTAAGACAACTAGTTTTGAAATACTTGCAGCTGTATTCATTGATCAGTTTCACTTGGAACAAAATATAGGTAGGATGGAATCTGATTTCTTCATAAATACTTTCACAAGGATGGAGAGTTTACATTTTCTTCATTGGCAATAAAAAAGTGCTCAATTTACAAAAAGGGATACATCAGACCCCAAACATGCAATGGTTGTTCATTAAAAAAAACACCCATAAGCTGAGTTAAGAGTTCCCATAAGTTGACTTGCCCCCCATGAGAGCAGTGGGTGGGCAGGGCCCTCCCTCACACATTCACAAGAATGTGCCTCGGGAGACTTGATTCCCTGCAGGGCATAAACTGTGGAGCTCCCTCCGGCAGGAGGCAGCAACAGCCACCAACCTGGATGGCTTCAAAGAGGATTAGACAAATTCATTGATGGCCACGATCCACAATGGCCTGGCTCTGCCTCGACGGTGGGAGGCAGCCGTGCTCCTGGATCCCCGTAGCTGGAAGCTGCGGGAGTGGAGGTTTGCTCTTGTGCTCTCGTCCTACTGGCAGATTTCTGGTTTGGGTGTGGTTCACGCAGAGAGGTGAGCGACAGCCTCCTCTTTCGTGTCAGGCAATTCTGCTACCTCCAGTCACGTGGAGGTGAAAATTCTGGCCCCAAGCAGAGTCTGATTGAGAATGCCAAAAGGGTAGATCATGCAGAGACGCAACAGGCACGTTGTTCTGTGGATGGACAGAAGGGGTGTTCTCTGGAGCTTTGAACACCTTACTTCTCCCAACGCACCGTTCATGATCACTGCGCAAATGGCACACTCTTGTCAGGTCCACAGACATCTGTCAGGGATGCTTTAGCGAAGAATCCTGCCTAGCAGGAGATTGAACTAGGTGAACCTCGGGGTCCCTTCCAGCTCTACATTTCTATGATTCTGGGTCTGTTTCAATCAAGGTTTCATCCCCTTGTAATTCACACTCTTCTTCTGCTTCGTCTGTCTCTTTGCCTTGAAGGAGAATGACTTTGACCGCCTGGCTTTGCAGTACGCACCCAGCGCCTAGACTGGCCGGGTGCAAGGAAGCTCCGGATGGCAATGTCTTGCAGAGCAGGATTCTGTGTGCCGGGATCACCGCTTCTCCCGTACAGGTGAAACCTGAAACCGGTCCTCCCCGCACTGGTCCGCCATGGGACAGCATCGAAACCCCAAAACATTTTTTGCCCTGTGCTATGCAGAAAAGAGATTTCTGCAGACTGTAGTTCGAAACATTCCCAATAAAACCTCTGCTAGATTTAACTACCTGGCTCTTTCTGATTGTGAAAACCTTAAGCCACCTTGGACTAGGGCAGCCCAGGATCGTCAACGTGGAGATGTACCTGGGGCTTTACGGCTGCCGCGCTAAGCTGAAATCATTCTCACCTTCGTGGGAGCCCAGTGATATTGACAGGAGGTTTGTTTTGTGGCCCCCCAGACCAGAAGGACTTCACCTGGACGGTGCCCACTCCCCCCAGGGCAGCTCCTCTCCTCGGCTCAGCTCCAAGCCCCTGCCTGAGCACTTCTAGCTGGCCATTACAGAGGTGAGGCCTATTTCCTGCCCAGGCAGAGAGAAGCCTGCTTTGGGAGGATGGACAACCAACAAAACCTCTGGCTTTTGGTGTAGCCCAAATCTCTCTCTCTATACAATGGGGCCCTTTGCTCCTTTTGCCTGGGGGCTTACACACACTGGCATGCAACCCCCCCCCCAAGGTGGAAATTCAGATCATGCCGCCCTCAAAAGGTTTCCTCACACCCTGGGATAAAAGAACCATTTCCTGACCCTTGGGTTTTCCTTTTGTTGTTGTTTAGTCGTTTAGTCGTGTCCGACTCTTCGTGACCCCATGGACCAGAGCACGCCAGGCACCTCTGTCCTCCACTACCTCCCGCAGTTTGGTCAAACTCATGCTGGTAGCTTCGAGAACACTATCCAACCATCTTGTCCTCTGTCGCCCCCTTCTCCTTGTGCCCTCCATCTTTCCCAACATCAGGGTCTTTTCCGGGGAGTCTTCTCTTCTCATGAGGTGGCCAAAGTACTGGAGCCTCAGCTTCACGATCTGTCCTTCCAGTGAGCACTCAGGGCTGATTTCCTTAAGAATGGATGCGTTTGATCTTCTTGCAGTCCATGGGACTCTCAAGAGTCTTCTCCAGCACCATAATTCAAAAGCATCCATTCTTCGGTGATCAGCCTTCTTTATGGTCTAGCACTCACTTCCATACATCACTACTGGGAAAACCATGGCTTTAACTATACGGACCTTTGTTGGCAAGGTGACGTCTCTACTTCTCAAGATGCTGTCTAGGCCTGTCATTGCCCTTCTCCCAAGAAGCAGGTGTCTTTTAATTTCGTGGCTGCTGTCACCATCTGCAGTGATCATGGAGCCCAAGAAAGTAAAATCTCTCACTGCCGCCATTTCTTCCCCTTCTATTTGCCAGGAGGTGATGGGACCTGTGGCCATGATCTTCGTTTTTTTGATGTTGAGCTTCAGACCATATTTTGCGCTCTCCTCTTTCACCCTCATTAAAAGGTTCTTTAATTCCTCCTCACTTTCTGCCATCAAGGTTGTGTCATCTGCATATCTGAGGTTGTTGATATTTCTTCCGGCAATCTTAATTCCAGCTTGGGATTCATCCAGCCCAGCCTTTCGCATGATGAATTCTGCATATAAATTAAATAAGCAGGGAGACAAAATACAGCCTTGTCGTACTCCTTTCCCAATTTTGAACCAATCAGTTGTTCCATATCCAGTTCTAACTAGCTTCTTGTCCCACATAGAGATTTCTCAGGAGACAGATGAGGTGATCAGGCACTCCCATTTCTTTAAGAACTTGCCATAGTTTGCTGTGGTCGACACAGTCAAAGGCTTTTGCATAGTCAATGAAGCAGAAGTAGATGTCTTTCTGAAACTCTCTAGCTTTCTCCATAATCCAGCGCATGTTTGCAATTTGGTCTCTGGTTCCTCTGCCTCTTCTAAATCCAGCTTGCACTTCTGGGAGTTCTCGATCCACATACTGCTTGAGCCTTCCTTGTAGAATTTTAAGCATAACCTTGCTAGCGTGTGAAATGAGTGCAATTGTGCGGTAGTTGGAGCATTCTTTGGCACTGCCCTTCTTTGGGACTGGGATGTAGACTGATCTTCTCCAATCTTCTGGCCACTGCTGAGTTTTCCAAATTTGCTGGCATATTGAGTGTAGCACCTTAACAGCATCATCTTTTAAAATTTTAAATAGTTCAGCTGGAATACCATCACTTCCACTGGCCTTGTTATTTGCAGTGCTTTCTAAGGCCCATTTGACTTCACTCTCCAGGATGTCTGGCTCAAGGTCAGCAACCACACTACCTGGGGTGTACGAGACATCCATATCCTTCTGGTATAATTCCTCTGTGTATTCTTGCCACCTCTTCTTGATGTCTTCTGTCTCTGTTAGGTCCTTTCCACTTTTGTCTTTTATTATGGTAATCTTTGTACGAAATGTTCCTTTCATATCTCCAATTTTCTTGAACAGATCTCTGGTTCTTCCCATTCTGTTGTTTTCCTCTATTTGTTTGCATTGCTCGTTTTAAGAAGGCCTTCTTGTCTCTCCTTGCTATTCTTTGGAAATCTGCATTCAGTTTCCTGTATCTTTCACTATCTTCCTCACATTTTGCTTGCCTTCTCTCCTCCGCTATTTGTAAGGCCTCGTTGGACAGCCACTTTGCTTTCTTGCATTTCCTTTTCATTGGGATGGTTTTCGTTGCTGCCTCCTGTACAATGTTACAAACCTCCATCCATAGTTCTTCAGGCACTCTGTCCACCAAATCTAAATCCTTAAACCTGTTCCTCACTTCCACTGTGTATTCATAAGGGATTTGACTTAGATTGTATCTTACCGGCCCAGTGGTTTTTCCTACTTTCTTCAGTTTAAGCTTGAATTTTGCTATAAGAAGCCGATGATCTGAGCCACAGTCAGCTCCAGGTCTTGTTTTTGCTGACTGTATAGAGCTTCTCCATCTTTGGCTGCAGAGAATATAATCAATCTGATTTCGATGCTGCCCATCTGGTGATGTCCATGTGTAGAGTCGTCTCTTGTGTTGTTGGAAAAGCGTGTTTGTGATGACCAGCTTGTTCTCTTGACAGAACTCTATTAGCCTTTGCCCTGCTTCGTTTTGATCTCCAAGGCCAAACTTGCCAGTTGTTCCTTTTATCTCTTGACTCCCTACTTTAGCATTCCAATCCCCTATAATGAGAAGAACATCCTTCTTTGGTGTCATTTCTATAAGGTGTTGTAAGTCTTCATAGAATTGGTCAATTTCAGTTTCTTCAGCACCAGTGGTTGGTGCACAAATTTGGGTTACTGTGATGTTAAAAGGTCTGCCTTGGATTCGTATCGAGATCATTCTATCATTTTTGAGATTGCATCCCAGTACAGCTTTTGCCACTCTTTTGTTGACTATGAGGGCCACTCCATTTCTTTTACGGGTTTCTTGCCCACAGTAGTAGATGTGATGGTCATCCGAACTGAATTTGCCCATTCCCGTCCATTTTAGTTCACTGATGCCCAGGATGTCAATATTTATTCTTGCCATCTCATTTTTGACCACCTCCAACTTACCCAGGTTCATGGTTCTTACATTCCAGGTTCCTATGCAATATTTTTCTTTACAGCATTGGACTTTCCTTTCGCTTCCAGGCATATCCGCAACTGAGCGTCCTTTCGGCTTTGGCCCAGCCGCTTCATCAGCTCTGGATCTACTTGTACTTGCCCTCCGCTCTTCCCCAGTAGCATGTTGGACGCCTTCCGACCTGAGGGGCTCATCTTCCAGCGTCATAACTTTTATATGCCTGTTGTCTTTGTCCATGGAGTTTTCTTGGCAAGGATTTTCCTTTACTTTTTATTTATTAGTAGATACCAAATGAAGTGTGTTTGTGGGGGGTCATTTTGAAGCTCTGGCAAAAATGGGGCACCCCTTTCAAGATTGGGGACATGCCTAGAGATTTTATTTGGTTTTTTAAATAATATTTTATCCCTTTTCCGTATAGAAAGTTGCATTTATTACTCAACAATTATATTCCAATTCAATAGAACTAGTGACTTCCCACTTGCCCAACATCGATGTTTACATACAATGGCATTTTACAGTCCTGTCTTATCTAATTTCACCCTAACATGTTTCTTAATATGTTATTCTCTTTTCCTACTCTCCAAACACCGCTGTGGCTTTCACTTATGAGAAACAACTTTTTATATAGACTAGAAAAGTCTCCTTTGAAATATTCAAAATTTGTATCTCTTATCAGTGCTATCAATCTTCCCATCTCTGCATGTTCCAAGACATTTAGCTCATGTCAAAAATGGCACTTGCTATTCAAAGTGGGAGGGAGGGCGAGCCCTTTGCCCTGCTGGGGTGAGCCCTTTGGGGGCCCTCCCATACTGAGACCAGAATTGGAGGTGGTTCAGGATTTGAACCCAGAACCTTCCACTGCCTTTCATGAAATTGAAACCTCTTGCTTGTCCCACACAAGGTAGTCTTGCTCTTTGCCCAGGCCCTTCCATACCCTCCAACATTTCTCCGGTGAAAATGTGGACGTCCTATTGCATAATAATAATTTTACTAGTTGCCGCGGTCAGTCTGGGCAGCTTCCAACATATATGAAAACATAATAAAATTTTAAACATTAAAAAACTTCCCTTTACAGGGCTGCCTTCAGATGTCTTCTAAAGGTTGTCCTCGGCTCGGGGGTCGCATAACTCCAGCCCTCCCACATTTCTCTGATGAAAATAGGGACGTCCTAAGGAAAAGCGGGACATTCCGGGATCAAATCAGAAACCGGGACAGCTTCTGTCAATCCAGGGCTGTCCCTGGAAAAGAGGCACCTGGAGAATCTTTGCAAAACTAGCTGAGGTTGCAAACCAAATCTTCTCGTGGGGGACTTCCTCTCTTCCTCCCTCCTTCCTCGTGCTCTTTCAAAGCTGACTGTGAGGTGCAGGGGTTAGAGCTTGCCGTAATGCCGTGGCCCCCACCTCAGCGGGGGGGGGGGGAGTTACATTGTGTAAGGTGGTGGGGAGCTTTTTCAGCTCCCCCCGCTGTCCGGCCGCGGTGTCCTGTGCGGCACATGCAACATTTCTGAATGGGGCCCTTTGTCCTTCCCGGGGAAAGCTGTTCCCTGGCAGAAGCCCTGTGGATGGGGAGGGGGGCCCAATGAAGGTCTCCTTTGTCTAGGGTTGTGTAGGAGGGGAGAGAGCTTTCTTTAAAGAAAGGCAGGCTTGTGTGTGTGTGTTAGTGTGTGTCTCAGCACCTCTGGACCCCTGCGTGGGGGTTTGGAAACAATGGCCGGACTCTGAACGGCCTGAACAAAGGCGATAGGGCCGCTGACCCCATTCCATTCTTCTATTTCTCCCTCTCCCCACACCCTGCATCACTCTTGGGGTTTGGCAGCAAGAAGGGGGGGCTATTTTCCTCCCCAGCTGGTTCTCTGGACGTGCTTTGAAACCTGGAAGAGGTTGGCCAGCCTCTTCGCACAACAGTTGCAGAATCAGAGAGTTGGAAGGGACCCTCAGTGGTCATCTAGTCCAAGCCACGCCCAAAATGTACCAGTTGATGGGCATTGCCATTCAAATGGTGTGTTTGTGCTGTGTCTTGTGATGGGTTATGTGGGGTGGGGCTTACCTGCCCCCCTCCCCATATTTTATTCAAGTTGGCACCACTGCTTCCAACTCCTCCTCCCTCCCCATCACTTTTCCTCTAGTGCTGTGGCTCTTTAGAGTGTTGCTCCAGTGATTTGTAAACTGTTCTGGGTGCCTCTTGGGGGTGGGGGCCGAAGAGCCGCATGATAAAAAAGTTATACATAATAATGAAATAATGAACAAGTGCAATAACTTGGCTCTGGATGACCAGGGTTTGAATGCAGAAGGGCCATAACAGAGGGGTTAGCGCACCTGCTTGGCATGCAGAAGATGCCAGGTTCGGTCTGCAGCATTGCTAGGTTGGCTGGGAGAGACTGCCACCCAGTGTGGACAACGCTGAAGTAGGTGAAACTCAGTAGAAGGCAAGTTCCTGTGTTCTTCATTTATTTGGAACCATGAGGACTGCAAACTTAGTTTATTTTCAAGAAGAGGCCCATGGCTCACTGGCCAAGCACCTGCTTGGCATGCAGAAGGTCCTAGGTTCTTTCCCTGACTGCATCTCCAGACCCCCACTTGAAACCCTGGACAGCTGCTGCCAGTCAGTGTGGACAACACTGACCTCAGTCAACACCTCTGATTCAATGCAAGGCAAACTAAACCCCCAGCTTAAGCCATGCAGTTCAGTGCAGGTGGTGCCTCTGGAGCAGTGGCTGTTTTCTCAGCTTGGCCCACCTCACAGGGTCGTTGTGAATCCAAAAATTGGGGTGGGGAGAAGCCACCTTGAGCTCCTGGGAGTAAATCTGGAGCATAAATGTGGTACCACTTTTGGATCAAAAAATGCAACCATATTATTTATATCATTTAAATACAATATTATATCAAACAATACAGTTTACAAATTATAAGCAGTATCTGGGATTTTCCACCATAACAAATCCCAGATACCTATATCAACAGTATATTTTATAAAATATGTTGTTATTGATAAATCCCAGACATCTAGTTTATAAATCATAGCGACTCCCAGATGCCTATCATGTGTCTGTCTTTTAAATGTTATTTTAATAAACATTGTTGAGAGAGAGAGATCTGGGATTGGCTGACGACAATATTAGATGGAAGGCAGTATCTGGGTGGGGCTATAGTTTGCAAAACTGATACCTGGGAGCTGCCCTTAGTTACAAAATATTTGACCAATTATTAGACAGCAAATCCCAGATGCCTGTCTTCTGTCTGGCAGACAGAGATAGGCACCTGGGATTTGCTGTCTTATAACTGGTCAAATTATAGAGAGAGAGATACTCGGGATTTGCTAGGGGAAATATTTTTTATATCAGGCATTTGTTAAGTCAGTTACCTGTATTAGGTATCTGAGAGGGGCTATAATTTGCAAAACCCGTATCTGGGATTTGCTATCATTAACATATTTTTTTTGTTAAATCATCCAATTAACATCAAATCATAATCCAGTAGAAATAATTTGGATGATAATTTGGTCTTGGGGTTTGGCAGCAAGAGGGGGGGGGGCTATTTTCCTCCCCAGCTGGTTCTCTGGACGTGCTTTGAAACCTGGAAGAGGCTGGCCAGCCTCTTTGCACAACAGTTGCAGAATCAGAGAGTTGGAAGGGACCCTCAGTGGTCATCTAGTCCAAGCCACGCCCAAAATGTGCCTGTTGATGGGCATTGCCATTCAAATGGTGTGTTTGTGCTGTGTCTTGTGATGGGTTATGTGGGGTGGGGCTTACCTGCCCCCCCCCATATTTTATTCAAGTTGGCACCACTGCTTCCAACTCCTCCTCCCTCCCCATCACTTTTCCTCTAGTGCTGTGGCTCTTTAGAGTGTTGCTCCAGTGATTTGTAAACTGTTCTGGGTGCCTCTTTTGGGGGTGGGGGCCGAAGAGCCGCATGATAAAAAAGTTATACATAATAATGAAATAATGAACAAGTGCAATAACTTGGCTCTGGATGACCAGGGTTTGAATGCAGAAGGGCCATAACAGAGGGGTTAGCGCACCTGCTTGGCATGCAGAAGATGCCAGGTTCGGTCTGCAGCATTGCTAGGTTGGCTGGGAGAGACTGCCACCCAGTGTGGACAACGCTGAAGTAAGTGAAACTCAGTAGAAGGCAAGTTCCTGTGTTCTTCGTTTATTTAGAACCATGAGGACTGCAAACTTAGTTTATTTTCAAGAAGAGGCCCATGGCTCAGTGGCCAAGCACCTGCTTGGCATGCAGAAGGTCCTAGGTTCTTTCCCTGACTGCATCTCCAGACCCCCACTTGAAACCCTGGACAGCTGCTGCCAGTCAGTGTGGACAACACTGACCTCAGTCAACACCTCTGATTCAATGCAAGGCAAACTAAACCCCCAGCTTAAGCCATGCAGTTCAGTGCAGGTGGTGCCTCTGGAGCAGTGGCTGTTTTCTCAGCTTGGCCCACCTCACAGGGTCGTTGTGAATCCAAAAATTGGGGTGGGGAGAAGCCACCTTGAGCTCCTGGGAGTAAATCTGGAGCATAAATGTGGTACCACTTTTGGATCAAAAAATGCAACCATATTATTTATATCATTTAAATACAATATTATATCAAACAATACAGTTTACAAATTATAAGCAGTATCTGGGATTTTCCACCATAACAAATCCCAGATACCTATATCAACAGTATATTTTATAAAATATGTTGTTATTGATAAATCCCAGACATCTAGTTTATAAATCATAGCGACTCCCAGATGCCTATCATGTGTCTGTCTTTTAAATGTTATTTTAATAAACATTGTTGAGAGAGAGAGATCTGGGATTGGCTGACGACAATATTAGATGGAAGGCAGTATCTGGGTATTAGGTATCTGAGAGGGGCTATAATTTGCAAAACCCGTATCTGGGATTTGCTATCATTAACATATTTTTTTTTGTTAAATCATCCAATTAACATCAAATCATAATCCAGTAGAAATAATTTGGATGATAATTTGGTCTTTTTTATAGTTTTTTTTTTATCATTAACCTTTTTTTGACCATTTCTAAGACCCCGACCCCCCAGGTACCTGCGGAGCCTGCCCCCCTGGCGGCCGCTCCTCTTTGGCGGGAGCGCGCGCGGGCGTGTGCGCGCCGGGCCGGCCCTCCAGCTGCGCGCATCTGGCGCGGGCGCTGCGGCAGCGCTTCTGGCTCGGGCCGGCGAGGAGGATGGCGGCGGCGGCGGCGGGGGGCTACGAGGCGCTGGTGCGGCGCGGCTACGCGAGCCTGGCCGGGGCGCTGCGGAGCTGCTCGGGCTGCGGCTGGGAGCTGGCCCGCCGGACCTGGGCCGAGAGCGCGCGGCTGGCCTGGAGCGAGGCGCTGCTCTGCCTGCTGGCCGCCGTCGGCTGGACCGTCGCCCGCCGAGCCGCCACCCGGCGCCTCTTTCGGGTTCGTGGCTCCTGACACTGCCTCGCAAGGGTTAAACTGATCCTGGGCTTTGATTTGCGGGGGGGGGGGGAGATCCTGGCTTGGCACCCATCACTGACTCGTCTTTTTATGTGGGGAGGGGGAGAACGTGGTTTTGCGCTGCAGGGGTTAAACCTACCCTTGACTTTGCTTTGAAGGGGTTAAATTGGCCTAATATTTTGGGCGGGGGGGGGGGGCTTTCCAATGCATTCCAGCAGTGAAATCGGTGCCTGCCTCGCTTCTCCCGTGTGGGTGGGGGAATTCACTTTGCATTGCAAATGTTACATTGGCTCTTGGCTTATTGGGGGGGGGGGCTGGTTTTGCATTGCAGGGGTTACACTGGTCCTTTCCTTGCATTTTTTGGCGTGGGGGTGATATGGCTTTGTACAGTACCGCAAGGGTCAAATTGGCTATTGCACGCTGTCTTCTTTTGGTGAGGGGGGGGAGAATTGATTTTGCATTTCAGGGCTGTAAAACTGGTCATTAAAACCCCCCCTCTTTTTGAGCAGCGGTGGGGAGTGAGATGGCTTTGCACTGCAGGGGGGGGGGTTAATAACCATCACCTCCGAGGAAGAATCTGGTGCGTGTGGTGGGAGAAATGAAATCCACGCTGGAAATGGGTCAGTGCATTGCCTCCAGAAAAAGGAGCATCTCGTTTGAGCATTGATGGAGTGCGGGAAATTGGTCAGAGCATTGCATGGAGGGGAACTACGTTTGTACGTCTATGGGGGGGGGGGCACAACCAAGAAATCTATTTTGCTATGGTGGAATAAAACGGTCTTTGCATTATATCCAGAGAGGCAAGTGAAATGTGCCATTGTAATTGGGGATGTGTGCAATGAGGGGCAGGTGAAAGTGTCTGGTCCTTTGCATTGCCAAGGGTGGGGAGGAATCAGTCATTGTGCTGTATTCTTGGGGTGACTCCATCTGGAACAGGGTGGCCTTGAAAATTGCGCTCTCTCTCTCTCTCTCTCTGTGTGTGTGTCAAAACATGTCGTCACATCTTCCTGCCGGGTGCGAAATCTGCATCCTTGACATGGCATTTTTTGCAGCAAAACGTGGCGTTGTCTGTGAGGTGGCGCTGGAACGGGGCCTCAAAGTCTTGTGGCTTGAAGCCTGTTGTTGGGTACCCATGGGGGGGGGGCGGGCAGGGATGCAAAATTTGCAGGGAACGAGAAGTCTTATTTGTTGTGAGTTGGCTAGCTTTCTAAAAACCCCAGTTTTAGGAGTGTGTGTTCAGATTCGAAGATGGCATCTGATGTTAGATCCATCCTCAGAGTAGACTGACCAAAGTAGATGGACGTGACTAACTCAGTGGGACTAGGGGGGGGGCCCCTCCGAAATATACACCTCATAAATGCGTGCATCTCTTGGGGGGGGGGGACAACAACTGGGGCATATAGGAATTTCTTCTTCTTTTTTTAAAAGCTTTGCATGTTAGAATAATAGTATCATAGAATGGTCGAGTTGGAAGGGACCCCAGGGTCATCTAGTCCAACCCCCTGCAATGCAGGAATCTCAGCTAAAGCATCCAGGACAGATGGCCATCCAACCTCTGCTTAAAAACCTCCCAGGAAGGAGAGTCCACCACCTCTCGTGGGAGTCTGTTCCACTGCTGAACGGCTCTTACTGTCATAAAGTTTTCCCGAATGTTTAGTTGGAATCTCCTTTCCTGTAACTTGAAGCCATTTGTTCGAGTCCTACCCTCCAGAGCAGGAGAAAACAAGCTGGCTCCCTCTTCCACGTGACAGCCCTTGAGATATAGGAAAATGGCTCTCATATCTCCTCTTTTCCAGGCTAAACATACCCAGCTCCTTCAAGCGCTCCTCATCAGGCTTGGTTTCCAGACCCTTGATCATCTTGGCTGCCCTTCTCTGCACATATTCAGGCAAAGGCAGAATAGAGTGGCACTATTCATTCCCTTGACCTGGACCCTAGACTTCTGTTGATGCAGCCTAGAATAGCATTAGCCTTTTTTGCTGCTGCATCACACTGCGGACTCATGTTCAGCTGGTGGTCCACTAAGACTCCTGTTGAAATACTTCTTTTATCTAAATGATATTTTATTAAATGTTCAAAAGTTTAACATATACACTCCAATATGTAATAATTTTTCTTTTGTTTTGTCAACTTCCCACCCCATTTCAGTTGTGTTTTTATTTCTCCTTCACTGCTGTACCCTGTCTTCTATCTCTTATACTATAACAACAATAAAATAATTTCTAATTCCTTCTGTTGCTCGTAGTTCAAATCCTGCTCATGAGTTCATCATACTATAGTATTTCTTTAGGTAATCCGAAAAGGCTTTGATTGCGTGTTGAAAGCTTTCAAAAGTACTGGATATATTGTCATTGTTGGTTTGGATTTTAGAAAGGAACATCGCTCAGTGGGTAGAGCAGGAGACTCTTAATCTCAAGGTAGTAGGTTTGAGCTCCACATAGGGCAAAAGATTCCTGCATTGCAGGGGGTTGGACTAGATGACCCTCAGGGTCCCTTCCAAATCTATGATTCTACGGTCCCTCATGTTGAGTCAGGCCATCTAGCTCAGTATCTTTGACTCTGGGGTTGAGGAGATGATGGGGATGGAACCTGGGACCTTCTGCATGCAAAGCAGGTGTCCTAGTTCTGAGCTGCAGCCATTCCCTGTGAGCTACTGTCTTTAGATGCCAAGAGAGGTAAGGATCTACGTAGTCCTCATGGTTCAGCGTAAAGGCCCAGTTTAAACAGGAATGTAGAGAGCTTCCGTACACTTACCAGATAACCGTTGTGAGAACAGGATACTGGACTAGATTCCCCCATCCCTGACCTGATCCAACGGCTGCAGTACCCAGTCTTAGGTTATTAAGAAGTTCAGAACAGCCTCCTGGATCAGGCCAGTGACCCACCTGGTCCAGCATCCTGCCGATCAGACACCTGTGGGAAACCTGCAAGCAGAATGCGAGCTCCACAGCGCTCAGCCATCCTGTGCAGTAAAAATTCAGAAGGCATTATTATTCCCAACTGCAGAGGTTGAGCAGATCCTTCATGGGGAGCTGCCATCAAAAGCCATTCCAGAATGCGGCTCCCAGACTGGTATCCTCACTTTTCACAGCTGTAGCCTGTAGGTGGTGCATGCTCTGGTTATCTCCTGCTTGGACTACTGCAATGCACTCTACGTGGGGCTACCTTGGAAGGTGACTCAGAAACTGCAACTAACTCAGAATGAGGCAGCTAGACTGGCGACTGAGACCATATAACTGGTCCTAAAGGATCTTCCCTGGCTCCCAGTATGTTTCTGAGCACAATTCAAAGTGTTGGTGCTGACCTTTAAAGGCCTAAATGGCCTCAGCCCAGTATACCTGAAGGAGTGTCTCCACCCCCATCGTTCTGCCCTGACACTGAGGTCCAGCTCCGAGGGCCTTCTTTTGGTTCCCTCCCTGCGAGGTTACAGGGAACCAGGCAGAGGGCCTTCTCAGTGGTGGCACCCGCCCTATGGAACGCCCTCCTAGCAGATGTCAAGGAAATAACTATCTGACGTATAGAAGACGTCTGAAGGCAGCCCTGTATAGGGAATCTTTTTTATATGCTGGAAGCTGCTGAGAGTGGCTGGAGCAACCCAGTCAGATGGACGGGGTACAAATAATAAAATGATTATTGCTGTTGTTATTCATGAATTAGCTCAATTCTCTTTTAAAGCCATCCAATCTGGTGGCAATCGGTGCCTCCAGTGGCAGTGAGTTCCATAGTTTAAACCATGCAAAGGGCTTTCTTTCCTCTTCAGAACCTTCATTGGACGAACACGAGTTCCGGCATTTTGAGAGAGGGAGAAAATGTTACAATGATCAGACAATGGAGGCTGACTCTTAATACCAGTTGCTATGAAACACAAGGGGGTCTTTTTAGTTCCTTATGATTCCTCAGTGGAGCCTCCATGGAGAGAGGCAGTCTAACTTAGAATGGGAAGAGGCTGCTGTTCTCACTGGTCTGCCGCTCTGAGGACAGAAGGCTGGACTTTGATGGGCCCCCTGGGTCTCATCCTGCACAGCTCTTCTGCTGTCTTTGGGAGTTGTAATTCAGCCACCTATGGAGCGAGCCAGATGTTGAGGAAGAGGAAAACTGCTGCTGGCTGGATTGGGGTTGGCTAATGCTGTGCCCTCTGGACGCTCCTGCCAGCCCCCACCAGCCAGCATGCCCAGTGGTCAGGGATGGCGACAACAGGCCCTTCCCAGCAGAGACAGTGTGCAGTAGTTAGAGCAGGGTTTCCCAAACCTGGCTCTCCAGCTGTTTTTGGACTACAACTCCCATCATCCCTAGCTAGCAGGACCTGTGGTCAGGGTTGATGGGAATTGTAGTCCAAAAACAGCTGGAGAGCCAGGTTTGGGAAACTCTGGGTTAGGGTGTCAGACCAGGACCTGGGAGACCAGGGTTCAACCCCACAATCAGCCGTAAGGCTCATGGGGTGCCTCTGCGGGGAGCAGTCCTTGCCTCTTGGCCTAGCCTGCATCTCAGGGGTGTTGTGAGGATAAAATGGGGAGGGAGGAACCTTGTACACCCCCCTGAGATCCTTGGAGAAGGAAGAGGGAAGCAACAACTGACAAGCTTGCAGTCAAGGGGAAACATTTTGAAACAACCCTTTGTTTGGGACTCTGGAATGTTCTCCTGCATGTTTCAAGGATCGGGGCTGAAACATTTTGTTCTTCTTTTTATTGTTAAAAACAGCGGAAGGAAAAGGGCGGGGAGAGAAAAGGCTGGGTGCAAATGCTTAAAAAAAGAAGAAGTTAGGAAGCTTATATTGTGCCCCAAGGCAGTATGGGGTGAGCAGGAAGCATCTGGCAGCCATTGGCTAAGACTTCCGTGATGTCACAGAAAGCGTGGGATGAGCCCCTGGCTGCCATTGTGCCTGCAGAGGAGTGGAGGTTGTAGGGGTTGCAGAAGAGTCTGGTGCAAGGGCAGGAGATGGAGACAAGCTGGCGTGCGTGCGTGCGGGAAACCAAAGTGTCCACAAGTTTTCACACTGATTGTGAAGCATATACAATAGTATTGTGTCACCTGCACCTTTGGACCTGCAAAGAGGTATAGGTGGGCATGTGGACTTGTAACTTTTAGATTTATTCACCAAGCTGTGAATAGAAACTTGCCTGCTTGGGGGGGGGGGGGGGCTTTCTTGCCTCACCATCTTTGAGGAAGTCAGGAAAACAGCATTACGTGGGACAAATTTGCATTAGGTGAAATGATTTGGCCATTATCTGAATGCCCATTTCTGCCTAGCACAGAGGTAGTTTTAAGTCTTGGCTTTCACCTGCCTGTGGTTGAGATGGGACATAATATTCAATTTCTACCAGTGGTGATTTTAATCTCCATGGGTGGAATTCAACACTCAGCCTGCTCAGAGTAGACACAGTGAAATTAAGGCATATGCCTGTTAGGTCTGTTAATTTCAATAGACCTACTCTGAGTAAAAGCCAGTTTTAATCCCACTCCTTGTTTCCTCTTTCTCACTTTTAAAAACGGAATCAAGTTTCTAGCTGTCATTGCAGGGGGGGGGTGTGAATTTGAAGAACACCAAGTGAGGGCTTTGGGTTGATGAGTTTGCTCATCTCTGCTTGCCAAAATTCCCTCTTCTTAGTGGTTTCGCTACAATCAAGCAGTTCAGAAGAATAAAATAAATTGGGGAGGACTGCGGAATAGAGATGTCCAAACTGAGTAACAATCACAACCTTTAAAAACTCCCTCGATGCAACTACTAAAGATACAACACCTCTGGCTTCTGTTGCCTCCGGTTTCTAATCACCTTCCCCAAATCTCATTGTGCTTGAGGACTAGAAAGTTGCCTCCCATTTTTTTTTTAAAAAACTGCCTCCTAATTTCACAATAAAAAATAGAGTTGTGATTCTTTGCTTTTCTATGTGGCCTGCGGAGAAAGAGAGGGAGAAACCTTCCATCTTCAAGGCTGCATCTGGGTTTTGTGTCGCTGGGCTCATCAATTTTGGGGAAGGTCACCTCTGCATGGTACATGCAGTTGCGCTGAGATGACCACAGAGCGCTTCCAGACACTGCAATTTGGCTTCAGCATCTCCTCTCCTCCCAGGAGGCCTGATGGGAACAGAGCACAGTGAAATGGACTCTCTCCCCATCTCTCAGCAAACTGCTGCCTCTTTCTGAAAGCTGCTCTCTCTCTCACCCCACCCTCCCCAACTGCACATCCGCTTTAGTTGTTGCCAGGATCAGACCAGACCGTGGTAGTTTCAGCCTCTCTGCGTAGGCTGCAGAGGAAACCGCAAGGGGAGAGAAACTGTCAGCAAAAGTCGTGGCTTCTCGCAGCCATGACCGATCTCTGTCTCAGCAAATGGGTCTTTGATCTGCTGTGGCTTCAGTGGGGTTTAGAACATGGGTAGGCAACCTAAGGCCCGGGGGCTGGATGCGGCCCAATCGCCTTCTAAATCTGGCCGGTGGACGGTCTGGGAATCAGCGTGTTTTTAGATGAGTAGAATGTGTCCTTTTATTTAAAATGCATCTCTGGGTTATTTGTGGGGCATAGGAATTCATTCATTCCCCCCCCCCCAATACAGTCCAGCCCCCCCCCCCAAGGTCTGAGGGACAGTGGACCAGCCCCCTGTTGAAAAAGTTTGCTGGCCCCTGGTTTAGAAGCTGCGGTTGTCTTAAGATGGCCAGGCCAGGAATGTCCCCTTCCCTGAAAGTCTGGAGATTCGCTGCCAGTCCGTGTAGGTAATACTGAGTGAGATGGAGCAATGCCCTGACTCAGTCTAAGGCAGCTTCCTATGCTTAAATTAGCTATTTGAAAGGTCCATGAGGACTAGAACCTTAGCATGACTTTACAGGAAGGCCCATACTGTTGGCACCTGTCTGTCTCAAGAGACAACGGAGTGTGCCTCCAGGGGTGAAGCCGAACCTCTGTGTGAGCAGCACCAAAGCGATCTGCCCTGGGCGCAAGCCTGGGCTGTGTGTCTGGAGGTCCTGGGCCGCTCAGATGACAAGACCCCCCTCTCGGCCTCACTGATGGGCTCCAAAGGAAAGCAGAGCAAGACGTTTGGCACCTGCGTGGCTGGAGGAGTTTGCGGAAGGACTGCCTTAGGGATTCCACTCCAGATTTGTGGAGGGGGGTGGAATCCCGAGCCTTTTCTTCTCCCAAAGATAAACGTCAGTGGAGGTTGAGGATCACGGTTTCCCTTCTCCTAGGTGGGCTCCCTTCCCAGGCGGATGAGCTCCTGTGGGACTCCAGACAACAGAGGGATATCCTTCCCAACTGTGAGCGGGGCGGGGAGGGGGGGGGAGTGAAGACAAGAGACAACAATGAACCACAACGCTCTTCGCTGCTCCTGCTCAGACTGCACAGAAAATGCATTTTGGTTCCTGCAATTCATTCTGATTGTGCAGATAAAATAGATTCTACAGGATGGGGTATCACTGGGTGAAGTTATTCCAGATACAAGGATCTCCAGGCAAGCACCACCTGATGGTGGAGATGTCAGGCGCCAGGCTGGAGCCCAAGCATCTTCACTTGGTCTCAAGTGGTTGAAACACTGGCTGAAAGAGACCACGAGGGTCATCTAGTCCAACCCCCCGCAATGCAGGAATACTTTTGCCCAGCACAGAACTCGAACCCGCGACCCCGAGATTAAGAGTCTCATGCTCTACCGATGCAGCTATCTTATGTTCTTGCAGCGATCTGATCTGTCGCAGGCAATGGAAAAAGAACCTGATCGGTGTGTCGTTGTGGCGGGCAAAGGTGTGATAAGGACCAGGGAGTGTAAAGTTAATCTGGGTTGCATTTTACACCGCAGTGTTGTGTGTTGCGATCTGCCCTGCTTAGGCAGCCAGTCCTGTTAAACTGTCTTCTGCTCCAGCCAGGCAGCAGGAAATGCCTTCGTGCATTCGTGTATTTCACTTGACTCTTCCAGGGTGACAGTCCTTGTCTGTGGAGGAGGAGGAGGAGGGTAACAGTATTTAAAACAGCTCTGTTTAATTCAGCAAAGTACAAAGAAATTCGGTTTAAAAGTAAACAGGTTTCAATAGCTTGTGAGAATCAAGTGTCTGTCTGCTTTTCTTTTCCCTGACACCAAAAAAGACGTAAATGTGTGTGTTCCTGCATCTGTGGGGGGAAACCATTTTTAAAGCATAAAAGCATCACTTTGGCCGAGATTGTGGTGGATTTGCAGAAAGATGTGGTTAATTACCTATTCTAGATTTGCTTATCATGACTAACATACGGTAGCGAGGGAGATTGCTGTCTTGCAGCAGGTTATGTATTTTTAGCTTCCGCCTTCTCCAGCTGCCTCTTAAACTGAATCAAAAATTTATTGTGTTATATATAGAATCATAGAACTGTAGAGTTGGAAGGGACCCTGGGGGTCATCTAGTCCAACTCCCTGCGATGCAGAAATAGGCAGCTGTCCCTTACGGGGATCAAATCGGCGACCTTGGCATTATCAGCTGTAACCAAACTGAGCTAGCCAGGCATCGCTATATATTTCTATCATTGTTGTTAGTCACTGTGCATGTGTACATGTATTCCTCATTATTTTAATGCATTGAACACTGAAAAATAAATCACACTTTTCCCCTATACATTTTAAAATGCTGCAACCCTGTGAGACAGACGAGTATGATTTATGCCCATACTGCAGATGGGGAAGACTGAGGCCCAAAGTGCGCTTGCTTCCAGATCTAGGGCTGCCTAGCAAGCTCACCTGCAGAGACAGGAACCCACCCCTTCCCATTTTATAGGGCTCCGTTGGTGTACCCAGGTGCTTTTTACGGATTTCCATAATCCTGGTCTTTGCCCCAAGTAAAAAACAGTCTAGAGAGTGAGGAGAACAGGGGAGTGAAATACAGCTGGCCATCCAGCTGTGTTGGAAGAGATCCCAAGGACCATCTAGTCCACCCCCCTGCAATTCAGGAAATTAAGGGGGAACAAAGTGTCATTTAAGGAGGCAAGGTCTATGGGAGTTTGTGTTGTGGTCGGGAGATGTTTAGGGGTGAAGTGAAATGAAGGGTGTGTGTGTCAGGAAATCTGAGCAGGTGGGTTCATATGAAGCCTTTTATAAGAAAAAACCTTGGGTTGGGCTGGGGCTCCCCCACCTCGCAGGGTTGTTGTGAAACTAAAACAGGAACGTGTTGGGGGGTGTCATCCTTGAGCCCCTTGGGGAGGAAAGATAAGATACAGAAATGCACTCACAGCTGCTACTGATTATAAAAGAGTGACGTTTCTAGACCTCAAGAACTTAGGTGGCACCAGAACAGAAGCTCAAAGAAGACCTCTGAAAAATGAGAGTGGAGGAGAGAGAGAGAGAAACAGAATTTGACACAGGCAGATGGCTGTTTCCTCAGACTTCTTTCATATATTCCCATCCTTAATTGCAAAAAATAACCTCCCAAGACTGGGCTTTCTCCTGCCCCCGGGGAGAGAGCTGCACTGCAGCCTCGGGCATCAATAATTTCTCCTCCTCCTGCTCCTCGCTCTCATTTTTTAAAATAAGTATAGGGTAGGATGCATGAATGACAGCAGTCTGGTCCCCTGGCTGCCAGCCAGCTGCTGTTGCCAGGGCAACCAGCACAGGAAGACCTCTGTTGCTAGGGGCAACCGGGGACCGCACTTGGAAGAGGATGCCTTCGATGGTGGTGTCTGTCTCTTGCGTAAGAAGGCAGGCTTTGCAGACGGAGGTCAGGCAGAGAACTTGCTCTGGGAGGGTTCACCACCACAGCCCCACGTACTGACACTGGACTGCCTTCTGGCTCACCTACATCCAAAATGAGCCAAATCATGTGGTTTTTCTTTTTTTAAAGGGCCTGGCTGGACATCTAGTGTTTGGAGAGAAAGATAGGGGGGGGGGGAGAATAACGTCAATTAATTTCTTTCTCGCACAATTTGATAGAATAAGTCCTGCCTTCCCCCAAAGCAAAACTTGCTTAACCTTAGGGCAAAATGCGTTTAACTAGGTTGCATCCAGTGATAGTCTTACTCAGAGAAGGCCCATTGAAATTAAAGGGTGTGTCAGCAGCAAGAATATTGTTGGCACAAAAATGGAAGCAAGAAGAATTACCGACGAAAGAAGAATGGCGGATGAAATTGATGGACTATGCAGAATTAGATAAATTAACAGGAAGGATTCGAAACCTGCGGGACCAGAGATTCTTAGAAGACTGGAGTAAATATACAAACTATTTGAAAAGTAATAGTAATGAAAAGATTACGCTAGTAGGACTGCAAGAAGTTCTGTAAGGAGGACTATTTGAAATATTGCAAGAAGGACTATGAGGAGAACTATTCGTTAATGATAATTAAGAGTAATAGAGAAATTAAGAAATGCAGAATAAGTGGTAAAGAACGGAAAATCATCAGAGGTGTTGACAGAAGTCTAAAATATTGTATAAGATAAGAAGTTATATTAGATGATTGTCGGAAATGATATGTTAAAAAAACTAATAAAAATGTGTGTGTGTGTGTGTGTGTGTGTGTGTGTGTGTATGAAATTAAAGGGTGTGTCGAACTTGGATCCAGTCATTTCAATGGGTTGTTCTCTAAGTGGAATTTCATAGAATCATAGAATGGTAGAGTTGGAAGGGACCCCCCAGGGTCATCTAGTCCAACCCCCTGCAAAAGCATCCCTGACAGATGGACACCCAACCTCTGCTGGAAAACCTCCAAGGAAGGAGAGGCCACCACCTTCTGAGGAGACCATAACCTGGCAGGAGGCCCCATTGAGCCCCATTGATCTGAGGAGCCTGTGCAAAACCTGCCACTTCTAACTGGATGGATATAATGGAGAGTCTTGTGGCCCCTTGAAAGACTTACCAGATTCATGATGAGGAGTCCATCAACATTGGGGCTTCGGCTAGATGTTTTTTGGGGGGATCCCTTCCAACTCTGCAATTCCATTATTCTTTCTGGAAGGCTCCACAGTCTGGAGAAGGAAGCCAACCATTTACCACAAAATAGTATAATAAAAAAGGGAGAGGGTTCTTTGTTTATTATTACTAGTCAGACTTGTGTATGGAAAATAGTGGTAGGGGTGGGTTGTATTTGTGGATTACTGATTTGAAGTCCATACCGCGATACTGGTTTCATAATTTTTGACCTGGCAATATATCATGAATCAAGATACACACGCATCTTGATTCATGATATATTGCCAGGTCAAAAATTATGAAACCAGTATCGCGGTATGGACTTCAAATCAGTAATCCACAAATACTGTGTGTGCTATACAAAAATCACGATGCAGGCTCTATGCTTATTTCAGACATTGTGATATATTAATATATTAATATATTGTGATGTTTAGCTGGTGATATACTGTGATATTGAAAACCAGATATCGCCCCGCTTTAGTCCTGACTCTTCTGGCCTTTGGCTTCACTGGGTGCCTGTGAGCGCATCTCCTGCTTCGTCTGCCCTTCCTGGGCATCTTTGCAGGGCAGGAACCCCGCCAGGGGCTGGTGCAACACAAGGGAGCCGGAAAAGCAGAGGGAAATTCGAGGAGGTGGAAACTGGAAAGAAAAAAAACCTGACCGTGAAACAGAGGCCACAACCTCAGCAGCTTTTGAGACGGGCTCCCTGCTTGGGAATGCTATATTAAGACCTCAGCTGCTGGGGTGATCAGGTCACAGCCGGAGCCAGAACAAGCCCTGCTGTGGCAAAATCAGGGATCGGAGGAACAGCTTACATGCTCCCCCCCTCCCCCGCTGCCCGAAAAATAAATCAAACTAACCTGTGGTTCTCCAAATGTTGCTGCACTACAATTTGCCCTGTCCATTGGGCATGCTGGCTGCATTTGGACAGGATTTAGGTTCCCCTGTCTCTGATCTGAGAAGAGTTCTTCCCCTTATCTCTGGAGGGAATCTCTTATTTCTTTGTAAGAGAGGCCTTCCTCCTTCCATAGCCTCCAACATTAATTTTCTCCGATGAAAATAGGGACGTCCTGGGGAAAAGCAGAACATTCTGGGATCAAACCAGAGACTGGGGCGCCTTCTGTAAATTGTGGGTTCCCAGGGCCAGATTTAGGTTTGATGAGGCCCTCAGCTCCTGAAGGTAATGGGGCCCTTTATGTGTCCAGCTGTCCTTTGTCAACAACAATATATTGTGATGAATATATGCTATATGGTAATGCTATTTGTGTTGAATATATGCTATATGGTAATTTATGGACCTAATAGGTATCTAACCAGTGATATTTTAGGGAACAGGCTAGCAGGCTGGCCCATGACTTACATCATAGGAACCTACATAACACAAAACACTGTTGCTGTATGTAGATTTTACTTGTTTTTTATCTTATACTGTATTGTGGAAATGTACACCCAGTTTTTTTTCCTTTAATTTTTTTGGGGGCTCCCAAGATAGTGGGACCCTAAGCTATACAGTAGCTTCCTTTACCTTATACATAAATCTGGCACTGCGGGTTCCCCATCATCTCTCTAATGATATCTGCTAGCAGCTAGAGGGACGCAGATGGCGCTGTGGTCTAAACCACTGAGCCCCTTAAGGTTGGCAGTTCAAATCTGTGCAATGGGGTGAGCTCCAATTGCTCTGTCCCAGCTTCTGCCAACCTAGCAGTTTGAAAGCACACCAGTGCAAGTAGATAAATAGGTACCGCTCCAGTGGGAAGGTAAACGGCCTTTCCGTGCACTCTGGTTTCCGTCACGGTGTCCCGTTGTGCCAGAAGCGGTTTAGTCCTGTTGGCCACATGACCCGGAAAGCTATGGACGAACACTTTGGTCTAAATGTGGAGATGAGCGTCGCACCCCATAGTGGAATTTGACTGGACTTAACTGCCTTTACCTTTACCGATACCTGGAGCGATAAGAGTGCCTCATCCCTGATTCAAAGAAGAGGCATTTCCATCTCTCAGGAGGGAAGGCCTTTTCTAAACAGATGCATTCCTCCGCCTCTTAGTTTCAGTAGGGAATGGGAAGTTTTTAAGCTGAGGTTGGGTGGCCATCTCTTGTGGGCGCATTTGTTGAGATTCTTGCACTGCAGAAGGGTTGGCTGCAGCCCTGGACGCAGAATGGACCTGCGCCTCCTTGGACATCTGTGAATCCAAAATGACCGCCAGGCTACACACCTGATGCCTCAGGGGCACAGTGACCCCATTCTGGACCAGGGAGTCCCCCCCGCCCCCCGTCCCCTGGAAGCAGCACTTCTGTCTTGTCAGGATTGCACCTCACTCCATTAACGGCCTATCCTTTCTTCTCTCTGCCAGCCCTTTGCTGAGTGGTGCCAGCTGCCCCCCAAGGATGCTGCCAAGATGCCCGAGAGTGCCTGGAAGCTGGCCTTCTACACCCTCTCCTGGTCGTACGGCGCCTACCTGCTCTTCTTCGCTGGATACCCCTTTTTCCACGACCCTCCTTCCGTCTTTTATGGTACGGTAAGCAGCGCAGGTCAAGTCAAGACTTGGGCAGAGGCTTCCCTCTTGCAAAACCTTTTCCCAGGGAAGCTCGGGCCCTGCAAACCTCTCTGTCCAACCCTTGGGACTCTTGCCAGCCCACCCCCTCACCTCACCCCCCCTGGGTGGATGTAGAATCATAGTATTGGGGAGTTGGAAGGGACCCTGAGGATCATCTAGTCCAACCCCCTTGCAATGCAGGAATATGCAGCTATCCTCTACGGAGATTAGGGTTCCCACCTTTGTCCTGGCAAAATACAGGACAGGCCGGGGTGGTTGGGGGGGCGATATTATTTTTATCTGGTGCTGAAGTGACTTCAAAGCAATCCATTACAATCTATTTCATACCCGCCAACATTAATTTTCTCCAGTGAAAATAGGAACATCCTATTATCCAGACCCTCCAACATTTTCCAAATGAAAATGGGGACGTCCTGAGGAAAAGTGGGACATTTCGGGATCAAATCAGAAACTGGGGCGGCTTCTGTAAATCTGGGACTGTCCCTGGAAATAGAGACATGGGGAGGGTCTGCTATTGCAGCCACACAGGATGGCCCCTCCAGAATTTGACACACACATTTGTGATTCTGTCTGTGCTTGGCTACCTAGAGCTTAAAAAGTGACCTTTCACTCGCCTTTCAAAGATGCATTTGGGGAGGATCCCTAATTTGGCAGAGAGAGAGAGAGAGAAGACCTGGAATAGAGGGCAAAACTGTATCAATACAGGACATAGCATTTTATATTGAAATACGTGGCAATCCTGTATTATATAGGACAGCTGCCAGTTGAACTTGCATGTCTCCTTCAACTCCAATGTTGCCTCTCTGCTTCCCTGGATGGAAGATGGACGTTGCTGAGTCTCTCGCTCTGCGTGTGAAGAAACTTGGCAAAATTCACATTTGTCCCCCACCTGCTTTTGGCAGCAGGAACTGTGCCGCTAAGCTATCACCCCTCTCCTAAAATCAAGACAGGGTGCTAGTCCTCAAGGTTATGAATGAAGAACTGGTGTCATGGGAACAAAGGAAGCTCTTCCTTCCTTCAGCCCAAGACTGTCCACACTGACTGGCAGCAGCAGCTTCTTTGGGATTTCCTTCCCCCACACTGAGATACCATCACTGCTTAAACCAGGAACCTTCTGCACACAAAGCTCTGGTCCTTGAAAGAAAATAAAAGAGGGCCTCTTTTTTTTGCTAAATCATATTTATTGATTTTTCCAAATTTTAACAAATCAAAGCAAATTTAATACAATTTTTCCAAAAACTGGCCTCCCACATTCCGTCCTCAATGTGCCCATAATTTCTTCTTGTTGCTGCATTATTTTCCTAGTTATTTCTGAGTCACCTTCCATTCTCTATAATTAATCTTATATTACAATTTCTTTTGTTGCTTTTAACTTTCCCCCCTGAACCATCAGCTGCCCATTTGCCAATTCCTGCACGTACAATATTTTAACATTTCCACTATCTACAAGTGATGCTGTTCACCAAATTGTCAATCCGCAATAGTTCAACAATTATTATTTCTAAAATAAACTTCCCTTCCTTCCTTCTGCGTGTATGAAAACCTAATAGTTCACTTTCACTAGATGTTTTCCCTTCTTAACTGCGCAATGAGCCTCTTTTTTCCTTTGCCTTTTGCAAAATAGATAATGCGAGTGCCTGCATTTCTGCAGCTGCAAAATCACAAGTGTCTCTGGGGATAGGATGAGACCCAAAAGTGAATTAATCTGAATTCAGTTTTTTGCAGCAATGCCCCCTTGTGGTGACAGCCTGGAATGTCCGTTCAGGACACCCACTAGCTAGCAACCTTTGTTCTTTCCTTGTTGGTATGACTGCAGGATTCTGGGGCATCTGGGGTTCCTGATGGGGTGAGAGTGGATCTGGGGTGTGTGGCAACTCTGTCCCTTGAATTGCTTTGGCTCCCAGGAGACTGGCCAAGGGAAAGGCTCTCTTCTGCCTTGGTCAGACCCCACCTGGAGTCCTGTGTCCAGCTCTGGGCACCACAATTTAAGAAGGATGTTGACAGGACTATGTGCAGAGGAGGGCGAAGGAGATGTTCAGGGGTCTGGAAACCAAGCCTGGTGAGGAATGGTTGAAGCAACTGGGTATGTTTAGCCTGGGAAAGAGGAGATGGAAAGGAGAGAGGAGAGCCATCTTCCAATATCTGAAGGGCTGCCACATGGAAGAGGGAGCAAGCTTGTTTTCTCCTGCTCTGGAGGGTAGGACTTGAACCCATGGCTTCAAGTTACAAGAAAGGAGATTCTGACAGCAAAAACAGGAAAAACTTTCTGACAGTAAGAGCTGTTCAACAGTGGAACACAATCCCTCAGGAGCTTGTGACTCTCCTTCCTTGGAGGTTTTTAAGCCGAGGTTGGATGGCCATCTGTCAAGGATGCTTTAGCTGAGATTCCTGCATTCCAGGGGGTGGACTGGATGACCCTTGGGGTCCCTCCCAACTCTGCAATTCTTTGATTGTCCCCTGGCCATGCTTGCAAGCTTCCTGCAGCCCTTGGCTCAGTTGGTAGGGGGCTGTAGATGGAAAGCCAGAGTGTGAGATCAAATTCTCCATGGCAGCTAGAATAATAATTGATTCCTGCACTGCGGGGTTGGGGGTTGGGCTAGATGACCCTTGGGGGTCCCTTCTATGATTCACTGACCTTGCTTTCTCCCTTCTCCTTTGCGGCTTTCCAGGCTGGAAGAGGGGCATGGAGGTCCCGCCAGACATTGCCATCGCCTACCTGATGCAAGGCAGCTTCTACGGCCACTCCATCTATGCCACGTTCTACATGGACGCTTGGCGCAGGGACTCGATCGTCATGCTCGTCCACCACGTGGTGGCCCTCATGCTCATCACCTTCTCTTACATGTTCAGGTGCGTCCCCATCCCCACATGTTTCTTGCCTGGCTACACCTCTGCTTGGTGGCAGAGCGCACTCTGTGCATGCACAAAGTCCTGGGTTCCAAACCAGACTAAGGTCCCTCTAGTTCAGCATTGCCTGCACTGACTGGCAGCAGCTCTCCAGGGTTTCAGACTTGGGGGTCGCACCCAGCCCTACCTGGAGATGCCGTTGGAGATTGAACCTTGGGTCCTCTGTGCTTAGGACATGTTTAAGGCCACCAAACTCTGGTCCTTCCCCGCAGGATAAAGTAAGATTCTAGTCCTCAGTGTTTGAAATTACCCAGGCTCCAAGCACATTTTGCACCTGGCTTCTGACCCCTTGCGACGAAGTGAAGATGCCTGGGTGCCAGGATGTGGAGGTGCATGCCTGGAGATCCTTGGATCTGGGCTGTTTTTACACACTAATACCCCTTTCTGTATAATTCTATCCATTATATTTTATCTGTGCTATCAGAAAGAGGGGACGCAGGTGGCGCTGTGGGTTAAACCACAGAGCCTAGGTCTTGCTGATCAGAAGGTTGGCGGTTCGAATCCCCACGACGGGGTGAGCTCCCGTTGCTCAGTCCCTGCTCCTGCCAACCTAGCAGTTCGAAAGCACGTCAAAGTGCAAGTAGATAAATAGGTACCGCTCTGGCGGGAAGGTAAACGGCATTTCCGTGCGCTGCTCTGGTTCACCAGAAAAGGCTTAGTCATGACCAGGAAGCTGTGCGCCGGCTCCCTCGGCCAGTAAAGCGAGATGAGCGCCGCAGCCCCAGAGTCAGTCATGACTGGACCTAATGGACAGGGGTCCCTTTACCTTTAACAGAAAGAATCTCAGGAACCAAAATGCTTTCTTTGTGCAGCCTGAGCAGGAGCAGTCAGCATGAAGAAAAAGAGGTTGGAATGGGCCAAGAGTTATGATCCCTGGATCAAGTTACTTTTCCTCTTTAAGTTCTCAAAGCTCTTATCTTAGCTCAAGGTTGTCCTCTGAACTAGGCGGATGTTTAACTGAGAATCATTCGCATCATTTGTAAGATAAGACTTTCCCCAATGTCAACTAGACATTCCATTTTGGTAACTGTAACCTTGGTTTAAGGAGCCATTTGGTCCCTGGCTTATACACCTGAGTTTCCCACACTGGTCCTCATCGCCTGAAATAGGAGCATAGGGCTCTGCATTGCACTGGTACAGACTACTTATAGGAATACAAAGCCTAGTAGGGGCTCTGTAGGGTCTTGGGCAGAGAAGGGCCTTTCCCACCAGCTTGTTTTTTTAAAAATTATTGTTGGCACCCATCCATCTCGAGAGACAAGGGAGTTCACCTCTGGTGGTGAAGTGAAACAGCTGGAGAATCACAGCGCACGCTGTGGTTGCAGAGACCCGTCCCTCCGCGTAACTGCTGAGGTGCTGCTCCAAAGTGACTGGGCAGCGTGTCTGGAGGTCCTGGTCTGCCCAGACAACAAGACCCCCCTCTTGGCCTCGCTGTCTTTAAAGATTTTCAGAGACTTTGAGACTAAAGATTTCATTTTGAACTTGCTATGGTTTGCTACTGGAGATGTAATATTTCATCTGCAAAGCACTGTGGAGATTTTAGGAGGCCATGCAGAAGTGACTGAGGATGCTGCCGCACCACATAATTTATGGCAGGACGTTCAGTGCCCTGGTTGCAGGGCTGGGACTAGATGACCCTTGGTTACCTTTCAACTTGTTTTGGGCAGCACTGTGGCTTTTGCAGACATCTCGGGCAGAAATTCTCCGTGCAGTATATGCACTTAAACTCTACATGCCGTTAATCGAACCCAGGTGTGCGTCAAGGGTTGTGCTGTGGCTCACCTGTGCTTGTATCCTCTCCTCCTGGCAACGTTGCCTTCAGGTACCACAACGTGGGAATCCTCGTCCTCTTCCTTCACGACATCAGCGACGTTCAGCTGGAGTTCACAAAGCTCAACGTCTACTTCAAATATCGGGGCGGGGTCTACCATCGTCTGAACGATTTGATCTCAAACGCCGGTTGCGTCTCCTTCAGCGTAAGCTGGTGAGTTTGGCTGCCCTCAGACTCTGCACATGCGCAGCCCATTCCGAGGGAGGGCGGTTCTGCAAACTCCACCCCATCAAAAAGAAAACCCAGGAGGAAGGCATGTTACAAATTATTGTTTGGTTGCGGCTAAAATATATCGCTGTGGTGCTGCAATCCCAGTATTTTGCTGCTCAGATAGACTGCTCTTGTGCGAAAAGTTTTCCAAAATTGTAAATTGCTTTGAGGTTATTATTATTTTTTACAATCAAACCATATATAGATTTTATTAAGTGAACATACAACAAGATTCTAGTCCTCCTAGACCCGTTCCCTTGTCCCCGCAGGTTCTGGTTCCGCTTGTACTGGTTCCCTCTCAAAGTGCTCTACGCCACCTGCCACACCAGCCTCCAGACTGTCCCGGACATCCCCTTCTACTTCTTTTTCAATGCTTTGCTCTTTGTCCTGACTCTGATGAACATCTACTGGTTTCTGGTGAGTAGCGAGCCTCACCATCGCCTTGCCCTGCAGGAAGAGTTGGGAGCCTCCAGCTGACAGGCCTCACGAAAGGTTTTAGATACTAGGAGAGGATATGTTGTTTAGTTATTGCCTTTCTCATGTGAATGAAGTCAGCAGAGGACTGTCCTTTGCAGGATAAACTTGGAAGCTAAGGCAAGGTTGATTTAACCTTCTAGAAACAATAGTCCAGGGTGCTTTGCTCGTCTTCCCAATCTAGCAGCAAATGAAGATTGGCTTTTGAAAATGATGGAGTACGTGCAACTGGCAAAATTAACAGCAAAGCAAAGATTAGAGATCAAAATGATGAAAAATGCCTTGAGAACTGAATTTTTTTGGGAGGGATTTAAAGAACTACTATAGTGAGATGACCAGGACTTGAAATATGAGTGACAGCACAAATTATTAAGATAAATACATGAAATTATGTGTATTGAATAGTATAGGCAAAATATGCAGCATTTCAGGGTAAATATGAAAACCATGGACATGGAAGTCAACAGATAAAGTAATTTATGGATTATATTAAAATATGTAAAGATTTCTTTTATGTGAAAAATTAATAAATAAGATTTTTTTAAAAAAAATCCAGGATGCTTTAAGGCAGACTGGATTTTGCCTGGTATTGCCGTTTTTCTCCCCCTTAGAAATAACACCCACACACATTGCTTTGTGAAAAAGTAAAAGTTGGCTTTACTTACATAGTAAATGTGGGGTGCTCTCCCCAGAGGTTCACCTGGAGCCATCATTACATGTCTTTAGGTGCCAGGCAAAAACATTCCTCTTTACCCAGGCCAAGGCTATTCAGTAATCTCTTGCCTGAGGAAGTGTGGGGGAAGAGGACTGTTATCATAATGGCTATTTTATTATGTTTTTATCATGGGAGTGCAGGCCATCTTAGGCCCACGTCACCCGGGCTGGGATGAACCAGGTTCTCAGGAAAGTGGGGGGCTGGGTAATGTAGTGCAAAGCATCGTGGGGAGCGGGGAATGGGGTTCTTAATTTCAGGGTCATGAGTTCGAGCCCCATGTTGGGCAAAAGATTCCTGGATTGCAAGGGGATGGGCTAGATGACCCTTGGGGTTCCCTTCCAACTCTGCATTTCTATGATTGTCCCCTCTCCCTTCCTCTTTGCAGTACATCATCCTCTTCGTAGTGAAGGTCTTGCTGGGGCAAGTTCGGGAAGTGAACGACGTCCGGGAATATGATGTTGACGCAGCCTGCAAGAAGAGAGACCGGGAGTTTCACACCCCCAGCTGCTGGAAGGAAGGGTTAGTGTGCCAGGGAGGGAGGGAGGGAGGAAATCAAATTCGCACCAACATTCACTTCGCCTGGCTTCCCTGCTTCCGTCAGGGGACAGCCACGCTCTTCTGGAAACCCTATGAGTGGAGGGCAAAAGCACCCACCCTCTCCCAGATGTTTAGCTGCCCCCCCTGCAACACCCCCCCCCCCAGCATTCAGGGACAGTTTGCACCTGAATGTGGAGTTCTTTTGATACAACTTTCCTCCACAAGAATCGTCTTGTTGGATGAAACCCTTCGCCGTGGGCATCATTCTGCTAGTTTGAAGCCCAGAAGCGGAGCATGTAAACCACTCCGAGGTAGACTGTGTCTGAACGTGGATGTTCCATTCAGCTCTTTGGCATTGAAAGGAGTGGGGTGTTTTCCCCAGGGGGAGGCAGGGCCAGGCCAGGGGAGCGTGGCGACCCACTATTAAGGGTTTGACAAATGCACATTTGGTATCTGAATTTTAGTTTTAACTATTCCCAGTTGGGTTTTTGGAGCGTAAGCTTCGCAAAGTGGTTTGTAATTTTAGCACGCTGAGTAAATTGCAGCCACAGGATTATAAAGCTCATTGTTGTCACATGAATTTAAAACACACAAAAGCCTCTGGATGGTTGCTATATGGAAGCATAGGTGTGTGTCCTTACATTAGTCTTACTCAGAGTAGTCCTATTGAAATGAGTGGGCAGAAAAGGGCCCTTTCCCTCAAGGGGGTGGATTGGCTCCCCTATGAGGCAAGGTTGCAGCGTTTAGGGCTTTTTCGATTTGAGAAAAGGTGAATAAGAGGCAGCTTGATATTAAAAAATGATGCATGGTATAGAGAAAGTTTATAGGCGAGAGGGAGAAAGACCTTTTTTCCTAACGCTACAGCTTGGGAGTATCTAATGCAGCTGAAGGCTGGGAGATTCAGCACCTAGTTAAACTATGGAACTCCTTGCCACAGGAGGCAGTATGACCACCAACCTGGCTGGCTTCAAAGCTCACAGAGGAATGACCACTAGCCAACAGGGTGATGCTCAGAGGGAGAAATCCTTCTGCATCCCAGGCTCTGGGGTTCCAATCCTGCTTGCCCATTTCCCACAACAGGCGCCTGGTTGGCTGCAGTGAGAAGAGGGTGCTGGACCAGAGGGGCCCCCCGGGGCCTGATCCGGCAGGCTGGTCTTCCCTTCTTTTGACAGGGCTGACTTAGGCCCGTTAATTCCAGGGGGTTCAGCTCTCTTGCTCTCTCTTCCACAGGAAACATTTGAAGAACGGACTCGTGAAAGACAAGCGGTTGTAGACGGCACCCGCCGGATCTCTGCTGGCAAGGACCTCCAGCTTGTTTGGCAGCCCAGAGAAGAGCCCGCCCCCCACCCCTCCGTCTCGATACCTAGAGCTGTGGGGTGGGGAGGGGGAAGCGTCTGCAGGAAACTCACTGGCGGTTGCATTCTTTTTTAGAAAAATTCTTGCATTTGGCCAGAGTTGGCGCTGGCGGTGAGGACTGCCATGGAGTGGATTGAAAGGGGGCCTTTTTCACAGACATGGGGTGGATGCAACATGCCCAGCGGAGAGACCCACAAAGGGAGCAGCAAAAGTCCCTCCTCCGCAACGCCCCCTTGTAAAGACCAGCTCTGCCCTGCGCAGCCTTCTTTGGGGTGGCCCCTGAGAGGACGCAACAGCTTTCCCCACCCTCCTCGTTCTCCAGAGCCCTGACGGGTAAAGCGAAGCGAGTGGCCGATCAGATTGAGGGGGCGGGGAATAACACTTGTGAATGGATTGACAGGAGGGGTGGTGGTGTTCACCTGGGGACGGCTATCCCACAATGCTCTGCGGCACTTTATTCCTCGCCTTGCAAGCACGCACACCCTGCCTTTTTAAAATATATATTTTACTGGATATCGTCAGCAGAAGGGGGAAAGGGTGTTTGGACCTGTCTCGGGGGGGGGGTGTACTTTTTTCCTGTTGTGTGCAAAGGAAGTATCCAAAACTACTGTAATTTTCCAAATTAGTTTCTGAAAACAGACTTTTAAAACATTCTGTTTGTAAGGGCAGAGGACGGGTGGGGGGAGATGATGGTGAAATCGGCTGCCTGTTTTTATATCTAAAATGTTTGTGATGAGAAAACAGGGCGCCAGGAATGCAGGGAGACAGAGAGGCTGGGGCTGTGTCTGCCTGATGGGGCTGCGTGGAGCCTCTGCCTTCAGAGTCTGTCTGCAAGGACTGTACCACATCACCCCACAAGGAAAAAGGAGTCTCTGTGAGCTAGGTGCTGCACCCAATGAGCAGAGGCAGCTGGGCAGCTTCCTTTCCTGCCAGGGCGTGTGGGTGCCATTCAGACAGCCCAAAACTTTTGGCGTCTGTCTTTCTATCCAGATGGATGGAGGTGACTCCCGTTTGCATTCTCTCTCCTGCGAGGGAATACCTTGAAGCAGCACCAGCATGGGCCTCCAATGAAGTTTGGGTATATAGAATGCAGCCTCTGGGGGCAGATTTATTATCTTTACCCTATCCAGCCTCCAAGGATCTCACGGCACCACAAGAGTTGCAGGTGAGCAGAGGTTCAAACCTGGTTCTGCCAGTCCCAGCGCCCTAATACAGCGCCAATTGATGTTTGTGGCTCAGTTGGGCGCCCCAGAGCTGGCTTTGGGGCAGCGCCCATCCATGTCACACAATTAAACTCCCCTCCCCCCCAGGGAAAAGCAGAGGAAGGTGGTAAGAATCCTTTGGGGGCGGAAAGCCCGAGTGGCAAATGCACGGCTGGCAGGGGACGGAATCACAGAGCTGGGACCACAATGGCCATCTAGTCCAACCCTCTGCAATGCAGGAACCTGAGATTGAGAGTCTTCTGCTCTACCAACAGCTGCCCCAGAGTCGGAAACAGTTGCCCATCTCCAGCAAATCTCCAAGAGATCTCCCAGGAAAGGGTTGAGCTTAGAGCAGCTGCCTCACATGTGGAGGGTCCCCGGTTCAGCATCTCCGTGAAAGGACACCCCGGGTCCGGAAGCCTGGAGAGCTGCTGCCAATTTGTGTAGGCATTACTGAACTCCGCTGACCCATTGATGCAACAGAAGGCAGCTTCTTGGCTTCCTATTTCAGCCAGCTCTATATTCCATGAGGACCAGAATGACCTTAAACTGAATGACCACAGCTCAGCGGTAGAGCGTTTGCTTTGCGTTCAGTAGGGCCGGGGGTTCAGTCCCCGGCGTTGCCAGTTTGGGTTGGGAGAGACCCCCCAGGCCTGAAACCTGGGAGAGCTGCATACAGTCTTGATCTCGTTTTATCCAATGGTCAGACGCTGTATAGGGCAACTCCTGGTGCTCCTCATATTCTGCTCACCCTGAGTTAGCAACAGTAGATGTGGACATAAACAATTGCTTGCTAAGGTGGAAGAAGATGCAGGAGGGAGAGGAATTTGTAATGCAGATGGGGACATTTGTACCTGAAAGCACCCTGGATCCAGAAGTTGCGTTTTCAGGGTGTTCACACACTACATCCCAGAAGTGTACAATCTTTGAACTTCTGTCTGTGGACACGTGGACATTTATCCACATGTATTGTTCAACAGAAATGCAGTCTGGTCGATTTAAACAAACCAACAAGCATACACACTTTCAACATAAGTCGGGACGCTGGAGTCTGTGTGAACGAGCCCTTCTTTTGATAATTCAACATCTGGGAAGCCACTGCATCCATTTGCCCTCTCAGCCCCCTTCTGCTTGGTGCTGCAGGATGAGGCCATAGTCACAGCAGCCTGCATATGTGTGCCAGCTTTAAAAAATCTGCCTCTCCCTTTGCCCTCCACGGAAGAATTGAAAGCACCAAGAACTGTAGAATTCCCCACTGCGGGGAGGGGGGAGAGTTAGATTCCCTGACTTGCATAAATGATGGGAATTTGAACAAGTTTTCTGATTTTTTGCGCACACCTGTCAGTGTTTCCCAAACTTGGGTCTCCAGCTGTTTTGGGACTGCAATTCCCATCATCCCTGACCACTGGTCCTGCTAGCTCGGGATGATGGGAGTTGTAGTCCCAAAAGAGCCAGAGACCCAAGTTTGGGAAACCCTGGTTTGGAGGTTCGTTCCCAGGGAAGAAGTGTGGAGCGTCGAACCCCTCCCGATCACTGGGAATCATATTTGGTGCACGGCTCCTGTTTCTGAGGATTCAGGCAGACCACTGCATCCACGAGGGCTAGCACCTTGGTTTCTCTAGTGAAAGCCAATGTTCTCTGCAAGCCAGGTGCCACAAACAATATGCTGCGCTCACACACGCCTGGTGTTCCTGCACTGTAATTTGTTTTGCACACTGTTTAGAGATTTTAAACATTAAGCAAAAGTTTAGGAATACCTGAAATAAATTGTGTCCCGTAGTGGGACTACGCTGGTGACACGGCTTGTTCCTTGACCAAATCTGTCCTGCCAAGAGAGAGAGGATCCCTTGCCACTTGAGTGTTGCGCATGCCTGTCCACAGCAGCCTGTTGACTTCTGGTGAGTCTTCCCTTGGAAGGAAAATAAGGCGGGGATGGATTTGTGAACCTCTAAATGTGGTTACTAAGAGCCCATTGAGCTCAACACCCTGTTCTCATGTGGCCACCCAGGTGCAACAGGGATGGGGAACTGGCGACTCTCCAGATGTTGGGACGAAAGAAGGTGGCACCCTGCCAGATATTTCCCTTAAAAAAACCCCAAAGCCTGTATTTTTTTTTATAAAAAATCTTCAGACTTCAGGAACCACACCTGATTCTTCATCTGCAATGGGTATCCTGGAAGAGTGTAATTAGCTTAAAAGGTGTGAGGATGTGTTGTCAAGTTAAATTTGCCCCCATCTCCAGTGAGTGGGCAGAAATCTCCCCTTCTAAGGCTGCAATCCTAAAGGCTGGTTCAACACATTGCAGCTGACTTCTGAGTAAGTGGGGAAAGGTTTCTGGTCGCAACCGAGCATGATGTGAAACAGGGATCACCAGAGAACCCAACAAGGCTTCAAATCCACTGAGCTTTCCGTAAAAGGGACTAGCGTGCTTTGGGATCTGAGATGCTTCCGGGCAAAACAAGGTTGCAGCCAACTGAATCATTCTCAGAGTAGACCCATTGAAATGAATGGGTGTGACTAATGGGCCCCACTAACTTCAATGGGTTGCTCCTGGCGGTAGTCCTATTCAGAGTAGGCTCATTGAAGTTAGTGGTCCTAGTGTTAGTGGTTGTGTTCGTTAGCTTCAATGCTGGATAGTGGATGCAGCCCATTGATGTTAATGGGCCCAAATTAGTCATACCTATTCCCTTCTATGTGTCTACTCTTGAGTAAGTTAGAGGCAAGCTTTTTTTTGGGGGGGGGGTCAAATCCCATCCAGGTGGATTATGTCTTCACACACACAAGGTTCCTGTTTGGTGCAAGGAGAGTCTTATGACAAAGCTCATTCCAGACATGTAGGCCTGGTCCGGATCCATCCCTTGCACCCATGTTCACACTTCCTCCCCTGCCCTTTTATGACTTGTGGCTTTGCTTCAGAAAGGTGTTTGTCTGTGAGAGAGGGATCTGAGGCACCGTGTTTGTTTCTGTGTTAATTTAAATGCCAACTCTCTTGTGGCGGAATCCTCATTAAAAGAAGGAGAAATCGCATTTGTCGTCAGAGCTGTTTATTACCTTTCTAGCTGCTTAAAGTTGAGTGTAGAGTTCTGTATTCCTGAGTTGGGATTTCTGCTGCTGCTGCTTGACATGTTTAAAAGGGGACAAGATGGGGGAGAGACATAGCTGTTTTTTTTGCGGGAAATTCCCTTATTCCAGCGCCGTTTCCTGCTGCTATCCCGGATTGTTAGATATCCCAGAGACTGTCCCTGGGACAGGTGAGGCTGCTGATCCCTTATTTTCAAGTCTGAAAGTTGAGAGCTATGGGGAGAGAGCTGCATCTTAACTGGAAAGGAGAACCAAGGTTGCAAGATAATAGGCTGATAACAATTTGATTTGTCACTATTAATTTATTGCATTTATATTCCAGTTTTTTTGCTCAAGGTGACACAGGGGTCTCTCCCCTCCCCACATTCCTTTAATCCCCACACAACCCTGTGAGGTAGGACCGGGTCACCCAGTGAGCTTCATGGCGGAGTGGGGGGTTCCAACCCTGGTCTCTCCCAGGCCCCAGCCTGTCACTCTAACCACTACACCACACTGCCTCTCTCCACCTTTCAGTGGGTTTCCAGGATACCTTACAAAACATTAAAGATTATAGGTAAGCACACTGAAACAAAAAACACCAAAAGCCCCCTCCATGACTACAGGGGGGGATTTGGGGGGGGGAAATCCCTCCATTGGTTGGGCAGCCATCAGTCATGGGGTTGGACTAGATGACCCTCAGGTTCCTTCCAACTCTACAATTCTATGATCCTGTGCAATCACCTGGGGTCTCTCAAGCTAGCCCACCTCGCAGGGGTGTTGTGAATCTTTAAAAACAACTGCATCCATATATGGAGGATAAATTGGGTAGAATAAAAGCAGCAAAACTCTTTCGCGCACCCAGGACTGAACTCACCTGGTTTGCCCTGGGCGGGGAAGGGTTAACCAGATGCGCCCATCACCCGGACCCAGAAGCCCCCTCGGCCCCTGGCCAGCTGCCCAAAGATCAAAGGGCCCCCATTAGCCAATCAGCCCCCATCAGCTGCCTCTTCCTCCGCTCCCCACCCCCAAAAGCAAGGATTCAGACCCCTGTTCTTGCCCCAGTTCTCCCCATCGCCAGCCAAGGGGGCTCTGCAAAGCCAGGCGTCTCCAAAAAAGAGACTAGAATAGGATGGCGCATTCGCACTCTTTCCAACTGATTCTGGGAGCAGCTGGGATGCTCTGGGTCTTGCTGGTGGGAGGGATGCATTTGCAAAGGCAGGAAAGTTTGGTGTTGAAATCTCTGGGGCTCACGACCAGGCCCAGCCCCAGATCTCCCCCTCCCGTGCCCCATCTGCTCTGGAAGATGTTCCACAAGAGAGCCGGCCGGCCTCCAGCCTCCGAGGAAGGGAGGGCGCCTTGCTGGGTGGAAGAATTCAGGGTCCCTGGAAATATCATCCGAGTCTTCCCAGACCAAGGTACGTTGTTGCAAAGGTTTTGGGAGCTCTGTTTGATTGGTGGGTTTTCTGGTTTGAGATGGCCATGATTTTCTCCCTGAGGTTAGAAGAGGTGCAATCCTGCACAGGTCTACTCAGAAGCAAGTCCCACTGAGGTCATTTTATAGCTTGCTTTTCTTCACCCAATAAAACCAGAAATGGATTCTGCATCCCCTAAATTCTCCTAAAATTCGTAAAATCAGACCAGTTTGGGGAATAAAAGCAATGTCAGTCCTACTCAGAGTAGACACGTTGAAATTATTGGGCATGGCTAACCGAGGCTCATTGGGTCTATTCTGAGTAGAACTTAGTTCACCAGAGAGCATAGTCCCAAGTCCAGGACAAAAACAAACTTGGTTTTGATTGATTTAGGGTTGTTGCTTTTTAAATAACTCCTCATCAGGCCAGAGGTGTTGAAAGTAGTCTGCAATTATTATAAAAGCTGCACTTTGTCTCAGGCTTGACTCAAGGGGTTGGACTAGATGATCCTCAGGATCCCTTCCTGCCCTACAGTTCTAGGATTCTATGAAATCACAATAAGAACATCGCAGCTGATCATTCCTCTGTGATATATCCACAGTTATTCCCTGTCCTTATTTCCCCTCCGGGGATTTTTTAAAAAAGGAATTTTTACTGCATTCTGTACATCACCTTCAGACCCCTGTGTGGAAAGTGATTAACAAAGAAAGTTAAATAAATTAGCGTGAGTGTGGATTGGGCAATATTATAAATAAAGACTCATAAGAAAGCAATAGCCAGCTGTTCACTATATGTTCAGTTTCATAAGCACAACCTTAAAATAAAGAGAGATTACTCCTCCCCCCCCCCCCCGCATTACAAACGCCTTTGATCATTGTCCTTTATCTCTCTCAACCCCACAGGTAATGGCATCACATTTTTAGCCCAGGATTCTTGAGATGGTTGTATTAACACTTGTAATGGGCTGGAAGTTTGATGTCCTGATTTGTGGGCTAAATCGGGATAAAGGATGATCACTGCATTATAAGTGTTCATAGCATCATGGAGATGGAAGGGACCCCAAAGGTCATGTAGCTCAACCCCCTGCAATGCAGGAATCTCAACTAAAGAGTCCATGACAGATGACCATCAAAACGGATGGCCGCTTCCATGTGACAGCCCTTGAGATATTGGAAGATGGCTGTCTCCTGTTCGCCAGGCTAAACCTCCCCAACTCCCTCAACCATTCCTCATCAGGCTTGGTTTCCAGACCCTGGATCATCTTGGTTGCCCTCCTCTGCACATATTCCATCTTGTCAATATCATTCGTAAATTGTGGTGCCCAGAACTGGACACAGGATTCCAGGTGTGGTCTGACCAAGGCAGAACAGAGCAGTACTTTTACTTCCCTTTACCAGGACATTAGACTGCTGTTGATGCAGCCTTGAATAGCATTATTTTTGTTGTTGCTGCTGCTGCTGCATCACCCAGTGGACTCATGTTCAGCTTGTGGTCCACCTAGACCCAGAGATCCTTTCCCCATGTCCTGCTAGTAAGCTGGGTTTCCCCCATCTTATATTTGTGCAGCTGGGTCTTCCTGCCTAAGTGCAGAACCTGACACTTGTCCCTTTTGAAATTCATTTTGCTAGTTTGGGCCCAGTTGTCCAATCTGTTAAGGTCATCCTGAACCCCAAATCTTCTTGCCCAATAACCCTAATATGAAGAGTCTCATGATCCACCCACTGAGTTATGATCTGCAGACTATCAAGGACTGTATTTAATATCCAGTTTATCACTGATTAATTTTTCTCCACTATTCCACCTTCCAATTTTCTCCTTTATTTTACACACACACAATACCTGCCAACTTAGATTTCACCTCATGCCTAATATGAAAGTGTGCTAGAGTCCATGAAAAGCTTATTCCCTTACAAATCTGATAGCCTTCAAAGTGATCTTTGCGTATTTTGGTGCGTATTTTGCGTATGAGGCTAGTTGGAATCCTACACAAACTTAACTTGGAAGTCCAGCTGAACTCAGCGGAGCTTACTTATGAGTAGACATACAAAGGATTAAATACCCCTGGGCCCAGTTGAGCTTACTTCCAAGTAAATTTTCTTATGGGATAGTGGCCTGGGGGTTGCCACAAGTTCTACTCAGAGTAGAGCAATAGACATGCTAATAGGCTCTATTAAGTTCTACTCAGAGCAAATCTATGCAGCTCAGCGAGCTTAGGTTAATCATGCCCATTAATTTCAATTATCAGTGCAACTCATATTGGATTTAACCCTTTGTTTCCTCTTAACCATTCCCCCTTCCTAATTTGTTACTTTATTGACTGCCTAATCAATTAATCTCTGTCTTTTAAATAGCTTAACTTGTTGATAAACTAATATTTTCTTGTGTGTTCATTTACTGTTCTCTGTGTGTGTTTATGTGCTTATTCATAAAATGCAAGCCTGATTTAAACACATACATTTATAGTATATATATATAAGAAGTCAGGCATGATAAACTGCAAAGCTGAAATGGTCCGTCCTGTCCCCCAGTCTTACTGAAGGAAAACTGCTCCAACTTTGCAGGTCGCTTGTATGCAAAAATAAAAAGGGCTTTGCTGGTGGCTGGGAAATCCTTCTTCCCCGCCAGCATTTGACCATCTTTAGCAGAAGCTTCTCTGTGACCAGATGCCTTGAAGGCCTGCTCTTCTCACCTCCTTTCCTCCATCCACTGAGGAAACCAGAGCCTTGGCCTCTTCCTCCATTTCTATACCTTGGTGAGACTTCTCACAGCCGGGCGATAATGGGCCTTCGCAATGCCTGTGAACTCAACTGCTCTTAAAGATAGCTTTGGATGCTTGGCTCTGCTCACTTGGGTGCCACAGATGTTTCTTGGTGTGAACAGGCACATCAGAACATCTGAAGAGCCTGCAGGATCAGGCCAATGGACCATCTAGCCCAGAGGCCGGCTATCCAAGGTGGGAGGGAGGCAGCCATGTGTCTGAACACCAATATATACAGTGAAATGGGTTTTGAAACTCTTAGTATCAAACCCACTTGGGCTTAGAAACCCACATGGGCGGTATTTGTTTATTTTTATTTAATGCCTTATATATCCCTGCCTTTCCCCCCCTCCTCATTTAATCCCCCACAACCACCCAGGGAGGTGGGTTAGGCTAGGAGAGACCGGTGGCCTTCAAGGCCACACTCAGGAAGCTTTAAGGCCAAAGGGGAATTTGAACCTTGCTGTCTCTGAGGTCCTAGTCTGATGCTCTAACCACGACACCACAGTGGCTCTCCGAGCGCCATGCAATAGGGCTGTGTCAGGGACTGGCTGGACACAGAGGAATGGTGGGAGGAACCGGCTGGGGGACCCTCAAGGGGAAAAGGTTCAGAGCCCAGGGAGGGGTGGTTATATGTCTGGGAAAACCCAGATATGTCCTCTTTTGGGGGGGTCAACATGTCCCCCCGGGCTAATTTTTACATTTCAAGGGAAATGTCTGGTTAATAATAATAATAATAATAATAATAATAATAATAATAATTTATTATTTGTACCCCGCCCATCTGGCTGGGTTTCCCCAGCCACTCTGGGTGGCTTCCAACAAAGATGAAAGATACACTAAAATGTCACATATTAAAAACTTCCCTGAACAGGGCTGCCTTCAGATGTCTTCTGAATGTCAGGTACATGTTTATCGCTTTGACATCTGATGGGAGGGCGTTCCACAGGGCGGGCGCCACTACCGAGAAGGCCCTCTGCCTGGTTCCCTGTAACCTCACTTCTCGCAGTGAGGGAACCGCCAGAAGGCCCTCGGCGCTGGACCTCAGTGTCCGGGCAGAACGATGGGGATGGAGACGCTCCTTCAGGTATACAGGGCCAAGGCCGTTTAGGGCTTTAAAGGTCAGCACCAACACTTTGAATTGTGCTCGGAAACGTACTGGGAGCCAATGTAGGTCTTTCAAGACCGGTTTAGGGTTTTTTAGTTATTTTCAGAAGGGGTTTGGGGGGTGCACACACATGTTTGGGAGGGCGCTGTGACCCAAAAGCAGAAGCGCCATGGCGGAGTGAGGCTGTTGCAGCAAAGATCAGGTAGGAGCTGGGGTCCTGCCTCTGCTTGGGCTGTTGTGCAGGTGGCAGCCGCTGCCAGCCCAAGCTGGGGAAAGAGGTACGTGGGCACAGTGGCTGCAGCCCCTGCACCAGCTCAGGCTGACCTCTTTTGTGTTCTTCAAGACATAGCAACCCTAGTGGTGGTGGGACAATGTTGAGCTGACAGAGGGAGAAGACTGGGAACAGATGTTGTCGGAAGAGGACAGGGCTTAGTGGGCTGGGAGAGTCTGTGGCAGAGAGCAGTCCAGACTCAGAGGCAGAAGCTGAAGCAGGAGAGGAGGGAGGCCAGGAGGCAGAGAGGGGAAGGGCCACAGGGGTCTCCCCCTCCTGCTGCGACCATCTCCCCTTCCTGCTGGTCTCCCAGAACCAGGAGAGGCATGAAAAGGGTGGAGGAGAGGTTGGCTGCGCGCAGGCCCAGTCTCAGATTGTTTGAGGAAAACCCTGGAGACAGCTGTGGGGAGGAGGGACCTTTCGGTCTCAACAACTGATTTTCATGGAGTACAACCACCAGGAATGGGTTGCTGTGCTCATTAGGCCTAATACTCCTGTGGAGATCCTGTTTTTGCTAATAAGGAGTGCACCGTGTGATTTACTGCTCGCTCACTCTTGCCAGGCTGGTCCTTGCCTCAGCGTTGTTCCTCCTCTCCTAGGCCAATTCATCCACAGCGACAAGCCACGGAGTTGGCTGTGCCTCCAGAAGCGGCTGTACTTCAATTTCTCCACCCTAGACAAAGGGGAGCAGGTGACGATGGCGCAGCTGCAGATCCGTTTCCGCCACAACCAGTACCAGGTCGCCAGTCCGGGCCACCCTTTGGAGCTGAGCTTGTACCAGGCCTCCCAGGCAGCTCTGCGAGGGATGTCCTCGCACGCCTACAGCCGGAAGCTCTTGGTGGAGCAAAGCTTCATCCATCTCCACAAGTCCTTCGTCTTCAACCTGACCGAGGCAGCAAAGGTGTGGCAAACCCCTGCCCGGAACCTGGGCTTGGTGCTTGAAATCGCCGGGGGGAAGCTGTGCTCTGGTGCAGATTCCTTCCTCGACACCTCCCTCCTTGTGGTCTCCCTGGCGCACGGACAGTGTGGGAGAACCCGGAAGCGGCGGAGCACCTACTACGTCCCGACGGCCGCCAGCAATGTCTGCAAGCCGCGACGGCTGTACATCAGCTTCCGCGACGTTGGCTGGGAAGACTGGATCATCGCCCCCCAGGGTTACCTGGCGAACTACTGCCTGGGCGAGTGCCCCTTCCCACTGGCCGAGGATCTCAACAGCACCAACCACGCCATTCTGCAGACAGTGGTGCACTCCCTCGACCCCGAAGGGACCCCCCAGCCCTGCTGCGTCCCTGTCCGCCTCTCGCCCATCTCCATCTTGTATTACGACAACGACGACAACGTTGTGCTGAGGCACTATGAGGACATGGTGGTGGACGAGTGCGGGTGCCGGTAAAGGGGGTGGGGTGTTCCCTGGCGTGGCTTTGTTGCGGTGGGGCACTCGCGCAGAGTGGCATTGGCCAGCCTCTCCCTGCTGGAGCTCTGCATCGAGAACCAGATTATCCTGCATTCATGGCCCCTTGGGCTTTAGGAAACAGCGCTCGCTTAAACAGAGTTGTATTTTATTTTCTGCACCAAAGCAAAGACTGCACATGGGTTTTTAACACTACCTAATCGCTTCCAGATTGTTTTCCTAGGGTGGAACTATTGTAAAAGTTTTAATTCTAATAGTGAACGACATGAAGAAATCTGAAGTTGTTGGGTATTTTTAAAAAGAAATGTATTAATAGCTTCATGGGGGTTGGGGGGGGTCTTCATTTTTTGCCGGTGTGGTTTTGGTGAAGGCTTTTTAAAAGGTAATTGCAATTTGTCATTAAAGCAGAACAAAAGGTGATGATTGGGGTCCCTTTAATCAATGGGGGTTAAGAGCTGCAAATGGAGAGTGATATACAACAACAACAACAAAGGCTGCATGCCTATGTGATTTTGGTCAGTTTCCACCTGGAGAACAAACGCTAGCTTGCTGGCTGAAGGTTACTGAAGTAGCAGGTGGGGAGAGAGCTATCTTAATGGGGGAACCACCTTCTAGGTTAGGGGTGGGGGACTTGTGGCCTGGACTGCAATTCCCATCACTGCTGGCATTTGGCCACCTTCACACAGAATCATAAAACTGTAGTGTTGGGAAGGACCCCAAGGGTCATCTAGTCCAACCCACTGAAAATGCAGGAATCTTTTGCCCAACATGGGGCTTGAACCCACAACCCTGAGATTGTGAGTCTTATGCTCTGATTGAGCCATTCCAGTGTCATCATACCCATATATGATATAGGGGAGGGCAATAGATGAGGTCTCCCAACAACTCTCAGTATTCTTAAGCAAACTACAGTTCCCAGAATTATTTGGGGAAATCCGATAGTTTATAGTAAAGGTAAAGGGACCCCTGACCATTAGGTCCAGTCACGGATGACTGGGGTTGCGGCGCTCATCTCGCTTTACTGGCCGAGGGAGCCAGCGTTCAGCTTCTGGGTCATGTGGCCAGCATGACTAAGCCGCTTCTGGCGAACCAGAGCAGCGCATGGAAACACTGTTTACCTTCCCGCCGGAGCGGTACCTATTTATCTACTTGCACTTTGAGGTGCTTTCGAACTGCTAGGTTGGCAGGAGCAGGGACAGAGCAACGGGAGCTCACCCCATCGCGGGGATTCAAACCGCCGAACTTCTGATCGGCAAGTCGTAGGCTCTGTGGTTTAACCCACAGCGCCACCCGCGTCCATGATAGTTTGTAGAGCACTTTAAATGTATGTCGAATGTGGTTGACGGGAGCTGGTGCCCCAATATCTGGAATGTCACAGGAAACCCCAGCACATCTGAAGGCTATTTTGGTAACTTATCACATTGCAGAGTTGAACTAGATGACGCTTGGGCAGTGTTAGACACTCATATATATAAGCCAGGTGCCAAATGGTTCCTTAAACCAAGGTTAGTCACAAAATGAAACATCCAGTTGCTGTTTGGGGGCAAGACAGTTCTAAAGCCTTATTTTTCAAAGGATGGAGTGACTGATGAATTCTCAGTTAAACATCTGGCTAGTTCAGATGACTACCTTGAGTGAGGTTAAGAGCTTTGAGAACTGAAAGAAAAGTCACTTCATCCAGAGACAGTCTACATATACACTGGCCTATTCTGACCCTTTTTTCACAGTGGTGACGCAGGAATATTCTACACAACTGTGAGCAGGGCAGTGAGGTGAGGTAAGCGAAGACAAGCGACAATTAACTATCGTTCCCTGCTCCTGCTCAGGCTGCACAGAAAAAGCGTTTTGGTTCTTGAAATTCATTCTGACTGTGCAGATAAAATAGATTCTACAGGATGGGGTATTAGTGTGTGAACAGTCCAGATCCAAGGATCCCCAGGCAGGCACCTCCAGGTGGTGGAGACGTCAGGCGCCATCCTGACACCTGGGCATCTTCACTTGGTCAGTGGCCAATAGCCAAGTGCAAACTGCCTGGCACCTGGCTAATTTCAAGCACTGCCTTGGGGTCCTTTCCAACTCTACATTTCTATGTAATTAATTTATTAATCATTTGTTACATTTATCCACTGCCTTTTCCTCAAAGGAGCTCAAGGTGGCACACATGGTTCTGCCTGCTTCATTTAATCCCCACATCCTTGGAGGTAGCTTAGGCTGAGAGAGGGCGACTGGCTCCCAAGGTCACCCAATGAGATTTTATGGCAGAGAGAGGATTCAAACCCTGCTCTAGTTCCGATGCAAACACTCTAGCCACTACACAACACTGGTTAATTAGGCTTGCCTAGTTTTGCATGGGAACCATCGGGGTTTTAAGGGATTGGAGGGCATCCTATTTTGGATACAATAATCTGTATTTTTTAATACAAGGTGAGTCCTTTAAGAGAGGCCCCATGGATACAGAGTACATATGTTCCACGGGGCCTCTTTTAAAAGACTCACCCTGTATTATCATACAGGGGACGCGGGTGGCGCTGTGGGTAAAACCTCAGTGCCTAGGACTTGCCAATCGTATGGTCGGCGGTTCGAATCCCCGCGGCGGGTTGAGCTCCTGTCTTTCGGTCCCAGCCCCTGCCCACCTAGCAGTTCGAAAGCACCCCTAAGTGCAAGTAGATAAATAGGTACTGCTTTATAGCGGAAAGGTAAACGGCGTTTCTGTGTGCTGCGCTGGTGCTGGCTCGCCAGAGCAGCTTCGTCACGCTAGCCACGTGACCCGGAAGTGTCTGCGGACAGCGCTGGCTCCCGGCCTCTTAAGTGAGATGAGCGCACAACCCTAGAGTCGGACACGACTGGCTCGTACGGGCAGGGGTGCCTTTACCTTACACCCTTCCTCTGCAGGAGCTGAAGGTGCCATGTACTTTCATGGGTGGAGTACCTGCTTGGCAGCAGCATCAGGTAGGCTTCCTGTCCAGAAATCCCTGATGAGATTGCCAGTCTGTGTAGACTGTACCGAGGTAGACTGGACAATGGATGGCGGTAAACAGCTTGAGGTTGAATTCTGAAGGTTGAAGACAGAAGTACTGATTCTGGTGGACAGGGGAAGGTGGGTATGGGTCCTTCGTGGGCTCACTGTGCTCCAGAAGAACCAGGTGTGCAGCCTGGGAGTCATTTTGGACTCTCAGCTATCCACGGAGGCACAGGTTAATTCTACCTCCAGGGTGGTGGCTGTTTACCAGCTTCATCTGTTTTGCATCAATGGAAAGTTCAAAAGGTTTTCCCTTTTTTAAAAGCGAGACAACTTTATGAAGAAGTTGTCAACACTCTTTATAGATGCTCAGCCGTGAGCAATCTTATACCAAGTTTTGCCAAGGACATCTGATCTGCCACCAGCTGAGATGGGCCTTTTGTGGCATGCAGGAGGGATCTTACGTGCCAATGTCCACTTCTAGAGAATCTTAGCTGTCATTAAAACAAAGGGGAAAGTTCCCTAGGAAGGTAAAAAAAGCCTACAACATGCCAGAGGGGGACTGTACCATCAATGATGCACAAATCATGCAGAAGATTCTACAACCTTTTCCCCCTAGCGTGCAGGGAAGCATCTAAGTACAGTGGTACCCCGGGTTAAGTACTTAATTTGTTCCGGAGGTCCGTTCTGAACCTGAAACTGTTCTTAACCTGAAGCACCACTTTAGCTAATGCGGCCTCCCGCTGCCGCCGTGCCACCGGAGCACGATTTCTGTTCTCATCCTGAAGCAAAGTTCTTAACCCGAGGTACTATTTCTGGGTTATCAGAGTCTGTAACCCGAAGCATATGTAACCCGAGGTACCACTGTATGTGACCCAAGGAAGCGTAATCGTTCCTGGACTCCAATTTACCCAAAGCCAGAATATAAACTCTGCAAATATGTAGAACAGCACCCATGTGTCACCCACCCCCAGCACGCCAAGGGATCATAGAGTGAAAATCCAGGTTGGGCAATAAACACAAGTGCAATTCTGTCACATGTGCATTATTTGTCTCTGAGTGTTCATTTGGAAGAAGATTACAAAGTTAAGTCTGTAAGGAAGGGTGGCTAAACTGTGGCCAGACTCCAACATCCAGCATCCTATGGGAGTTCAGCTGGATGGCCACAGATTAGGCAGCACTGCCCTGGAAAACCCCCAATAAGATTGGGTTCAACCTGGATCGGAAAACGTTCAGGCTTCTAAAACTAAAAAGTGCATATGGAAAAAACCTGTACATCATATTACAAAATGTAAGAAAGTCCCCAGAGGCTGAATGCAAGAGGCTCTTTATTAATTTGATGACAAACAGATTTTAAAGCAAACTTGAGATGGAAAAAAAATAATTAAAAAAAATAAACACTGTGCTAGCACTGATGTTTTCTTCTTTTTTCTTTAAATGGATTTATATAAAAACTCAAAAGGATTTCATTTTAACTGCTACAAAGGGGAGGGGGAAAGTAACCCAGCACAAAGCAGAAGCAAGCAGGTGCTAACTAGCAAAATGTGAGGAGGGGAGGGAGGAATCGGGCAGCCACAGAAGGATTTGGGGGGGGGGGGGGAAGGAATATCTTTACTCAGCAGATCGCCTTGCACAAAAAAGAGACAACAGCGCTTAAAAGTCTAGCTTTGAAAACCTACGCAGCCAACATAGCCTACCCAGTGGGGTGGGAACTGGAGTACCAGGCCCTCTGAGCCTCCCTGCTTGCCCCCCACCTCCCTACAGGTTGTCAGGTCTAATGGATACCAAGGAGGCCAAGCACACTTCTTGCAGAAGGATGGGGTAGGGCTGCTCTTTTTCTTTGGTGGGGTGGGGGGAGAAGAGGAGGAACGAGATTCCAAAATCTCTATTCTTTTTTTTTTAAAGAAAAAAGAAAAAAAGCGCAGGGAGTTCTCTTAAGTACATTCATGTTAGGTTAACCTCGAGTTCCTCAGTACACACAAAAGCTAAACAGATGCTAAGAGCCCTTTGACTGGGGAAAATTAATTCACAAGCGGTTTAAAAGAAGGGGGGGGGGGGAATCACATCTAGAAGGCAGATCAAGCTGTTTCAGAGAGGTAAAGGGCATTGCGACATTTATGGATCATCGGGCTGGTGGGGGCAGGAGGTTAAACAGGAAATCCTACTTCAGCTTTTTTCCTAGAAAGCTTTTGATGCAGATAAAAGAATGCTTTTTGCTACAAGTGCAGCAAGGCGGCGTTTTCCCTCCCCCCAAGGGGGTGCCCTTTCCCAGTCGGATTCATAGCAGTTGTAGTTTGAAGGACCCCACAAGCGAAGGCTTGTGACCCCCCCACCAGACGTCGCCTCAAGATTGGTTTAAATGCCTGGCGTTGAACTGACTCCACCGCCGCACCGCTGCACAAAACCCCCAACGACAAACCCCCCACCCCGATATATGCTCCAAGAATGAGACCCACTTCTCCGCAGCCACCTCCCGCTCTCAGCCTGCCCGCCCCACCCAACCTGCCTCGAAAGTATCTTTGTTAAGAGTCTTTACTTCAAAACCAATATAATCCCCAGTTTCCACTACTGTTTTTGGGTGGGAGGCGAGAAAAAGCAGTGTCCTTTTTTGTTTCCCCCCTCTTGGGGGTGGGCGGGGGTGGGCAAAAGGGCACAGGCACCCACTCCCTGTTCTCGTGAAGCGCATGGAAAGTCTTACAGAAAAGAAAAACAACAACCACCACTTGTTGTCATCACACAGAGCAGAGCCCAGGCAGAAGCCAATTGAAAGCAAGACAAAAACACACACACTTGAGCCACCTTCTGCCTCGCTGCCGGGATGTGCTGGCTTTCCTCGCTCACTGCTACCCTTCCACCTGAAGAAGAGGCTGATTGACTGAAATCACACTGAAAAAAGATCTTAAAAAGAGTGGCGTTCTAATTTTTAAGCGTTAAACTTTATATATATATATATATATATATATTTTTTTTTTTAAGCTTCTCAGAACAAGGATTTCCCCCCCGCCCAGGTCCACTACTAAGATTTCAGAGACAAACTTCTAAAAAAATATCCAGTGCTTCTTTTGCAAGAATCTCTTTTTCTTTTTAAGGGGAAAAAAAGGAAAAAAAGAAACACCCCATCTTATTTAAGTCCATTCAGGACGCGGGTGACACCACACACATGTGAGGTTCGAAGCTGGATCCTGGACAGCAAAACCACACATCTCAGAGTAGGGTACCAGCCGGCTGGCTTTCCCACGAGCTCGGAAGGATTGGGGTCCTCTTGGGTGGACGAGGCTGGTGATGATGATGATGATGATGGTACACTTGCTCCTTTAAGAAGATGCCAACAGATGCCACTTCTGGTTAAAAGGGGGAAAAGAGAGATGGGTACGCAAACAACTCTGAGATGGGGGTTTTCCTCTCCCCGCCCTGCTCACAAGAACAGAAGCTTGCTTCCAAGGCTCTTCTCTCTCTCTCTCTCTGAATCTCTCTCTCTCTCTCTCAGTGTGTGTTGACGGGGGGAGGACAGGGAACTCTGCTGACCACTCTGCTCTTCTGGGGCGAGTTGACTCCCCCTCCCAGCGAGGCGCCAGTCGGTCCTCCGTTGCTCTCTCTCTTCCCACCTCCGTCTGGTCAATCTCCTTGTCTCAGTGAGCTAGCAGTGGGCTCTTTCTCTTCCTCTCGCTCGCGTGCTCTTCGCTCTCCTCTCCGTTGGTTTCTCTCTTCCTCTCCCTCTTCCTCTCTCTCTCCTGTTGCTCTCACAGAGTTGCTTCAGTTTTAGCAGTGGAAAACAGGTATCCATTTTATTTTATTTTTATTACCCAGAATAAAATGCTGTTGAACTAAGCTCCACATCAGCTTAGCTCTTCTCCTTCAACCTAAGTCAGGGAAAGAAAAGGGAAATGCCATTATTGTCACAAGCCGTGGCTGTGGGTTGTGAGACAGGCTTCTCTGAGCACATAAATGGCTCAGCGGGCAGAACCCAAAGCAGTTTGGAGGATGCAGATTCCGTGGCTACAAACAGCCTCTACTATTAGGCCCAGCAGGTACCATTTTTTCTCCACCACTCAATACAAGACTTGTTTAAGGCAAGAGTTTCTCCACCTCCCCGCCGGTGCCTGATGGATAATAATAATTATTAATAATTTAATTCTTTATACCCCACCCATCTGGTTGGGTTGCTCCAGCCACTGAGTGTGGCTTCCAACACATATAAAAACATAACGTCAAACTTTAAAAACTTCCCTAAACAGAGCTGCCTTCAGATGCCTTCTAAAATTCAGATAGTTGTTTATTTCCTTGACATCTGATGGGAGGGCATTCCAAAGGGCGGGCGCCACTACCCAGAAGGCCCTCTGCCTGGTTCCCTGTAACTTGGCTTCTCGCAGCGAGGGAACCACCAGAAGGCCCTCGGAGCTGGACCTCAGTGTCTGGGCTGAACGATGGGGGTGGACACGCTCCTTCAGGTATAGAGAGCCAAGGCCGTTTAGGGCTTTAAAGGTCAGCACCAACACTTTGAATTGTGCTTTATCTAGGATGCCTGTAGATAAAGCTCACAAGCCAGGTGGGAGGAAGATGCCTGCCTCCAGCAGGTTCTCCAGATCTGGGACTGCTGCCTCTGACTGGGGGTGACATTCAGGTATCAGGGCCAAGAGCCACTCATGGTCATTCATGGGCAGGAATGACCTCCAGGTGCCAAGTCTGCCCACCTCTACACCCTGTGGCAACCAAATCCCACAAGCTTACGCTGCCTTGAGTGAGGAGTTTCACAAAAGACCCCTGAATTCTGACCAGTCCTTAATTGAAGAAAGAAATGCAAAGAGAGGCTGAGTAGATTTCACTGTTTCCCAGCATCTTAACAAAGCATCAAGGGCAAGTGTCATCACCCAAGGCAGCCCCCCCCCGAGAGCAACATCTGGATAGGCCAAAACCTCCCAGTCATAGCCAGCAAGAACAAAGAGAACAAGGCAGACCAGTCTGCTGGCAAACAGGGCACATGTGAAAGGAAAATCCCAGTTCCAATGCTCATAATTTGGAGAGAGTGGGGGCATTAGCACAGCATTCAGATCCCATTCAACAAAAGACTGAGCCAGGTGTTCAGTGGCGTGTGCGCAGAGATGAGGGGTGCTGATGAGACCGCCACCCCTGTTCTCTCCCCAACTCTTATTATCGGAAAAGCACCTTACACTCTAATATTGTGACAGTCCCGTCACTCCGTGTTGATATGCGCGTTCCCCCTGGTAAGTAGAGTCCTGCGACAGGGCCACGTCGATCTGAGATTTGAACTCGTCACCAAGGTAACTATCCTGAAGAGAAAAAATGGGAGGAAGGAGAAGAGAGATTATTTTCCAGTTGAGAGATTGAAGTGGGAGTGGGGAGAGAGAGAGAGGGAAGACCAAAGAGAATACACTGAATAGCAGAACGATTCAGAGTTTAAACAGGCAGTTCAAACAGAAATACAATTTTAGTGCCAGGTGGATGCATATCTCTTACTCACCTGTGAGGCAGAGAGTGGCAAGGGCTCCTGACCTCCAGTTCAAGGAAGGGGCCATTTCTTTCTGGCCTCAATTCACCCCCAGAGTGTTGCTGTGTAAATATCTCTACTCAGGAGCACACACAATACACCAGCACCTTAAATAAGTTCCTTTACCTGCGACAGCTCTGGCTGGGACAAGCCTGGCTGGCTCATCTGAGACGGCTGGCTCATGGAGATGTAGCCCTGAGTCAAAGGGCCCTGAGAGAATGGCTGGGAGACCACGTCCTGGCTGGCCTGGCTGTTGGGGAGGTTTGACTGACCGGCCCCTGGGATCCCAAAGCGGTTTTTCTGACGCCCACCACGGCTGGTCTTGCCTTTTGGGTTCCCACGTCCTACAAGAGAAAACAAATATCAATGCAGAGAAGGCACTCATGCAGTCAGCACGACCCTGGGGTGCCCTTGGGAGAGCAGCCAGGCTGGAAAGCGGGCAAAAAGCGTCCTCTGTATCCGATAAATATATAAACCGTTTCACTGTATTAAATTAATCCCAATACAGGCTGTCTTTCAGTATGCCTGTAATGTGCCCTGGGATCTTCTGATAAAGGGTGGCATATAAATTGAATGAATGAATAATAAAATAAGTTAAAATCTATGTAGTTATTGATAAGGAATCACAACTAATTGACTGGGATTAATTCACTATATTTAAGCAAGACTGATAAAGAAAGAACTTCTCCATGCAGTGCATAGTTAAGTTATGGAACTCTCTCCCACTGGAATTAGTGATGGCCACCAAATGGGATGGCTTTAAAAGAGGGCTGGAATAATTCATGGAGGAGGAGATTATTGACAGCTAGTAGCCATGATGGCAATGCTCTGCCTCTGCAGGCAGCCAAATCCAAAAACTCAGCTTTCACTACCTAATCAGTTGACAGACAACTGGGTACATCAACTCTCTAAAGAAGCGTTATCCAAACTTTTATCAAAGATGGCCAGATTTGATGAAGTGAAGGGCTGTGGGGGCCGACCAAAGTTATTGAGCTTTTTTTTTAGGACTGAGGTTGTTGAGCTTCTTTTAGGATTGAAGTTGTTGATGGTTGTTTTTTTAGGATTTTACCCCAGGAAATAAACAGGGGCCAGATTAAACCGACCGGTGGCCGGATTAGGCCCCCAAAATGGACTTTTGACACACCTGCTCTAAAGTATCTGGCCTTATAAGCACCAAAAGACGACTAAAGAAGCCTGCAATTACTGTATTTTTCGCCCTATAGGACACACCTTTCCCCCTCCAAAAATGAAGGCGAAATGTGTGTGCATCCTATGGGGCAAATGCAGGCTTTCGCTGAAGCCTGGAGAGTGAGGTTTGGAGGCTGGTTTGGAGGCTGGTGGCGGGGAGAAGCATTGGTTTGAAGGCTGCAGGCAGATATCCGCAAGCAGTGGGAGCCCGGCGGGAAGTCGCAACCGTCTCCCAAGGCTTGTGGAGAGCTGCCTGTTCTGTGGGCTGGGGTTGGGAGAAGCTTGGGCTTCCCCGCGCCGGGGGGGGGGGGGAAATAATTTTTTTCCCTCTTTATTTCCCCCCTCCAAAACTAGGTGCGTCCTATGGGCCCGTGCGTCCTATAGGGCGAAAAATACGGTATTCTCCTGGCTGTCCTCAAGCAGCAGCAATAAATCTCAATGTAAACTCAACTGAGGGAGGATGCCCTTCCATCAGCTCACAATATGGATTGCTTCTGCCACCGGTGTGTACATGGAGGAGCATCTCCACCCCCATCGTCCAGTCCGGACACCAAGGTCCAGCACCAGGGGCCTTCTGGTGGTTCCCTCACTGCGAGAAGTGAAGCTACAGGAAACTAGGCACAGGGCCTTCTCGGTAGTGGCGCCTGCCCGGTGGAATGCCCTCCCATCAGATGTCAAGGAGATAAATAACTATCTGACTTTTAGCAGATGTCTGAAGGCAGCCCTGTATAGGGAAGTTTTTTTAATGTGTAATGTTTTATTATGTTTTTATATATGTTGGAAGCTGCCCAGAATGGATGGGGCAACTCAGCCAGATGGGAGGGGTACAAATAATAAAATTATTGTTATTATCAAGAGACCTGCCTGATGAGGTTTTTCAGACACGCACTGCTGGGAGGATGGAAGAAGCTGCAACCCCAAAGTCCCTCCCCACCCCCTTCCTTGCCACTGAGCACTTCAGAAGTCATACAAGCCATGGGAGCGCCTGTCTGTGCGGTGCAATCTCTTACCGGCAGCAGGCCCATTGGCCTGTCCAAAATAGCCAGGTGGGGGCATGGGAGGCATCACCAGGTTGAAGGGGATGGGAATGTTCATGGCGGTGACATGGCTGGGCCCGGCACTGATCATCCCGATCTGGTCGTGGGTTTGGAAGTACATGTTGGAGGGCCGGCCTGAGGGAAGAGGGGGGAAGAGCTCAGAGGGAACAGTCCCAAGACAGCAAGGAGAGGGAACAGCAATGCCGCAGGCACAAGGCTCTCTTCACCAGGCCTTTCAACCCAGTCCATGGAGGTATCGGAACAGCTCTGGAGTCAAAAGCCGCCTCTCTTTTGGACTGAGGAGAGATCCCCCTGCCCAGGTTCTCTCACCTTGGCTGCTGCGATCATACACCGATCCAGGGATGATAGCTTCACGGGCATCGTACATGGCAGTTGTCATGAACCGGGCTCCCTAAGAAAGGGGGGCAGAAATTAAAGACCACTTTAAAATATGTTGACACAAACTGTTTCTGATGGCTCACAGGAGGAAGAACTTTCTGGAACTTTCTTTCCTTTAGCAAAGAGGATGGCTTTTCCCTGCCTGCCAATCACAGAGGCCTTCCGAGGCCCTGCTCCACATTCTACTATTCTATTATTATTATTATTAGTAGTAGTATTATTACCCCCACCACCCCACTGCAAGGTTGTTTACAGATCCAAAAGGCAGGACGCTTGGGAATGGGAACTCCTTATGGGCGAAATATTTCAAGCTGTTTCCCCTCCCCTTAGTTCGCCTTTCACCTGTGAAATGGGACCCTGTCTGAAAGACCTGGGCAAAAGGTACTCCAACTGTGAGGCAGTTGAACAGGTTTACTCACATGGGAGGGGCAGTTTACAGCCCCAGCAGTTCTAGGGTGCTGGAGAAGGGCAGTGAAGCCTAATCTCTAAAGCAGGGCGCAGGTGTAGGTTTCCAGCCCCACCAGGGGCACTTACGGGGTTGATGGTATTGACCAGCTTCCGAGGCTTGCTGAACTGCATGAGGCTCTCGCGGAGGTTGTTCAGGGGCCCCTCGACCAGCACTTTCTGCTCCTTGTAGTAGTTCAGCAAGTGGTTCCAGAGGGGCTGCTTGGAAAGCGCTTTTGGGTTCCCAACAATGATGACACCATACCTTAAATGAACGAATGAATTAAGTCCACACCAAAGCATTGTCGCGTAGTTCACCACCTGGTTAGCCCTCAGAACCTACCAGCACCCTGCGGCCACCCAAAGGACCACTTGCGGCTGTTGGGTGCCAATCTCCATGGCCTTTGCCTTTTGATTCCAGGCAGGCAAGGGGTATTCTCAGTTGTGACACCCTGGTGATAGTTATACTTCTCTCCCACTGGGGACTAGCCTGGTGACCAGCAAAGAGCCTCCTATTTGGCTCAGGCCTTCCTGCATGCCCCCTGGAGGTTGGTTCTCTTTGGATGGCTTAAATTTAATATTTGGATCCCTTCCAGTCGGGATTCAGGCCTCATCATGGGACTGAAACTGCCTTGGTCACACTGGTTGATGATCTCCGGCGGGCTAGGGACAAAGGTGAGAGCTGTTTCCTAGTTCGGCTGGATCTCTCAGCGGCGTTTGATACCATCGACCATAACATCCTTCTGGACCGTCTTCAGGGGCTGGGAGCTGGAGGCACTGTTATACAGTGGTTCCGCTCCTTCCTCCTGGGCCGGGTTCAGAAAGTGGTGGTGGGGGATGAGTGTTCAGACCCCTGGGCCCTCACTTGTGGGGTGCCTCAGGGTTCGGTCCTCTCCCCAATGCTTTTCAACATCTACATGAAGCCGCTGGGAGAGATCATCAGGGGATTTGGGCTGGGTGTTCATCAGTATGCAGATGATACCCAGCTCTACCTCTCTTTTAAATCAGAACCAGTGAAGGCAGTGAAGGTCCTGTGTGAGTGCCTGGAGGCGGTTGGAGGTTGGATGGCGGCTAGCAGATTGAGGTTGAATCCTGACAAGACAGAAGTACTGTTTTTGGGGGACAGGACGCGGGCAGGTGTGGAGGATTCCCTGGTCCTGAATGGGGTAACTGTGCCCCTGAAGGACCAGGTGTGCAGCCTGGGAGTCATTCTGGACTCACAGCTGTCCATGGAGGCACAGGTCAAATCTGTGTCCAGGGCAGCTGTTTACCAGCTCCATCTGGTACGTAGGCTGAGACCCTATCTGCCTGCAGACTGTCTCACCAGAGTGGTACATGCTCTGGTTATCTCCCGCTTGGACTACTGCAATGCACTCTATGTGGGGCTACCTTTGAAGGTGACTCGGAAACTACAACTAATCCAGAATGCGGCACCTAGACTGGTGACTGGGGGCGGCCGCCGAGACCATATAACACCGGTCTTGAAGGACCTACATTGGCTCCCAGTACGTTTCCGAGCACAATTCAAAGTGTTGGTGCTGACCTTTAAAGCCCTAAACGGCCTCGGTCCAGTATACCTGAAGGAGCGTCTCCACCCCCATCATTCTGCCCGGACGCTGAGGTCCAGCGCCGAGGGCCTTCTGGCGGTTCCCTCATTGCGAGAAGCAAAGCTACAGGGAACCAGGCAGAGGGCCTTCTCGGTAGTGGCGCCCGCCCTGTGGAACGCCCTTCCAGCAGATGTCAAAGCAATAAACAACTACCTGACATTCAGAAGACATCTTAAGGCAGCCCTGTTCAGGGAAGTTTTTAACATGTGACATTTTAGTGTATTTGTGGTTTTTATGGAAGCCGCCCAGAGTGGCTGGGGAGGCCCAGCCAGATGGGCGGGGTATAAATAATAAATTATTATTATTATTATTATTATTATTATTATTATTATTATTATTATTATTATTATTATTATTATTATTATTATTATTATATCTATAAATATTTCAGTACTGCCCTTCATCAAAACTGATTCCAGGGTGGTGCATTAAATTATGGGCAGAACGCTGAAGCCCAATAAGACACATGAGTGAAATATAGCAGATTATAGATCCTGGAATGGTAGAGTTGGAAGGGACCCTGAGGATCATCTAGCCCAGCATAAACAAATTAAAAAATGCCTGCATAAATAAAAATGTTGCAGCCTGATCCCAAGAAGTTTGCAAAACAGGCATCTGCTTTAGGGAAGCGGGCCCCTCTCCTGGGCTTCTCTCACACACTGCTGATTAGGAAAGCACTTGGAGAAGGACCTCAGGCAATACATGCTGCTCTATTGCATCTGCTAGATTTAAATTCTCCATTCCAGACTTTCTCAGCTGGAGAATTGCAGTTGTCATGATCTTGCAAAAGGTGCTCTCAAGAGTTTGCCAGCTAAAGAGAGACATGAATCCAATTCATGCAGAGCACAGTTTATAATAATAATTTTATTATTTATATGCCAACCATCTGACTGGGTTTGGAAACTTAAAGGCCTTAACACAGCACTGCTGAACTTCTACGCAAGACTGGCCTGCACAAGCCAGTTGGTTTATTATCAGCTCAGCTGTTTGTAACTTGTACCAAGCCAAACACAGAGAAAACTCACTCCAAAAATCCCACTGTTTTCCCCACCCTGACTCCAAGCAGAAGGGTAAAAAAAAAAGTTGCAAGTGACCTGCACCTTTCTCCCCTGCTGCACAAGACAATAATTTACTTAGCTAGATAGAAGCAAAGGGCTCTTTGGGACTGACAGACATAGCTGGCTTCCGCTGTACCTTGCTCTGGTGAGAGCCACATTGAGGCGCCTGGGGTCATTCAGGAAGCCAATGCCTTGATGCTCGTTGGCTCTAACACAGGACAGGATAATGAAGTCCTTCTCGCGCCCTTGGAAAGCGTCAACGCTGGCTATTTCCACTTCCTGGGAAGGGGACAGGGAGAGAAAAGGATTCTGTTAAAGCACGTTCTAAATGACTCACATCTCTAGAGAGTTTCCTTCAGAGAGAGTGATGGTTAGCCAGGAAGCATTATATGATGCCCACATGGTTCCACCTCCTGAAAATCAATTTCAAACTACTTTCCAGTCCTGGGGATAATCTCCTGCCTCGCTCCCACTCCGCATTTGGGGAGGGAGGCTAATATACCTAGCTGTCCATAAATTTACTGCTATGCAAGTTAGCGATTTCTTGGCTACCCAGTTGATTAATTCAGCTGCCTTTCCCTTCCTTAAACTGGAGGTGGCAAAGAAGGACCACTGAGCACAGAGCTCTCCAACACAAGTATGAGATGGAGCAGCCCACTCTCCATATAACTCTCTTCAGCAGGTGAGGCTATACATTTGCAGAAAGTCCTGTTTGGTACTGTGCTGTATGGTATAGGTGAGTCACCCTGCCTCCAAGTGAAACATCTGCAAATACAAGTTGGGTGGCTCTGAACAGGGGAACAGGGAGAGGGGATGGGCTTAATGCTGACTTGGGAAGGTTGCACGAAGCCCAGAGACAACACAGGGAGAGCCGTACCTGGTAGAGTTTGGTGTGCAGAGAGCCGCTGAACTGCATATACTGCACCAGGTAGGAGCGCTGGCCCTCGTAGGGGGTGATGATGCCAATCTGATCTGGCTTCGCACCAGCCTTCAGCAGCTTGGTGGTGATCTTCTCCACGTTGGCAGCCTCCGTCCTGCAGGGGGAAGAGAGGAGTCAGTCCCTCCCCTTGAGCAGCGCCCAAGAAACAGTCTCCAAGGTAACCAGAATGCCTCAGAGCTTGTTCAACACCATAAATCTATGTATAATGCCCAAATTCACTCTGCTACAAAGATGCAAAATGTTTAAGTATATATTTTTTTAAAGTAGCAAGGGAGAAAAAGAAAAGTGCATCAGACAAAGGAAAGGGCACAACAGAAGCCACATGTGGCACATTTCTTGGCATGATTCAGGTTGGAATAATGGGCCTGGGCACGTGCAGGATAACCTCCACAACCCCCCCAAACATCTTAAGAGTCTTCAGGCACAAATGGAATTAATTGACTGGCTCCCTTTCAAAGTTCCAGGTCACCTTCAGCTCACCAGAGAAAGATCAAGCTACCTGGAATAATCTCCATCTGACAATACAGTGGTGCCTCGCAAGACGAAAATAATCCGTTCCGCGAGTCTCTTCGTCTAGCGGTTTTTTCGTCTTGCGAAGCAACCCTATTAGCGGCTTAGCAGATTAGCGCTATTAGCGGCTATTAAAGGCTTAGCGGCTAAAAGGCTATTAGCGGCTTAGAAAAGGGGGGGGAGCAAAAAAAATCGCAAGACTCACAAGACGTTTCCGTCTTGCGAAGCAAGCCCATAGCGAAAATCGTCTTGCGAAGCGCATCGAAAAACGGAAAACCCTTTCGTCTAGCGGGTTTTTCGTCTTGCGAGGCATTCGTCTTGCGGTGCACCACTGTACTATTTTTTTTTTGGGTGGGGGCTGTATATGGGTGAGAGATGCCACTGCTAGACCATGTCCTTCCTGTCCGCTTCCCCCCCTTTGGACTGCAGAACTAAAGTGCTTGGCCTCCATCACTTCTCCAGCCTCACCTCCTTCACTCTGGGATGACCTTGAACTACCGATCCTATCTTTTTAGAACTGTTTTAACAGTCATGCCTTTTAACCAGCTTCATTTATTGCGGGCTATTTTAATTAAGGATGCTTCAGTTGCTTTGATGGAACTGTTATTGGGTATTTCAATTATATATGGATTTTATAGCTTAATACGGCTTCTAAAACATTAAGTTATAAAATCCACACATAATTGAAATATGTTGTGTTGGCATATAACTGGTGTATAAATTAATGAATAGTCAAGAGAGAGAGACGTGATGTTTGTCCAAGCAAGGCATCCACACATTCTGTCCCAGAGACTTGGCTGGACCCCCTTCTCCTCTTTCCCACATGACTTACCTGTTCAGGTAAGAAGTCCCAGAACTTGCAATCTCTTCTTGCCCTTGGGTCACATAGAAAAACATGGGCTTGTCTGGCTGGGGCCACTGGAAGTCAAATCCCTTCTTCACACGGTCCGCTGCAGAGCGACAGGGAAGTTGCCTGTTAGCATATGTTTCTCCTGTGGAGGCCTGGGTCTTCCTTTGGGTAGATCAGTGGTTCCCAAACCATTTAGGTCACTGCCCCCTTGGTCCCATAAACTCACCCCAATGCCCCCTACCCTATAAAAAGCATTGTAGCGCTTTGCACAACACACTAAGGAAGACTGTAACACTGTAACATATCAATCAGGAACAATTAATTGCATATTGATTCAAAAGTATATCAATTAATTCAAAAAACCCCTGATGAACTTGAACCAGTGAGACTAGCTTTTCAAAGTCCAATAGCCACCTACATCTTCAATGCTCCCCTGCCTCTTAGTGCCTCCCCTGCTAATCCCACCGCTGAAGGGCAGTACATACTGCCCACTTTGGGAAGCACAGGGCTAGATCTTAGCCTTAAAATGGAGTCCTTCCATCCTGAAGAGCAGGCTGGAACAGCAGCGAGAACCACCTATCAAAATCCACAGACCTCCCAACGCGAAGACTACGGGGCAAGGATTGATATGAAGCAGTGGTGTTCAGTGAAATTTTTCATAGATGGAACAGTTAGAGCCAAAGGTGCCAGCCTGTGAGGGCGATATTTTTTTTTTTGGGGGGGGGGGCGCAACGCTGCCGTGCATTGTCTCCTGCCCTAAGCCAAGCAGAAGCTTCTGACAGAATGCTGGAGCCCTCCCGCGTCCTTCCCAAAGCTGGGTGGGCTTTGGGAAGGTGGCAGGAGGGCTCCTGGACCCTGACAAGAGCATTGTGCCTCCCTCCAAAAGCCGGGCAGAAGTTTCCCAGGCTTTGGGAAAGAGGCACCAGGTTTAATACTCTGATAGTTTACGGGGAACATTTAGGAGACTAACCTAGTCCCCCTATTCCACTGACTGTGCACCACTGATTTGAAGCTACAAGGCCCACTTAGAGGTCCTGAACTGCCTACCACTCCTGCTGGCCCCCTCCATCACCCACACCCTCCCCTTGCTCCTTCTTACCTGCGGTGACACCATTCTGGAGAGACCCCTCATAAAAGATGTTGGATGGGAAAGCGCTCAGGGCTGGGTGCATACGATACTGCACCTGCAGGCGGATAGGCCTGATGCCCAGCACCACCAGCCGCTCAAAGAGTGACTGGGACAGGCCTGCTTTCGCCGCCTTCTTGCACATCACAACAGGGCCAAGCTGGCAGTGGTCGCCCACCAGGATCAGCTGGGAAAATGAAGCCCAAGGTCAACAGGAGGAACCGCACACATGAGCGTGCACACACAAACAGCCAGGCCAAGCCCCTGCTCCATCTCTAGAAGGCTGGAGGTGATGGCCTACAAAAGGGAAGGGCAGTTTGGGGATCTAAAGTCTGCTTGAGGGAAGCTTCTAGCTTTCTGAGGTCAAGCAATTAAGGCACTGAAGTTGGAGAATTATCTGTAGAACTGCCCCACCCACTCAAGCCTTTCCATCAGCAATCCTCCACAGCAGTTCCACCTCTGCTCTCGACAAGCCTCCAGACCTCTTGAGATTTCCCTTCCATAGCTTGCATTTCCTGCTCCTACTCATAGTGGACACAAGACCTCACAGGCTGTGAATGCTTTAAGTCTTCTTCCTAAAGGCTTGAAATGCAAGCATTTAAGACAATGGAGGAGGGCTTTAAAAGCTCACACAGACCCAAGTTGCTTGATATATAAAGATGGTGGCAAGCACAGGAAGACATAGTCGCCTCCACCCCCCTCGGCAGCTCCACCTACTTGCTTTGCCCCGAGGACAACTGGCACCATGCACTCTGGCTCCGTGGCCTGGGTGCTCTCGTCAATCAAGATGGAGCGGAACTGCATCTTCGCCAGTCTTGGGTCCCCGGCTCCCACGCAGGTGCAGCAGATGACGTCTGCATTCTGAGGGATGAAGCAGCAAAAATTCAGGAGCTACAAAACTATCTACAAAGGAACATAGGAAGCAACTTCTACATTAAGACCACTGCTCTGCATGGAAACCAGGTGCTCTGCACAGTGCTATGGCCCTTTCCTTAAAAATAAAACATCCCAGTTCTCAAGGTTCTGTTTAAAGGGGGTGGTTTTAATTAGGAACACAAGAAGCTGCCTTGTACCAAGCCAAACCACTTGTCCATTTGGCTCAGTACTGTTTATAAGGACTGGAAGCGGCTCTCCACAGTTTCAAACAGCTGTACCTGGAGAAGCCAGAATCGAGGTTGGACTTATTGCACAGCTCAGCTATGATCCTTCCCCAGTCCTGCCCACAGCCAGTCTTCAGCATTATGTGTGTGTGTGTGTGTGTGTGTGTGTGCAATTTCTGTTGCAGCCTCTAGGATTATTCATTGTTTAAGGTAGGGTCATCCCTTTGCTGTTACAGAACCGATGTTGAAAAAGGAGACAAGTCAGCCTCCTGGATCACAGAACACAAGTAGCACACCTGGTCTGACCAACAGTAAGCAACAGCCCCCGTATAAGAGGTAGGAAAATGTCACCATGAGCAACTCCCGCTCCGCCGTCCGCTTCAGGGCCCGGTAGCGCTTCTCATCTGCAGAGGACAGTTCCCCAGTCTCATCTTTCAGCTGCTGCAGCTTCTGGAGTTCAGGCATGCTGAGGATCAAACAGACATTTCTGGGATGCTATATAATGTTCTGGTTACAAGATCCCTGCTTAAGGATCTTATATTCCACTACTGAATTTGGTGACAACGCACTTCCAAAGTGGCTATCAATGGACATCAAATAAATATTTAAAAAAATAAATCCACGTAGTGGCTGATGAAAAATAAAGGCAGTATTGGCAGTGCCATTAAGTGAAGCTGCTAGATTATTTTTTTAATAAAAAACCCCACCCATCTTTGCACTCCCCAGAAAAAGGAAGGCAGGCTTTAAGTTAGGGATGAATGCAGGGAGGGAATGAGCAAGGGACAGTGACAGCATTGCAAGGGAAGGCTGGCTTCTGGCTCAGCAGCAATGGGATGACGAAGTGCCTTACCTATCCATGTTCCTGATCTGGTTGTGCAGAGCGAGAAAAGAGACAGGGGAGTCAATGGCCTCACGACTCTTTGCACACAGGCGCACCACCTTCAGCCCCGTCTGGTGGATTTTCTCCGTCAGCTGGTCCACGGCTATGTTGCTCGGGGCACAAACCAGCACGGGCCTTGGAAACAAATGAGACAAACAGCAAAAGATGAAGCCAAATAAAACAAACCCCTACAAAGAGTTCTTCTTTCTTTATCACTGTAGGCAAGAGCTGGCATCAGCTCTGGAACCATGGATTTCACGCTAAGAAGATGCTGAAGTGGATTAGGCACTCCATTAAGACCTAATCAGAGGCTGAAGTGGATTGACAACACTGGCCAATGCTATCTTGGGTTAAGGGTAGCAGAGGCATAACCCATAAATGCAGTCAATGTCATCAGAGGGGAATTTGTGCATGAGAAGAAACTGAAAGTCTGAGAGCCAGTGTGGTGGAGTGCCAGCCTAGGAGCTGGGAGACCAGGGTTTGAATCCCCACTTGGCCATGGAGATCATTGAGTCACTTACTGTCTCAGCCTAACCTAACTGACAGGGTTGTTGTGGGAAATAAATGAGATGAGGGGAGAGCCTTGAGCTCCTTGGAGTAAAAGGTGAGATAGAAAAGCAATCAATCTATTTATCAATCGCATGGGGTGTTTTGCCTATACCAGGCTGTAACTTCCAGATGGGTGCTAAAATTATCTCAACAGCCCTTGAAGTGCTGCACTCTTTTGGCCAAGAAGATTCAAGAGCAATCTCTGCTCCTGCTCTTACCCATTTCCTTGCCTAGCCAGATGGTACACAATGGTGGCCGAGGTGACAGTCTTGCCTGTTCCGGGAGGGCCCTGGATGAGACTCAAGGGACGCTGCAAGACAGTCTTCACAGCATACACCTGGGAACAGAAATGGCATTAATTCCACACGGGGGAGCAGAGTTTGCGAAACTGACACTGGAAGCTCTTGGACCCAACTCCTGCCTTTGCTGTTACCTGAGAATGGTTGAGGTCAGGAAGTCCTTGTGCTGTGAAGCGCTTCGGCAGCTGACATTTGATAATGACATCCTCCACCTCGTGACCCAGGAGCTTGTGATAGATGTAGCCAGAGACGGAGGTTTCATCCACAGCAAAAGTCTTGAGGGCACTCTGCATCCTGAAGAAGCACAAACCAGGTCATCCCTCAAGCATTTATGCAACCGGCTTCTCAAGACAGAGAGAGACGCCGCCTTCACCCACCTGTCAAAGGAAGTCGACTTCCACACAAAGTCCACTTGGAAGTTGTGGGTCACTTCCACGGGGGCTCCGACACTGCTCCTCAGCTCGATCGCAATTTCGTCACCGTAATCTTCAAAACCTCGTTAAGTAGCAGTTTCGTGGAACAGTTGCAAGCTCCTTTTCAGAGTCCCACCCCACCTCCCACCTTCTGCCCACCACTACCGCTGGGGACTGTTCTAGTGCTGCGAGTCTACAGAGAAGGTGTCAGCTGAAGGCTCACCACCATTTCATCTGCCCAAGCTAAGCTGGATATCCCTGCTAGTTGCCTGGATGTGGAATCAGCCTGGGAATGGCATGTGAAGGGGCTTTGACCTCCTCCTCAGAGGAAGAATGGAGGCCCAAGTATATGGATAGTGTGTGTGTGTGTGTGTGTGTGTGTGTGTGTGTTTTTACACAAACCATAAATTGAAACCTTTTGCTTCTTTTGTGCCACCAGATAAACACAGTTGTTTTAAGGGAGCACAGGAAGCGTTGTCCATTCTCTCCCACAATTCTGCTTCAACTGCCAGGCATTCCACATGTTCTAAGGGCTACACTTGACATAATCTCAACTGTGCAATTGAGATGTTGGAGTCCTCCTTACAGCCTCATGAAATTAAAAGGATACTATCAGGAACTTTAATCACGTGGCCGATTCCTTTCCACAGCGGGGCCAAATCCCCTTTGTACCTCAGGCAGATCTCATCCCCCTGCATCAGGCGCATATCTGAAAAGAGGAGTTAGAAGCTTTCAGTTCTTCCAAAGCAAACACCAATTCACTGTTTGTGAATGTTAATGGTGTTCAGAGTCTGCCAATCGAGAGATGCTTGAGCCAGACTTCCTGGCTCCTTAGCCTTTACTGATTTCCTGTTCTTACCTGAATCAGTCTTTGGCAAGGTGAAGTAGGCAATCCTTTTCTTGTTCAAGCCCAGATCCCATCTCACAGTGATGTTGTCCTGTGTCTAAACGTAAAGAGAGATATTCTAACTTTACAAACACAGACAAAAATGCTACTCAAGAGCAGACTTGGCCCTCTGCTTCCTGCCTGCCCTCCCTAGCACTGCACAGCTGGCTTGAACAATCACAGGAAGGGCTGCTAAACCACCCCTGGCAACACTTCTAAGCTAATGCTGATTTAGCAGTTGCTGGATCCCTAAGAGGAGCTACCGTTAAGGAAAGAGGGTGGGCTGATGACTCTACAATTTGGCAAAACTCTTCCTCTTCCTGGGAGAAGCAACTGAGCCTTCTTCAGACCCAGCACTTACCCTACTCCTCATTCACAAGATGATCCAGGGGGGCGACAGTTAATGCCCAGGGGACCAACATCTAACTGGGTACCTGCGCTCTCTCAAATCCCCAAAGCGCTCTGTGACAGTGGCCTGTTGTCTTAAGGCTGAAGATGCAAAGTAAAGGGATACAAAGCTGGAGGAAGAGGCTCCTGGGAGGATGCACACCAGCACCCAAAACCACTGTCATCACCACGACAGCGGAAATTATTTCCCTCTTTGTGTTAAGTCACTCAGAGCTGCTAGGAGAGAATGGGATACTGGCTAGTTAAAAACACTCTCGCTGCTAGGAGCACAGGGCATCTCTCTGCTTCTTTCCAGCAGGGAATGTTTGTCTCCTGGCTAACACAATTCAAAAGTGATGAGGGATAGCACATACTTATTTAGAAGCCAGCGTTCAATGAAGTTCCCAAAGTAACCCAAAATGTTTGGATACTGAATTAATTAAGAGTCTGTTATAGGGTCACAGCCTGTGCCAATCTCTGCAAATCCTGGTTCTGTACCAGCAGAGGGAGCAGGAGTAGTAAGAGGCCAACATTTTCACTCTACAGATGGATCCTTTTGCTGCTTGTCTTGGGCTTCAATGTCATCTAAGAGATATTTAGATATATATTTTTTAAGCATAACAATCCTTACACTAACTTCTTGTTTTTAACCCAAGAGAAGAAGTGTGTCAAGTGCACCTCCAGGGTAGGGGAAGAAACTATGAGGAAGACTGCATCAAAATGTCCCATTTCAAACCTTCTTCAAAGCACACAGCTCACAAAGTCTCACCGAACTGCAGCAAAACCTCTGAAGAAATACCAAAGCAACTGTTGTGCCCACTGGGCCATGCCATTTCAAGGTGGCTGCATCCTCCTTGGCCTGAATCTTACCTGGGACTCCTTCAGTTTCTTGTCGTAGTCGGCCTCAAGTTTGACCAGAGGCCCAAATATGTTTTGGTACTGATAAGCATCCTCGTATCGGAGGAGGACGTGCTGTGGCTCTTCGTCGACGCCAGGCTTCTCCAAGTCTTCGAGGGTGGCAGAGGGGTTCTCCTGCAGTTGCAAAAAAGAGGTGGTTAAATAGAACACACCAACTACAACCCTCCCATCAGCTGGTTTCAGAACAGGTCTTCCTAAATCAAGACGGAAAACTAATGGAAGGTATTTCCAAATCCAACCATTCCAGGATGCAAGTGGATAGCTCAGTTGGTTAGAGCAGGGTGCTGATAATGCCAGGGTTGCAGGCTCAATCCCTGTAGGGGACAGCTGCATATTCCTGCATTGCAGGGGGGTTGGACTAGATGACCCATAGGGGCCCTTCCAACTCTATGATTCTATTATAAACACAGCTGTGCTGGGGTAGGCTGACTGGCGGCTTTGGTGAATTTGCAAGGTTTGTCTATTTTGACTACCAATTGTGTCTTGTTGTAACAAAAAGAAGGTGTTTCATGAAGAGACAGGCTCTCTCTGTTGGCAACTGCACAAACATGCCCAAAACATTTTAAGGAGTCTGCACCCAAACAATCTTAAGATCTGTGCTATGGCAAATACTGCAAGCTGTGCTCAGTTATGCAGATTTATTCAACTTCTAATATTGTGCTAGACTGAACCCACAACTCTCAGTCTTATTCAGTCTCTTCTCTAGTATCACAGATTTCAGCTTCAAGCCGTAAAGCCAAGGCTTCGTACATTTTCCAAGCTATATGGCCAAGGCCTCAGAAAATGACGAAGGGACCTGGAGTTGTCAGGAAGCTGAATTCCACACCCAACAGCACATCCTGATACAGATCTGCTTATCCCCTCCCTGGGCTCTCTTGGTCATCCCTCTGCTCTCTGCTGCAGACACTTCCACACACCTTCCAGAGCTCTTCCAGCTTGTTGATTTGCTGGGCAGTGATCTGACGCGCCCTCAACTGCTCCTGCTCGGAAGGGATTTTGACCAGCCAGGAAAGGAAGCAGCGGTCTTGAATCAGAGGCTGCCACTGAGAACTGTCCCAGTTGATGTCCTTCAAGCTGCTCTGACTGGCACAAGGCTGCCTGTATAGTCAAGATAGGGGAGAAGAGTTTTATTAGACGGGCACACATAGGGGATAAAAAGAGAATCAACAGTATTTTTAAAAAATGCTTTCAAAATCAATGGCCCATTAAGACTCGAGACCGACCAGCAATTTGCTTCCAAAATAAAGAGAGGAAATGTCTCACCTGCACAGCAAGACGACCACAGAGTCTGCCTTAGCAGGGATGAAACCCAGGAGGAACACGTTGCGGCAGCCACAGTTGTAGCACTCCAGGACCGTCTCACCCAGAGGGCCATCCTTGTGCAGTGTCACTTCCTTACATTTGGCTCTCACAAGGTGGTTCACAATATGGCTGGCAAGACACAGAAGAAAGGCAGGCTGGGTTGAATGGCAAATTGGTTTTCCTACTGATGTAAAAATGCAAGCAGGAGCATGGAAGGATACCTCTGATTATCAAGGAAGTGCTTTTATACCTACTCTGTGCCACCTCATGCCTGGGAAACCTTATCAGAAGTCCTGGTGTGTGTGTGTGTACAGTGGTACCTTGGGTTAAGAACTTAATTCATTCCGGAGGTCCATTCTTAACCTGAAACTGTTCTTAACCTGAAGCACCACTTTAGCTAATGGGGCCTCCCACCGCCGCCCTGCTGCCGAAGCACGATTTCTCTTCTCATCCTGAAGCATAGCTCTTAACCCGAGGTGCTATTTCTGGGTTAGCAGAGTCTGTAACCTGAAGCGTATGTAACCCGAGGTACCACTGTATATGGATGACATGGGCGGCACACTGGTTTTTCAGTCCGAATTCCAGGTTTTAAAATATGATGTGGACATACTGCTCTTTTTTTAAAAAATGTTGTCAAGCAGTGTATTTTATTATATTGTTGTAATTCTTTATCTCAGGCATAGGCAAACTCTGGCCCTCCAGATGTTTGGGACGACAATTCCCATCATCCCTGACCACTGGTCCTGTTAGCTAGGGATGATGGGAATTGTAGTTCCAGACATCTGGAGGGTCGGAGTTTGCCTATGCCTGCTTTATCTGGCTTAAACTCTGTAAGCAGCCTTGATGGCTTTTCTGCATAAAAGGCAGCAAGGAAATGAACGGTGACGTGTAACAGTACATGCATGAGACACATACACACACAGCGAGAGAAAAGATCTCGCATCCAATCCCAGCCACCTTATGTAGTACTGGGCTATGTGAACCAGTGACCTGGCTCACGGTGTAAGGCAATCGCCTAAGGTTTGTATCCAGCATTCATCCCACTCAAGAGTAGACCCAGAATGCAATGGGCACAACCAAACTTCCGCCCACTAATTTCAACAGGTCTACAGTGAGCAGAACGTAGCTCGATACAACCCCAATGCTTCATGCCATCACCACTTCTGTGGCTGCATCGCTCACCTGCCAGACGTATTCCCACGCCCGTTGCAGAACCACTTCTTGCTGGTGTTGCAGTAGACAACGCAAGCTGGGTCATGGATGCCACAGTAGCTAAGGAAGAGGACACATTGTAAAGTTTTGCTTCAAAGGCATGGCAAGCCAGGGTGCTTTCCCTTTGGTTCTCTCTAGTTCAAGTTGACCCAGATCAAAACCTCCAAAGTTGGTTGGGTTGCACCCTTGCTTCACCTATTATTATTATTATTATTATTATTATTATTATTAGTTACACCCCGCCCATTTGGCTGTGTTTCCCCAGCCACTCTGAGAGGCTCCCAACATAATTAATGAGAATTAATAATAAAAAAGTGGTAAGACATCAGGCATTTAAAAACTTCCCTAAACAGGGCTACCTTCCGAGAGACCTTCTCTCCATGCTGCTGAGAGCTGGCATTAAGCAATACAAGTCCCAGTTCTGCTTTATGACACCACAGTGCAAGCTGCTAGGTCGTCACAGGACATGCACATTGTCAGAGTGTTGAATAAACCAGCATTGAAAGAGAAATGCTGCAGCATCTGAACAGGGTTCAAGAAACCTGTGGCAGAGGCCAACAGCTGCCCATCTGTGCTCTCTGGTAAAGATACCAAGAACGCAGCAAAATAAGGTTTAATTGGGATAAATAAAGAGGGTGCACTGTTTTGCATGAATAGAACACAGCAGTTTAGCTGGAAAAGTCTTCAGAAATCTCAGAAATGCCATCTCACCACCTTGTCATCTGAAAGACATCCTGGAATGCCCAGGACTCCTAACTTATATTGCTGCATAGACACAAGAGGATTATTTGTACAAAGTGTGTGGTTAATTCACATGAAGGTTTAAATAGAGGCAAAAAAGGCAAGTGAGAGGACCTCCTCCAACCAATATTTGCCCACATGTGGCTCCTAGACTCTGCTTTGAATTTCAGATTAGGTCCACACACACATCCACACAGTCTTACCTGCAAGCATGCACCGGAAGGTCCTTGGTGTAGTAAGTGTCTTCCTCGTCTTCCTCAAAATTGAGTTCAGCAAGGAGCTGGCTGGTCTTAGGCACATTATCCTCCACTGCTCCATTTTGCAGGATGCCGTCAGGCCCATTCACCTAATGCAAAACATGGACAGGGGTCAGCAAACTTTTTCAGCAGGGGGCTGGTCCACCGTCCCTCAGACCAGACTAGATTTTGAAATGAAAAGAACGAATTCCTATGCCCCACAAATAACCCAGAGATGCATTTTAAATAAAAGGACACATTCTACTCATGTAAAAACACGATGATTCCCGGATCATCCGCAGGCCGGATTTAGAAGGTGATTGGGCCGGATCCAGCCCCCGGGCCTTAGTTTGCCTACCCATGGACTAGATGTTCACAGAAGTAAGAGCTAGGAGTGATGAAACTGCCAAATGTTAGGTGCACATGAACGAAACACTTGGACACATGGGTTTGTTTAAAACCCACAAACAACCAGACTTGCAGGTGGAAGAGAGACCCAGCTGCTCCATTCTGGCTAATGCTATATGAAGAAGGGCAGACTTGCAATGCAGCCGTTGGCCCATGTAGCAATTTATTAAGCTGCCCACTTCTGTTGCCTGAAGACAATTCTTATGCACAGCAGTCAACTGCATAGAACCTTGAATTCATCACCGTAATGCCTGATCAAAAAGGCATTATAAAATAATATTTTATAAAGACTTCCAAAAAGAGTTTATTACGAAAGATTTAGTTTAAAGTTAGTTTTCCCACTCCTCCACATAAGTCTTATTTCCTTCTGGCTCTCGTTATTGCCCCTCTCCCTCCACCTCCATTCCCTTTCAAAGCACTCCTCATGACGCGGTCAGTCATCAGCCTTGCGCTTCAAGAGCTGCACATCACAAAACACGGATTCCTCGAAATAGCCACAAGTGCCAGAAACACTTTCCCAAGCCAGACTGTGCTGTGACAGGCCATCTAAGGCCCCACTTTCCCCCCTGTCATTCCTTATCTACCCTCAGCACAAGGTTCAGCTCAACATCATAGGCCACCAAAGCGCCAATAAGGACACAGAGAATTTAGAGAGGAGGCCACTTGTCCTGTAAGCCAGAGGTTTTCAACTTTTTTGAGTCCACAGCTCCCTTAACCAACTACATTCTTTCTGTGACAGGTATGTCACCCCTTGCCTGCAGAGCTGGCAGCCTCACACGCTTTTTAGAACACCCTCCCTTGTGGGGGTGTTCCCTCAGCCTCCTCTCCTCTCCCCTTTCCTTGGGAGCCTCCAGGCAGCTGCTGCTGTTGCCCCTGGTCTCTGAGCCGCCCCCCTTGCCCCAAAGAGAGATGCGTCTCAGAGGCACCATTCACCTGCGGAGCTTAGAGCCAGGGCTGATGCAATAAACAGCTGTGCAAGCCTTTGGGAGGCAGAGATGCAAGAGGGCATAAGAGAGAGGGGGGGGAGGGAAAGTAAGAAGGAAAGAAAGGAAAGAAAGAGGAACAGTGGCCAGTGCTGCCCACAGCACCCTTGACCATCATTCAGGGCACCCCAGGGCACCATAGCACACTGGCTGAAAACCACTGCTGAAAGCAATAAAAGGGGAGTTTTCTCACCTACAAAACAAGCACAGCAAATTTTACAGCTGCTCTGCCTACCGCTGCCTGGCAAGCCATTGTTTTTTTAAAAGGGGCTAAGCCAGCAATGCTTCTCCACATGGTAGGCCAAAGGGCCCCTTAATATGCCCCCCCCTCCACCGCCTAGTTGAGCAGCAAGAAAAGCTTGGGAAGAGCCCTTGATTTTCGGTGTCTCCATGGCGCACAGCTTCAAGTCTTGACTTGTCTTTAACTTTGATTTAAGGACCCATTGGATGCCCAGCTTATACATCTCACTTTCTAACACTGGCTACAATGTGGGGGTTGGGGGGAGCCATTTCTGCAAGTTCATCACCCTAACGCACTAAGTAAATACCTCGAAAAGCAGATGGAAACATGCCTTTGTATAGGACACCAGTCCTAACTAGTCTTTGACAGGAAGTTCTGTGACTGGGTGTTTCAACAGTACTTTATAGTTTACATCTCTGCAACATCCTGACCTGGTTGGAGCCTCTGATCAGTCCTGGGAAGAGGACACTTGATCAAGACCACCCCACACCCAGAGTGTGCAGGGCTATCCATATCCACCCTCAACACTTTGGCTGGTCAAGCATGATTACGTTTAAAGGCCACAAAAATCCTCTTTAAAATCCTTCCTAAAACACAAAACCGAAACACATTTTATACCCTCAAGTATGGCAAATGTCTTGCAAAAAGGACACCAGCACACCGGTGAAATGAAGGAGAGGGCACAGAGCAAAATGAAAGTGCTAATTACATTAATTTCATCTTGCTAGCTGCTCAAATATATGCCGAGGAGATTTCCTTCCAAATTACAGAGATGGATTCTGCTCACTTCTTTTTAAAGACTAAGTGTGAAAAGTGGCTGTCTGCTTTTAAACCTGAAAAGAAACTACTAAGATCCTTGTAGGAAAAGAAAGCAGGCAAGATTGGCTGAAAGAGCAGCAGCCCTATACAACCTGAAGAGATAAGAAACCATAACACCCAATCTGAAAAGATTCTTTTACCTTGGCTTGCCACTGAGAACTCCTTGAACCAATATATAGAATCTGCAAACTATAAAAGACCCAGGGTGATTGTTTACTATGTTTAACTCTTTCCAAACAGGTAATTAGATTATATTCAGCTACACACCTGTTTCTTTTCTTAAAACAACCACCATCACCACACACACACCTTGAAGTATTGGAGAAAGGGGATGGGGTTTCATCAGGGAAGGCAGAGCTTTCCAAACTTTTCAAGTTGGTGACACACTTTTTAGACATGCATCATTTTGTGACACAGTAATTCAGTTTTACTAGCAAACTGGAGGTTAAACCAACTCCTTTCCAGCCATGTTCAAAACTCCCATTGTTCTAGGTGCTTTTTGTGACAGAAAATTTCATTAGCGCAAGCAGTTTCTGAGCTCTGGGCTACTGAAGATTCGTGGAGGAGCCAAAAGAAAGCAGGCAAGATTGGCTGAAAAGCAGCAGCCCTGCGCCTAAGATTTCAGATTAAAACTGCATAGTGGAAGGAAAGGAGGACCTTTTTTTCTGCCTCCCCACTTCCAGCTACTCTCTGAAGACTGGAGAAGAGACCCCCTTAAGAATAATAGGGGGTGGGCAGGGGAAGGACTAGACCATTTGAAAAATGAACATAATATTTTAGTTCATTCATTTTCAGCTTTGTATTCTTGTTATAAAAAAGTGTGCCTAGACATTCCACTGCTGCACCCATAACCTAGGTTTAAGGCGCCATTTACCTCCTAGCTTTCACGAGTTTCTAACACTTTGTATGACACTACACACTGCAGCCGACACACTAACGTGTCACAACACACAATTTGGAAAGCTCTGAGCTAAGGTGTGTGTGTATCTGTCTCTGTGTGAGAGAGAATGACTTGTGCACAGTTACAATGGAGACAGCAATGTCCACATGGATCCTGGAAAAGGTAGCAGCTGTTTTTGGGGAAACCCAGCATACTAAAACATAATCTGACCATGTAGTGCCTGGTTTGCAAAAAACACCCATAGAAAGCTTTTCAAAAACAGGAATCAAAATGCAAAAACCACAGACCAAGAGCTCACTCCTCTTTAGCTGTTAGGGCTGCAAATCCTAACCCCACTTAAAAGGCAGTAAACCCCATTGAATTAAATAGGACTTACACCTGAGTAAGCATAGTTAGGATTGCAGCCCCAATCTTTCTTTCCACACAGTGAAGACTAACTACTACACAGAATCACCAGTTACAGCAGGTCAAATAGGTGGGGGATTTGCTATGCACTTTTTATACATAACTTACTTTTTTACACTTTTAGGGGTTTACAGTGGTACCTCGGGTTAAGAACTTAATTTGTTCTTGAGGTCTGTTCTTAACCTGAAGCACCACTTTAGCTAATGGGGCCTCCTGCCGCCGCAGCACGATTTCTCTTCTCATCCTGAAGCATAGTTCTTAACCTGAGGTACTATTTCTGGGTTAGTGGAGTATGTAACCTGAAGCGTACATAACCCGAAATATCGCTGTACTGGTAAATCTTGGGGTTTTTTAATAGATTAGAAACTGGACAGCCAAGTTTGACTACCATCCGACCAGAGGTTCTGACATGCGGGTGGTGGTGGTAACAACAACAAACAATAAGCAGGAAGAAAGAAAATATGCAATGTAAAGTTTGCTGCTGTGTGTGATCTCTAGAGCAAATACAGTTCAAGAGCAATGTTATTGTCCAGATTACTGAGAGGCAAGGCAGTGGGGCCTCCTCTCCATCATCCAGCCAATTATACAGTAGGCTACATATGCTATGACAAGGATGGAAATACTTACTAAGCTGTCAATTTCAAAGCTGTAGCTGGCTTGAACTGGGTGCTACAAGTGGGCTTCACAGCTGCTTTGGTCTTCTTGCTCCACACAGGAAATGCAAGCGTCTCACTTTTGTACTTTCTACCCAGCAAGGCCTTTGATTTTCAGGAAGGGGCATGGATGTGTTTACTCCTTGCATCTAGTTTATTCCAGCCTTCACCAACCTGCCACTCCTTCCAGATGTTTTGGACTACCATTGGTAAGCATCAGCCTCCACCAGCAAAGCCAGGCTCACATCAGTCCCTGCCTTATATGGCTGTTGCTTCTGGGAAGAGTGTTTCCACAAACTGAACACACCAGTTTCAAACTTGTGTCTGAATAAAGTTCCAATGGAGTTTGGGTCACTTAATATGATTCAAGGGAGCCCTACAGTACAGTGGTACCTCGGGTTACATACACTTCAGGTTACATACGCTTCAGGTTACAGACTCCGCTAACCCAGAAGTAGTACCTCAGGTTAAGAACTTTGCTTCAGGATAAGAACAGAAATCGCGCGGCAGCAGCAGGAGGCCCCATTAGCTAAAGTGGTGCTTCAGGTTAAGAACAGTTTCAGGTTAAGAACGGACCTCCGGAACGAATTAAGTACTTAACCTGAGGTACCACTGTATTAGGGAAATTAGCTGACAGGGCTTTTGGCTTACATTTTAAAAACACTTTTTTTTTTGTTACAAAACATTCTTTTTGTAGGAGCAGTAACAGACCAAGATCCACTTATTGGGGAAGATAAGCAGTGCATGAAATTATTCCTGAATCTATATGGTCAAAAAAGGTGGGTGGGGTGGAACCAAGTGACAATGCCACGTGTGATATAATGCACAGGCATAGAAAGGCAAATCACCAAGGTTACCTTGCAACGTGTGAGGTGTGCCAACAATTTGATTCTTATAAAGGAGTCACAAAGTTATCAGAGAAGGCCTGCGAAAACTCACACCTGTACAGACAGAAGTTCTACCCTTCACAACGAGAAACTTCAATTGCCTTTAACAACCCACACAAGGCAATTAAACTCTCCTCCAAAGGAAGGATCCATAAGAAAGCCTGGTTTGAGAGCAGAGCCCTCAAACACAGCCAGACAGGGGAAATCCAGAGAGCAGGCTGGGAATCTCCTCTTAGCCAGCTGGGCACTTGTGTGGGGAAGATGTGTTCATTAGGCATGAGTGCACCTTGCCCCCCGGTTCACACCACACCCAGTTATTCAGAGGTTCAGCTACTGTTCTGTGTTGCTGTATCCACAGAACATTAATAAAGCTCTTACATAGTTTGGTAAGAAACCATGTCCTTACTGCAGGAGCAATGACTTAATCCAGGAAGTGCTCATATGCATTTTATAACTACCTTGTGCACTACTGCCTGCCCTGCCCCCAGTATTAATATTGCCTTGTCTCTAAAAGGTTGCTTTAACTACAAATGTTGTATTTGCAACGTATTTGTTCCTCTCTGCTCCCTCCGGTCTCTCCCCCCCCCCCCCCCCGCACTGTTTCCTGCTCAACCACAAAGTACTCTACACAACTATATTCTGCTTTTGTAAAGAGTCATTTACCCAGTCACCTGTGACAAGTAAGAGTTGCCTTCGGATAATGAGACAGGGAAGCCTTTAAAAAATGGGAGGGACCTGGGTCAGTGACAAAATGGCTAGAAGTTAAGCGATAATAAGAAGCAGACTAGTAACAGCTTGAGGACTTGTGACTTTGGGGGGCTTATCTGCAAGACTACTGAATTCCTCCCATATTTTATGCCTAGTTTACACACAAACAGGAAAGGTTTCATCAACCCCCACCCTAAGGCTCTTTAATACAAAATTACAGACACTGGTACCAACTCAGCTACAGGTCAGTGGTGACCAGGTTCCACTGAAAAACCACCATGTCCTTCTCTCAGGAGCATTAATATTAATAGAGACATACCATATTTCAGCTTTCAACCAGGAAAGGTTACATACACACAAATGAAGCTCTCTTCCACATTATTTCTTCTCCTCCCCCCATCTTTAAAACTAGACACACATACTGCCTTGTATCCATTCACTTTCCCCTGCAACTTGACTTGGAGAAGTTGTACGTGCCCCTTATTGACAACCCCCTCCCCAAGTATTTCTTAACTTGCCCAGTAATTCTCATTAATACTTGGGGACAGATACTCATAGTTCCCCGGTATATTTTCCACCTCCTCTCTAGAAAACACTGCTTTTAATTACAAACTAATATACACAGACACACATTGTATATGCACTACCCCCACTATTGCCTTCACCTCCTCTCTTTGTGGCTAAAAATACTGGCTTGCATCCAATGCTAGCCCTACTCAGAGCAGACCTATTGAAAATAACAGACAATACTAATTTAGGTCCATTAATTTAAATGGCTCTACTCTGAGTATTTTTTAGTTGAATCCATTCCACTATTTTTAACCACAGAAGGTACATACACACTAACAATTTTGTGGGCACATTTCTTTCATATTCCTTTTGCCTTCCACCTAGAGAAAAAAGTGTTGTTTTAACCAAGCAACACCTTGCATACACTTCCCCAATATTCCTTTCTAGAAAGTTACTTTTAACCACATACAAATGTATCTGTGACACACACACACACGACATAGCTCTATACTGAGATGTGCTATACATTCTCCCATAATTCCTTATGCCTCAACTCTAGGGTGAAAAAAAAATGATGTTTTTAATGGCAAAATGCTACATAACATAGGCATGTATCTATTTTTAATAGTGCACAATGGTATAAAAAAATCTGCATTTGGCCTCTCCCATTGTGGGTCAAGAAAGGCCCTTCCCTTGCGGCCTTCCAAGTGCCACACAAAGGATTACTTGAGTAAGAAGGGCTGGGGGATTTCTGTTTCTCTCCAGATGTTGTTGGAGAACATCAGAAGCTGCCTTAGAGTCAGACCACTGGGTCTATCTAGCTCAGCACCGCCAACAGCGACTGGCAACAGCTCACCAGAGTTTCGAAGTGCTCTACTACTGAGCTACAGTGCCAAAAGCCACCATGGTCAGTGACTGGAGTTAGGAGCCCAACAATATGGGCTTAGTGCCTGGCCAGGGGGCCTCTTGGGAAGTACATGTGGGTTCCATGATGGAAGACAGCCGAGAAATCTAATGCTGGTCATAATCAGAGCAGACTCCTTAAAGGAGGTAACTTAATTAGATCCACTAATTTTCAATAGGCTGTATCCAACATTAGTCATACCTCAGAGTAGACCAACTGAAAGTAATGGGTTACATCTAGTATTAAGCTTATTAGTTTTGCCCATTAACTTCAATGAGTCTAACTCTGAGTAGGGCTAATGTTGAATACAACCCACCCCCTTTAAAAATACTATATCAAAGTATTTTTAAAAAATAGGTGGTGGTTGGCACAGACCAACTGAAATCAATAGGCTACTAGGGACTTCAAATGTCTAAAGTTCTACTCAGAGAAGGCCTACTCTGAGCAGAACTTACTTGGACCCAACCCACTGAAATTAATGGACATGACTAACAAGTGCATTGTTTTCAGTGGGCCTACTCTGTGTAGACTTAATTGGACACAACCTACTGACGTTAGAAGACATGACTTAGGCCCACTGTTTTCAATGGGCCTACTCTTAGCTTACCTTACTTAAATACAACCCACTCAAATTAATGCAGCTGATGAACTTAGGTCCATCCTTCTCAATGAGCTTACTTTGTGTTCAACTTAAATGGATGCAACCCACTGACAATAATGGACATGACTCACTTAGCTAAGTAATTTTCAACAGGTCTGCTCTGAGTAAAACTTAGACACAAGCCGCTGATATTCTTCCTTGAGGTCTTTAAGCCCAGGTTGGATGGCTATCTGTCCTGGATACTTTAGCTAAGATTCCTGGATTGGGGGGCTGGACTAGATGACCATCGAGGTCCCTTCCAACTCTACAATCCTATGACTAATGCAACCAGCGTTTCCAACGGGCCTACACTGTGTAGAACTCACCTTGGGCACAACCCATAGCAAATGAATGCACCTGACTAAATAAGATGCAGGTCTGCTCTTAAACGGACACAGCCTATGGAAGCTAACAGGCACGACTAACTTGTGCTACTTTTCGTCGGGCCTACTCCGAGCAGGACTTTCTTGGCCCCAACACATCGGCGTGGACTGACAGGACTAACAGGCGTGTTAGTTAGGCGTGTCATGCCGAAGCGGGCACCACTAACTTAGGCCCACTGCTGCTAGTAATCACTATTATTATTAAGTAATATTATTTGTACCCCCGCCACCTGCCTGGGTTGGCCCAGCCACTCTGGGCGGCTTCCCACATAATAAAGGCCTAATAAAGCAATGGGTCTTCTCCGAGTAGGTGCAGTAGTCGCAACCCTCCCCCGCCCCCGCCTCGCAGGCCTCACCTGGGCGTCCAGCTGCCCCGGCGAGAGGGCGACGGAGGGCGGCCCGCCGGCTCCTCCTCCTCCCGCCGAGACTCCTCCGGGGTTGCCCTGCGCGGAGGCCCCGCCGCTTCCTCCTCCTCCGGGCGGCGTCTGGGTCTGGCTGGGCAGCGTGAAGTCGGTGAACTCGAACTCGGAGCCCTGCGTGTCGGCGCCCAGCAGCTCGGCCTCCTCCGTGTCCAGGAAAGTCAGCGTCTGGGAGCTGGGCCCGTACGCCTCCACGCTCATGATGGCGGCGGCGGGGGCTGAAGCGGTGACTGGGGCGGCTCCTTCCCCTTCTCCCCTCACGGAGGCGGCAAACGGCGCGGCAGAAGACAAGGCCTCTTCCCCCCTCAGAGCCAGCGGCTGAACGAGCGCGAGCCGCCTCCTGCGCCTGCGCGGAATGCCTAGGCCTCAACCGCCGCCGCCGACCGGACGCTCGGACGCAGCCAGCCAATCAGCGGGCGGGCCAACGTGCGCTGCGAAGTGGCGCGAGGCGGAAGGGGCGGGGGAGGAAGAGGAGAAGAATAGTCCTCGGTGCGCAGGCGCGGAGGTTGCCAGGGTCGGGCGCGCGTGAAGAGAGGGCGCATGCGCGTCGAACACAACCGGTTTGGGGTCCTTGATTGCTCTCAGGTACCAGGCGAGGCGGAGGAAACACGGGGCGGGGCAAGGTGTCCCTTAAGCTCCGCCTCATTGCAATTTAACCCAATCAGGATTCTTTTCTTCGCTCTTAAAGCCCGCCTCTCCTCAATTTAATCCAATCAGGACCGTTTATTCTGAGGAGGATGCACGTTTCGAAGAGGGGATGGTAAAACAGGCGGGCAATCAGGATAGGCATAATAATAGAGCGGGGGGGGAGAGACGCGCGTAAGGGGTGGAGGGGGCGGAGAGAGCGAGAGTCCGGAGCCCGTTCAAGCCCCGCCTTTCCCCTCTCTCTTCCCCTCCGGCCCCCACCCCGGGGAAGGCGGCGAGGCCGCCGAGGTGGATGATGTTCCGCGTCGCGAAAGCGCGACAGTTTTATGGTCGGGCCTGAGAGAAAAGTGGCGTGTGAGCAGTGCGCATGCGCGAGCCGTCACACGGACGGGGGCGCCGGGTTTCCTCGGCGGGAGGCCACGCCCCTTGTCGCGGGAAGGGGGCGGGGAAAAGGCGGCGCCTGGAATGTGATTGGCTAAGAGTCTGCATTGGGGGACTAAGTTCCAAAAAGGCAGGGGGGGATTTACAAGAAAAGCAAGTATTTTGAGGCTGCGGACAGAGCAATGCATTACTAAGGCCAGACTGGAGGCACCCCATTAAAGCAATGTTTTATTATTATTGGATCCGGGGAGCTGCTTAATGAGGTTGGGGCTGCAGCCTGCGCTGCCTGGATGTGGGGGGAGCGCCAAAGAGAGTGCAGGGGGAGCAGCGCCCGGTTGCCCGAGGCCAGAAGGATGCCTTGGGAAGGGCCCCGGGCTGCTGTGCCCTCCCGCTGGCCTGCAGCTGGGGGGCCTGCAGGATCGGGGCCCCTGCTCTGCTGGCGGATCCCTCCTCCATTCACTTTTTATGACAACCTCGCCGGTGGCGGCCATCTGTGCAGGGAGCAACTCGGCGCTTTCTTCCTGCCCCGCCCCCTCTTTAAGGTCCTGGAGAGGCTGGGAAACAGTTCAAAACAGAAATGCTCGCAGCTAGGGCAGCAGACCGCCTCTTTCCAAATTATTTGTTGTCTGCTGAATTGCAGAGACTGGGCGCATCACAGCACTTTCTAACATAAGTTCAAGACATGCACATGCAATATGCACGCTTAAAGGCGCCCCCTGCGCCTTTTTAGTCATAGCCACTATGTTGCACTTGTATGTTCGAGGGAATGGGAGCTGCTTCCTAGAGCGCATCTTCTTGTGCTTTTTGCAATCCCCTGTGGCTTCCACCAATAAAAGTTCAGGCATCTGGGCGGTTTGCAACAAAATATAAAGGGACAAAACAAAACATCAGACATTAAAAGCTTCCCAGTATAGGGCAGTCTGAGAAAGGTCATATAATTATTTCCAGCATAAGGTTTTTATTTTGTAGTAAAGGTGGTGGTGTTCAAGATCAATGGATTCAAGTTACCAGAAAGCAGATTCTTACTAAGCATCAGGAATAAAAATCTTTTTTCTTTTAAAAATTGTATTACTTAGATAAAATTTAATGCAGTCTACACAAATAAATGAAGATAAGAGCCAGTTGGCAGTCGAACGGAGTCCTCAGGTGATAGTGGACACTTCTTGGAGGTTTTTAAGCAGAGGTCTAAGCAGGCCATATGTCATGGATACTTTGGTTGAGATTCCTGCATTGCAGGGGGTTGGACTAGATGACCCTCAGGGTTACTTCCAACTCTACAATTCTATGAAGACCAAATGGAATCACAAGACAGAACCCAGCCACCAATAGCCTTATCCCCTATGAATTGATCTAACCTTTAAAATCCATTTATGTTGGCGGTCATTACTGTCTCTTGGAGGAGCTCAGCCCAGCCAGAGTGTTAAGTGTGCGTTGTGTTAAAAGTTACAATTTTTTTGGCCTGAATTGGATTCCAGCATTCAGGGCTGTATCTAAGGCTAGTCATATTCAAAGTTGATTCAATGCAATTAAAGGGCATCATGTACCTTCGGGTCCATTGAATTAGATGAATGCACTTGGAATAAAATTTACTTGGCCAAGCCATTCTGCTTCCCTGCATAGCCCCATGCTCTTGTCTTAGAAGAAAGGGAGACTTTCTCCACCCCAGGAATAATCTTAGGCTTCCTGCTTGGCTGCCTGGGTGGCATGCATGCCCCTGCAGGGACGGAACAGGGCGCCAGAATCCCAGGGCCCGAGCCCTGTTCCCTTCCAGCGGCTTGCAGGTCCGCAGTGCTTTTTTGAGCAGCGTGGAGCCTGCAGGGAGTCCGCCTGCAGCCTCCCCCTCAGCTGTAGGGCGGCCGGGGTGGTGGTGGACACAAGCCCCATGCTGCCCGAGCCTGCAGGCGCCTGCGCCACCCTGTTCAGTCATTTCTCCCTACCACATTAATAGTAGGGGGCTACTAGTAACCTCCAACTTCCGTCACAAATCTGACGATTCTACATGTTCCAAGAGTCAAGGGATCATGAGAGTAGAAACTGGAACTGCATGATGGTGGCTTTGAAAAGTCTTCTTGCTCTCTTCCTAATGACTTGCAGGATTTGCACCTCAAATGTGGTACAGAAAAGAGAGAAAGACACTGTTCTTGTGGGTTGCCCTCACTGGCTGTCATCCAGTTGTGACATGATTTATGTAATTAATATAGGTTGCCATATTTCAAAAAGTGAGAATCCGGACACAAAAGTTGTTGAGCTATTTTATTGCAAAATCTAAAAAAAACCCCAACCCTACTACTCCTAGCTGCCTGTATATTAGCAGAAACAGCATATAAAAATGCAAGAAATTTGCTTTAAAATGATGGAGATTTTTTCACATGGATCTTTTAAAAAAAGTAATTTGCAAACTGGTGTGGAAATGTTCATGGGATGGTTCACAATTTGGTACACTCACCATCTCTCTATCTGATTGCTGTTTTAGCGGGCGATCTATGGTGTGACTGGCCAGTTAAGCTTTCTGACATCCTTCTGCCTCACTAGATCACAGTTGTTGATGGATGCTGTGGGCTCTTCTCTCCGCAGGGGGCTACCGGGGGGGGGGGGGCGAGGGGTCAGTTCTATAATCTCCACTATAGACACTATAGAAGATCAAATTTTGGGCTGTTCTCACAGTTTGGCTGTTGGGGTCCTGCCACAATCAATCCACTTCCATCATCTCACTATCAGATTGCCGTTTTAGTGGGTGGTCTATGATGAAGTGACCGGCCAGTTAAGCTTTCTGACATCCTGCTATCAGATCGCAAGCCTGGCCGTTGGGGCTTCTCGGGGGGTGGGGTGGCGACGGTGGTAATAAAAGCTATGGGGCCAAGGGCTGGACACTGAAACACCAGGCATCTCCTTCCTTCCAAGATGTGGAGATTCCAACAGCCTCCCCACCTCTTCCTCCTCCTCCTCCTGTCCTCCTCTCTGGTCAAACCAGGTGAGTTCAAAGACACACCCCACCTCTGCTGAACTGAATTCTCCTATTCCTCTGGGCCAAGCCACTCTCATTCCTTCCATTCCTGAGGCTCAGGCTGCCCTTGGCAGGAGGTTTGTAAGCAAGGCAGGGCTCATAATGCTACAATGGCAAAGCCCTGCTTCATGGATCCTGCAGGGAGAAGCGGGTTGGGCTATAGGACCTTGGAGACCCCTTCCAGCTCTGACTATTCTTCATTTTCCAGAGTGAAGCTGAAACGTTGTAGGTTTATGGGGGGGGGGCGTGTGTTAAGTTTGTCAGTGTCCTTCTTGAACTGTGGTGTCCAGTTCTGGGCACCACAGTTCAAGAAGGACACTGACAAACTGGGACGTGTCCAGAGGAGGGCAACCAAAATGGTCAAAGGCCTGGAAACGATGCCTTATGAGGAACGGCTAAGGGAGCTGGGCATGTTTAGCCTGGAGAAGAGGAAGTTAAGGGGTGATATGATAGTCATGTTCAAATATATAAAAGGATGCCACATAGAGGAGGGAGAAAGGTTGTTTTCTGCTGCTCCAGAGAAGCGGACACGGAGCAAGGGATCCAAACTACAAGAAAGAAGATTCCACCTAAACATTAGGAAGAACTTCCTGACAGTAAGAGCTGTTCGACAGTGGAATTTGCTGCCAAGGAGTGTGGTGGAGTCTCCTTCTTTGGAGGTCTTTAAGCAGAGGCTTGACAACCATATGTCAGGAGTGCTCTGATGGTGTTTCCTGCTTGGCAGGGGGTTGGACTCGATGGCCCTTGTGGTCTCTTCCAACTCTACGATTCTATGATTCTAAGTCTGAATCGTACATTGGATTCCTTCTAAACTCATGATCCTGTGTCCTTGAGGTAAAACCAGTAAGAGGAAACTCGTTCCTTTGTTATAGTCGTGGCTTTGGCTGGCCAGTTAAGCACTGCGATTTACAAGTCCAGCGTGGGCCTTTCCCCTCCTCGTCTGGTTGGGAAGAACAACAGGTTGAGGTGTGCTGTGCACGTGCGTAAGTTTTGTTGTCGGTTCAAGGGAAAATATGTACAAAATATAGAAGAGAGAACTCCAGGATGCCAAGATCCATGTTTGAGGCAAGTACTCTGGTGAGAAAGCCCCAGAGATTTAAAATGGCAAGATACACAGCAAAGTATAACATAGAAATATAGGATGTTAGAGCTTTAAAATTTGCCCCGATGAGTTCCAAAACCTCCCTCTTGGCATAAGAAAAGAACCACACATGTAGTAAGTTAAAAATGTTTTACTTACAAACTCTCCAAAGGTCAGATTCATGTGCATGTCCATACATCAGAAAGGCTGCATGGACAGTAGCACTTAGTTTAGTTCAGGGGTCTGCAACCCGCGGCTCCGGAGCCGCATGTGGCTCTTTTACACCTTTGCCGCAGCTCTGGGGCGGATACTAGCGAGGGGAGGAGGCGCATTGTGTGCCCCGACACTCCCCACTGTGGCGGACGCTGTACTGGCTGTGACATCGCATGGGGGCAGTGCGTGCGTTAGTCACGCACCGTCCCGACGTCACCTTCCCGCCCGCCCGCTACATTGTAAGGGGCATGTACGCTGGTCACTGTCTTGAAGGGGAGTGAAGAACACACGCACACAAAAAGGTAACTTGTTAATTTAACCTTTATTTCTATGAGGAGGAGTAATTCTGAGGGGTCAAACAAAGAAATAATAAAAAAGTGACAAAAAAGTTATTTTTATAATGACAAGTTTTGCGGCTCCCAGGTTTTTTTTCTTCGGAAACGGGTCCAAGTGGCTCTTTTTGTCTTAAAGGTTGCAGACCCCTGGTTTAGTTCCAAAGTGGTGAAAGTTCCTAAATGATTGGTATTGGATCTTGAGAGTGGCTTGTGAGAGCAACCAGCTTAACCTTTTCACACACTACGTTCATCAGATAGACTGGGGAGGGAACAAAGGCTTGATTGCCTAGTTGCTCCAGTGGTGAGGGGAAGTGCCCTTCGTTAAGCCTGACAGGACAGCTTGCTCTATGGTATCCACCCCTTCATACATTCACTAGGCTTCAGCATGTTTGTTATTTGAGGCTGATTATTACACTAATTTTTGGCTGATGCTGGAAGCTGGAGAGAAAGAGGTTTGCATTGCTCTGTGCCAGAATTCGGGCTTCCCTGGAACCCTAATGAGAAAGCAAGATTTATGGGTTGGTTCTGCTGATGTTCATTTCAAGGAAACCGAACGATGGGTTAAGCGAAGGGATCCCTGGAGTCACTTGATGCTCAGAGATTGGGGTAAACAATATCTGTAACTGCATGTGCAGACATCCCATTTCCATTCCCCTGGCTCCCTTGCCTTCATTAACTCCCTGGCAAAGCCGACTGTAAGCTGACTGGGGTGCTGTCATTTTTCTGCTTTGCAAAGATGGATGGTACCCATAAGCTAATAAGGGGGCCGTGGAAAGCCGCTGATCAAAACAAACAAGATGAATTTTAACAGGGAGAAATGTAAAGTATTGCACTTGGGCAAAAAAAATGAGAGGCACAAATACAAGATGGGTGACACCTGGCTTGAGAGCAGTACATGTGAAAAGGATCTAGGAGTCTTGGTTGACCACAAACTTGACATGAGCCAACAGTGTGACGCGGCAGCTAAAAAAGCCAATGCAATTCTGGGCTGCATCAATAGGAGTATAGCATCTAGATCAAGGGAAGTAATAGTGCCACTGTCTTCTGCTCTGGTCAGACCTCACCTGGAGTACTGTGTCCAGTTCTGGGCACCACAGTTCAAGAAGGACACTGACAAACTGGAACGTGTCCAGAGGAGGGCAACCAAAATGGTCAAAGGCCTGGAAACGATGCCTTATGAGGAACGGCTAAGGGAGCTGGGCATGTTTAGCCTGGAGAAGAGGAGGCTAAGGGGTGATATGATAGCCATGTTCAAATATATAAAAGGATGTCACATAGAGGAGGGAGAAAGGCTGTTTTCTGCTGCTCCAGAGAAGCGGACACGGAGCAATGGATCCAAACTACAAGAAAGAAGATTCCACCTAAACATTAGGAAGAACTTCCTGACAGTAAGAGCTGTTCGACAGTGGAATTTGCTGCCAAGGAGTGTGGTGGAGTCTCCTTCTTTGGAGGTCTTTAAGCAGAGGCTTGACAACCATATGTCAGGAGTGCTCTGATGGTGTTTCCTGCTTGGCAGGGGGTTGGACTCGATGGCCCTTGTGGTCTCTTCCAACTCTATGATTCTATGATTCTATGATTCTATGATCTCCTCTTACGATTCTTGCAGCTCTCTTGCGGAGTCGCATCATCGGAGGACATGAAGCTGTACCTCATTCCCGACCCTACATGGCAACACTCAAATCTGAATTGGGCTTTGGGTGTGGCGGGTTCCTTGTGGCCCCCCAGTGGGTAATGACAGCCGCGCATTGCATGGAGTAAGTATCTCAAAACCCTCCCTGATGTGTAGCAGTGGCATTATTGCGGTGCCTTTCATTACATTTGCAAATTGTTCCCCACGAGACTTGATGCAGGAGGAATATCTTTAGGCAGAAAAGAGAATCGAGAAGGCGCCTTTCTGACATGTAGGAGATCCAAAGAACAGGTGGAGGAAGGCTTAGTGAAACAAATACATATCTCAGCGAAAATAACCTATATAAGCATATTATATATGGGGAAATGGCAGAATTGCATATAAAAATGTGCATATTAGGACACATTTACCCTAAAATGCTGATGAATTTTGACAAGGGCTTTTTTTAAAACAACATAAATACTGCAAACTGATGTGGAAATGTGAAGAACTGAATTTAAGATTGGAAAGATGAGAAACTGAGGAAAATCAAAATTGGCCGGTTCCCCACCCTTCGGACCCACCCAAGAGAGAACAATAAAGGTAAAGGTACCCCTGCCCGTACGGGCCAGTCTTGACAGACTCTGGGGTTGTGCGCCCATCTCACTCTATAGGCCGGGGGCCAGCGCTGTCCGGAGACACTTTCCGGGTCACGTGGCCAGCGTGACATCGCTGCTCTGGCGAGCCAGCGCAGCACACAGAAACGCCGTTTACCTTCCCGCCAGTAAGCAGTCCCTATTTATCTACTTGCACCCGGGGGTGCTTTCGAACTGCTAGGTTGGCAGGCGCTGGGACCGAGCAGCGGGAGCGCACCCCGCCACAGGGATTCGAACCGCCGACCTTTCGATCGGCAAGCCCTAGGCGCTGAGGCTTTTACCCACAGCGCCACCCGCGTCCCAAGAGAGAACAATAGCTAAGGATTAATTCCAGGTTCTCTGATGCTCTTGGATTCCAGAGACATGACGGTCGTCTTGGGGGCGCACGATCGTTCCGCCATTGAGGACACTCAACAGGTGATTGGCGTTGAGTCATACCACATGCACCCGGAATATAATGACGATACAAACTCAAACGATATCCTTCTGCTCAAGGTGAGTTGCTCTAAGCCCCCTCTTTCTCAGCACCTCAGAAGGCAGGGATCACGAGGAAGAAGGAAGATGAATGAGCCCCACCCCGCCATCCCCATCTGCCCAAAGTATCATAAAAGCCGATTTTCAAATCTTGCTGCCTGACACATCTGCGTTACTGTACCTCATGGGGAAACTGACCCTCACCAGGGACTAGCGGCATGGAGCAGGCGACTAAACTGGAACCTCATTAAGGAGTTTCAACTTCAAAACTAGGAAGGTGCATTAATACAGGGACGTTTCTCCCCCCCCCCAAAAAAAAGATTAATCCAGAATGTTACAGATTACACCAACAATGGAGGTCTATATCAGGGGGTGGGGAACATCAGGAATGGTAGTCAAATGTGGCCCCCAGGTCTCTTTGCCTGGCCCATGGCATTCTCCCCAGGCCAAAAGCTACTGCCAGCCCTTCTCTACAGCCTGAGTTTTTTTATTATTGTCTTGAATTCTGCTAATGTTTCTAGCTTGCCTGGATGAAGGGTGAAGTGAAGTCTATCTATCCAAGCCAGCTTACTTCTGAAAATTAAACTTCCTTTTGGTGCTCCTCCCTCTTTTGCCTCTGCCCCGCCCACCGCTCACATGTGGCCCTTGGAAGGTTTCTCAGGGGTGGAACGAGGCCCTTGGGCTCCCCACCATTCTGCCCCTTCAAAAAGCAGTCAAAGAGAAATGATGCTATCCCTGCTAATGCCCGCAAAGATGACACACGTTTCCATAAAAATTCCTTATGGCCATTTCTGTGTGTGAGAGGCAAATTGAAGGTGGAAAAGTGCCCTGTAAACAAAGCAAAACCCAGGTATAGGACCGCCTTCTCACACTTTGGGGTCTGAGCAGAAGTCTCCAGGATTCCCTGACCCCCTCCAGGCGGCAGGTGGAAGGTTGAATCTCCAGGTGGGCAAAAGTGCCTTTAACAAAAATATACATAGACATATTTAGAAGACCCTGCATGTCACTTTCAAGCTTCAGCCCAGCAAGAGCTGGCTGCAAATGATAGCCCATAACTTTGGGCTGGGGTCTGCCCTCCTCTTCTTGCCTCTCCCAATTAACTTCCATCTCAGAGGCTTCCTATATGACAGGGGCGCCTTACTCTCCGCAGCCTCTCTCTGCCCCTGGGTCAGGCTTGCCCCTCTCTGCACATGGGGCAGCCCAGTTGAGGGGAGGGGCAGCAGCTCTCTGCCGCTGACTCTCCACTCACACACCGAAGCCGGGCTCTGATGGGAGCGGGGGGGGGCAGGGACGGACCTGGTCAACCCCCCCCCCCCCAGAAAACACACCTGGTGGATAGTGGGCTGAGTGGCTCTGGCAGGGTTGGGAGAGCGTCATGAGTGTGACGTCATGGGCATGTGGTGCTCCCCCCCCCGCAATGTTGGACACAACTCTGTGCACCTGCCAGATGATGTCATTGGGGCCTGCCCTGAAATCTCAAGGTCTGAAATGCTACTGACCTGGCAACCCAGACCCCAGCAAAGTCCTGAGGCTCTGCCATGATTGTTATGTACTGAAGTTCTCACCCTGGGCCAGCAGGGGGATACTGTAGATAGTTATGCAAATGAAGGATCGAAAGTGACGTTCAGTGATTGGATAGTTTGTATGCAAATGAAGGATCGAAAGTGACGTTCAGTGATTGGATAGTTTTAGAAAGTAGTTACAGTAACAAGGTACTGGAGCTCTATATAAGCAGGCTGACTGAGGCCTTCAGCTCAGTTCAGTTCTGGCCTCAGAATAAAGAAGAGCTGTTTGAAGAATCATTGTGTCGTCTGATATGTTCGCCCACAACCTAACAATGATTGCAGCTTGATGTGACTTCCAAAGGAAGAATAAAATTAGTTGCTGCCCCCTTCAAAGAAAACAATGGCCCAGAAGCTCTAGAGAACTTTATTCTCTCTCCCCTTGCCCCACCCCTCCCTTGACAAAATGTCACCCCCAGTTTGTTCCTTCCATCACATGTCAAGGAGATAAGTAACTACACATCCAAAGGCAGTCCTGAATAGGGAAGTTTTTAATGTTTGGTGTTTTATTAAGCTTTGATATCTGTTGGAATCCACCCGGTCAGGTGGACAAGGTACTATTATTATTGTTATTGTTACTGGCAAACAGGGTGGTGATATTTTGTGTGTCTGCAGATTTACCTTGGCACTTAGCACTAAGAGCTATGGCTCACACACCTCCATTCTTCTGCATTTCCATTCTCACGAGGACCAGGAACCCGCTTGCTTTTAATCAGAGACCTGTACTCTCCTCCTGCCACAGCTGCTGTCCCTCCATCAAAGCAACCCACATTTCAAAGGCATGAGTTCCATCCCAGATCCCCGGGAGGAGAGGGTTGGACTAGAGGACTTTGGAAACCCCTTCCAACTCCAACAGTTCCTTTGGTCCATCTGGCTCGGTGTTGTCTACACTGACTGGCAGAGGAACGCCAGGACTTCAGACGGAGGAAATTCTCTGTCCTGCCTGGAAATGCTCACCTTGAAAGAGGGACCTATGAGCTATGGCCCTTGCTCTAAAAATAACGAAACACTTGATTTGTCAGTAAAAAGCTTTGAAGCAATAATGGAAGTTCCCAGGCCTCAAGGTTCCCGGAATGAAGGTCCACCTAGATCAGTGTTGTTGGCACTGACTGACAGCAGCTCTTCAGAGTTTCTGTTTCGTAGAAGGGTCTCTCCACAGCCGACCTGGAGAGGCTGGGGGTTGAACCTGGGACCTTCTGCATGCAGAGCAGGTACTGCACCTGCTGAGCTACAGGGACGGGGTGTGTGTTCCAGGGAAGACTTTGTTTTGCAAGGGAGATTGCTTGACTCTTCTCCTTCACCTTCCTGCAGCTGGTCTACAAGGCTACTCTGAACAAAAACGTCCAGATGATTCCCCTGCCCACATCTAGCAGCGACCTCCCCGATGGGACCCCCTGCAGCCTGGCAGGATGGGGCCTGATTGATGACAACCAGGACACGGAGAAGCTCTTTGAGACCAACATCACCATCTACAGTCGCAGGAAGTGCATGAAGTTCTACCCAGAGCTGGACGACAGCATGATCTGCGCTGGCAGCTACAACCAGCTCCGGGATACAAGCCAGGTGAGGGTCAGCAGGCAGGACTGGTGACCGGGGTCAGCAGCAGAGAAATTGGGGGCCCTCCAGGTGTTGCTGGACCCAAACTTCCACCAGCCCCTGTGGCCATTGCTCAGAGAGATTTCTGGTTCAAAGCATCAGCCCATTTGCTCTGTATTGTTGACACAGGCTGGCGGGGGCTCTCTGAGGTTTCCGGAGTGGCGCATTCCCCATCCCACCTGAGGATCAAACCTGGGTCCTCCTGCAGATCCTCTGCCATTGAGCTATGCCCCTTTGTGAAGCGTGTGGGTGTCTCCAACCCCTGGGAAGGGGGAGGCAGCTCAAGAAAGCAAGCCAAGTCACAAGGTGTCAAATCCATGTCTGAGAGCACTAGTGAAGCAAAACTCTCTCCTCCCCTTTCTCTCTCTCTCTCTCTCTCTCTCTCTCTCTCTCTCTCTCACACACACACACACCCACCCACACACACACACACATGCCCACACACCATGCTACACTTCCTCACATATACAACACACCCTGCTACACTTCCTCACATATACAGTACAGACAAAAAGCTCTCTTTCCCTTTCTCTCATATCACTTCCTGGTGTCATAAAAATTAAAGAAATAATAACATTTAAAGTTGAAATGTGTGTGAGAGAGGCTGAGCAGGCGATGTTTTGGAATGTGAAGGTTGTGTTTACCAGAGAACCAGGAGAGACGGACAAAGCTACATGTCTGCAAGACCTACTGCTCTAGCAGCTGAGGACGAAGGAAGAAGAAAGAGATGGAAGGCGCTGTGCCCCAGGCTTAAAGGCAGCCCCCTCACATGACGGCCCCTTTGCTTGCGTTCATATTTGGGGTGCTGCCCCTCAACTACTTGCCGGTTGAGGCTGTGTCTCACTGGGCTTGCAGTGCCCTAGTAAAAGCCCTGTATGGCTGACAATTGGAGGCTGGGTCTTCCTGAAATCTGGGAGAGCCGCTGCCAATCCGTGTCGACAGCACTGAGCTAGATGGGCCAACGATCTGATTCTCACCCAAGTCTCATTCTAAGGCAGCTTCCTTCCTCACTCGGTCGCAGTTGTTGATGGATGCTGGGGGCTCTTCTCTCCGCAGGGCGATTCCGGAGGCCCCATGGTCTGCAACGGCGTGGCGCACGGAATCGTCTCCTTCGGCAACCACTTTCCTCCTGGAGTCTACTCTCGCATTGCCCACTTCCTTCCCTGGATCAAGAAAACCATGGAACCCTGAAGAGAAGAAGCAACCACCAACTGCAGCCTGGCTCGACAAGAAACCCTCTGCTTGCTATATAACCTGTATGGCTTTCATTCTGAAATTCCACCTGCCCCCCCCCCCCCCCCAATGCTGCAGCACGCCCTCCTCCCACTCCTGTTGGAACAACTGGATCCAAAGGGACTTGAATTCACAACTGCATTTTCGTGCCATCTCCCCAGGGAATTCTGGGAAGTGTAGTTCTATGGGGTGAAATGTGGGTCTCTTAACAACTCTCAGCCCCCTTAACAAACTACAGTTCTCCAAATTATTGCTGGGCATGGCTGTTTAAGTGCCCTATAATGTTTGAGATCCCAGTCAATGGCCCTGTGTGGTTTCGATCTGAGAGCGTTTGTTCAGTGCATGATCCTTGGATCGAGAGGTGTACCCTGAACACAAGAGAAGCAGAATTTGGAAATGGGAGCGGGGGGGGGGGAGCGGATTGAGTGCCTTGACCTGTCACATTCTGACCCTCTTGCATTGCAAAATGAAGCAAATGCTTGAGCATCAGTCTTGTGCTTCTATTAGCCTCTCTGAAATGAACATATGAACTGTAAGAAGGCACCATAACTCCAAGACCATGTCTTGGGTTATGGAAATGGACAGAATGGCCCATCCCTAAGTTCAAAGCAGCCCCCCCCCCATAACATTTGGCCATCCCCCCTGTTTGGCACATTCTTCCAATCGGCATCCATCACTCACCATCTCTCTATCAGACGGGTGATCTATGGTGAGACAGCCAGTTAAGCTTTCTGACATCTCACTTTTCATTTTGATTGCAAGCCCAGCTGTTGTGGCTACCTGGGGCAAGGGGTCAGTTCTATAATCTCCACTATAGACACTATAGAAGATCAAATTTTGGGCTGTTCTCACAGTTTGGCTGTTGGGGTCCTGCCACAATCCATCATCTCACAATCAGATTGCCGTTTTAGTGGGTGGTCTATGATGATGTGACCGGCCAGTTAAGCTTCTTGACATCCTGCTATCTGATCGCAAGCCTGGCCGTTGGGGCTTCTGGGGGGAGGAGGAGTCAGCTGGAATCTCCACATCTTGAAGTCCCACTTGGCAAGGAAGGAGATGCCTGGTGTTTCAGTGTCCGGCCCTTGGCCCCATAGCTTTTATTACCATCGTCCAGCTGATATTTAATTTAACTGTTTACCATTATATTCTAATGGATTATTTAATATTTCTTTATTTGATGTGTTGTTTCTTTTTTAAAGTTATTGTGACTTTTTTGTATTGGATTAGATTGCTATTACATGTGTGATCTTTGCTGTCTATTTTGTTGTTTCTCCAGCATGTAAACCACCTTGTGTATGAAATCTTCCATGTGACAGCCTTTTAGACATTATATTATACATATATTATATTATACATATTATACTGTACATAGAATTAACTGTTGCATTTCCAAGCAACTAGCAACAAACTCGACCCCTCAAAGCAGTTGATGGGGCCAGTTGAATCTTGTTAGCGAGTCCTCCAGAGTCCTAACTGTAAGGCAGCATCAATTTGGCACAGGTCCCTTTCCCCTAAAACACCCCCCAACTGTTAATCTCTTGCCACACAGAAGAGAAAGACCCAAAGTGGCTTTCACACAGCAGTTAATGGGCTTGAAATCTGCTCAGAAAATGACAGCTGTACCAGTGGAAATGTACTGATTGGGGCACTTGATACTTGCAAACATTTATCTGCAAGTTCTCATTATCTTTCTTGCTCTATTTTGACAAGTAACTCATGAAAATATCTCTGTTGCCTTCAGACAGACAGACAGACAGACAGACAGACAGACAGATAGATAGATAGATAGATAGATAGATATTTGTGTGTTTTACAGACTCCCACAAGAGTCTCTTTGGAGGTCTTTAAGCAGAGGCTTGACAACCATATGTCAGGAGTGCTCTGATGGTGTTTCCTGCTTGGCAGGGGGTTGGACTCGATGGCCCTGGTGGTCTCTTCCAACTCTATGATTCTATGATTCTATAAGAGGTGGTGGACTCTCCTTCATTGGAGGTTTCTAAGCAGAGCTTGGAGGGCCATCTGTCATGGATGATTTAGTTGAGATTCCTGCATTGCAGGGGGTGGGACTACTAGATGTCTCTGGGGAGGGGGGGGGTAACTTCTATCTCATGTTTGGGTGCCAGCAGATTCTCAGTAGAGATGGGCAATTTTGTTAATTCTTGTTTGTTCTGGGAAGCTTGAAGTAGGTGGGGTTAGCAAACTGAATTTCCCCCATTCCCTACAGAGAGTTTAAGTGGGTCCTATCACCTCTAAGAAGGTGATCCAGATCTGGATCCAGATTTAGGCCCCATCTAGGCAACACATGCCTGTTGTCTTTGTCCATGGAGTTTTCTTGGCAAGGATACTGGAGTGGCTTGCCGGTTCCTCCTCCAGGTGGATCACGTTTGGTCGAAACTCTCCACTATGACCTGTTCATCTTGTGTGCCCTGCTCGGCGTAGTTCATAGCTTCTCTGAGTTCTTCAAGCCCCTTCGCCACGGCAAGGCAGTGATCCATGAAGGGGATCATGATCACTGCAGATCATGGAGCTTTTCTTGGGCTCCATGATCACTGCAGATGGTGACAGCAGCCACGAAATTAAAAGACGCCTCCTTCTTGGGAGAAGGGCAATGACAGGCCTAGACAGCATCTTGAGAAGTAGAGACGTCACCTTGCCAACAAAGGTCCGTATAGTTAAAGCCATGGTTTTCCCAGTAGTGATGTATGGAAGTGAGAGCTGGACCATCAAGAAGGCTGATCGCCGAAGAATTGATGCTTTTGAATTATGGTGCTGGAGAAGACTCTTGAGAGTCCCATGGACTGCAAGAAGATCAAACGCATCCATTCTTAAGGAAATCAGCCCTGAGTGCTCACTGGAAGGACAGATCGTGAAGCTGAGGCTCCAGTACTTTGGCCACCTCATGAGAAGAGAAGACTCCCTGGAGAAGACACTGATGCTGGGAAAGATGGAGGGCACAAGGAGAAGGGGGCGACAGAGGACGAGATGGTTGGATAGTGTTTTCGAGGTTACCAGCATGAGTTTGACCAAACTGCGGGAAGTAGTGGAGGACAGAGGTGCCTGGCGTGCTCTGGTCCATGGGGTCACGAAGAGTCGGACACGACTAAACGACTAAACAACAACAAAGGCAACACATACAGTATAAAGCAGTAATATGTGACATGGCAAATGTTCAGCATTTTAATTCAAGTTGCTCATGATATATTCCACATGTGATTTTGCAAAATATGCACATATTGGCAAAGCAATTTCCCCTAAAATAATGCAGTTTGGTATGTTTGTTTTCAGTATTACACGCATTAACAGACACACGTCACTTGTGCACAATTACTTGGCTGGAGACCTATGCGGCAAAATTCAGAGAAGTTTACAGCTACAGCTTAGCTGAACTAAATTTCTACAATACATCACATGTACCCTTAAGTGGCTTGGTGTGTGAAATGGTAACTGTGAACCCCCATTTTAAGATGTTGTGGGTGCCAAGGTCTTTTGTAAAAGTGTCTAGGAATCCTAGAGGTGAGGAAGGTCTTTTGGGGGCACCCAGGAAATCTTCTAGGGCTGAAATAAAATGACACACCCCACCACCTCAGCTGAATGAGACAACAAAGTCCCACAGTTCACAACCTTGAGTGGCTTAACATGAACCTGTCCTGGAGTGCAAGGCTCAAATGGCAGATTTATGGGGCTCTGGGTCAGATCTCCAGGCTTAAGCAAGAGAATGTAGGGAGTGAGTGAGTGGAATCATCTAAGGTGAGGCATAGGCAACCTTTTGGCCATCCAGATGTTGCTGGACTCCACCTCCCATCAGCCCTAGCCAACATGACCAAAAGCCAGGGATGATGCGAGTTCCAGTTCAACAGCCTTATGTGGGCCACAGGTCCCCATCTGTGCACAAGGGGAAGCAAGGGAGAATGGGACAAGGCACTTGAGGGAACTGGAGATCTATGGAGCTCTGAGAGGGAGAAATGGCTCCCCATCTGCCCAAGTACCAAGACCTGCTGAATGCAAAGATGGCTCTTGATATGAAGATTGCCACTTACAGGAAATTGCTGGAGGGAGAAGGGAGCAGAATCACAAGGCCCATTTTTCCAGATTAGGGAGGGAGAAGGGGCAGAATAGTTTTAAGGGAGAGGAAAGTCCTCTGGGCACCTGAGGATGGGAGAAGTGGAACAGCAGAGGTCACCGGAAGAGGTATGATGGGAAATAAGGGTGGGAAGAATATGGGAGGAGGCTGAGGGATTTTCTTGAAGTGGGTGGGAGCCACTGCAGGCACTTGTGAAAACACAATCCTGTACTAAACATCTGGTAGATGTATCATATTCCTTTGCAGCCCTTGAAGGGTCTCTTTGCAGAATGCAAGCCTAGCAGGCAAGACAGGAAGCAAAAGCGTTTGAAAAAGAAGAAGCAATGATGCCACTGCTGCTGCTTCTTCTCTTCACAATTCCAGGACTTCCTTGATCCAGGAAAGGTAGTGGGTGACACGAGTGTAAATTCCTGGAGGAGAGAAAGAGCCGCCAAAGGAGACAATTCCTTGTGCCACGCCGTCACACACCAAGGGGCCACCTGAATCCCCCTGCAGAAGGGAGAGAGAGAGAGCAGAGATCACAGCTGAGGGAAGATCGGGATCCACCCTGTCTGGGTCTTGAACCAGGACAGAGACCTAGCAGGCTTCCTGGCTGAGGGAAGATCGGGATCTGTCAACTTTGCTTTCTAATTATTCCAGTATAAAATGGGATTTGCCGCTTTTCCTGGATCACTTTGCAGTCTCTTTGAGTCTACCCAAAATAAATATTGATTGCATCTATTGGCCGCCTTCTCCAAGGAGCTCAAGGTGGCCTCCTCCTTTCCTCTCCCTGTTATCCAAAAAACAAACAAACCCCTCACCCTTGTGAGGGAGGCCAGGCTGAGTTAGGGACAAGCCACCAAGGTTGCCCAGGGAGCTGAGTGGAGATTCTTCTGCATGTTTCTCTTAAGATAAATTTTTTTTGTAGACAATTTCCCTATAATGTAATGCATTTTTGTACATTAATTTTACAAGTATATGCATTCCCAGGGGTGGTTTCTGCTTAATGTGCACCATTCTTTGTAAGTGTTCTTTGGGCCACTATCAAATAAGCTTCAAAGGGTAGCTCAATTTCGGTTCTGTTTTGAGTTTGGGAAGGGCAAATAAAGCTCAGTTTACGTTTAAAATGTGAACCAGACCTAGAGTTGCTACTCCAATAGAAGTCAATAGACATGATGAACATTAATTTCAATTGGTCTACTTTGAGCAGGACTTAGACACAACCCCAAATAGCTGCAACACCTCCACATTCTGCACGTCCAGGGAAGTTTTCAATGTGTGACATTTTAGTGTATTTTTGGTTTCTATGGAAGCCGCCCAGAGTGGCTGGGAATAATTGTTGTTGTTGTTGTTGTTGTTGTTGTTGTTGTTGTTGTTGTTATTCTGAGCCCCCTTGCAGCACAGAAATGAACAGCAGCCTTTGACAACCTCATATGTGGATTGGCGTGCAGCAGACATGGCCAAACTTGGCCTTCCAGATGTTTTGGGACTACAACTCCCTTCATTCCTAGCTAACAGGGCCAGTGGTCAGGGATGATGGGAACTGTAGTCCCAAAACATCTGGAGGGCCAAGTTTGGCCATGCCTGGCGTACAGGATCCAGAGCCTCTGGGCTGGTCGGGCCAAGTCTAAGTGTCTGCGCATGTCCACCTTGCTGGACTGCAGAATCATCCCCTTCCAGCACAGGGTTCTCCACCCGTCTCATGCGCCACCCCCAGAATCTCCAGCTATGACTAGGAAACACTCCAGTCGAAAACCCTGCCAGTCAGTAGACAATACTGAGCGATTTCAGTTTCTATTTAAGTCAGCCCCTTATCCAGAACCATGAGGGCTAGAATCCTAGATTTAGAGGAGGGACCACAGCTCAGGGATAGAGCACCTACTTTGATGCAAGCAGAGGCTGGATGGCCACCTGTCATGTAGGATCTGGTTGAGTTTCTTGTGCTGCAGGGGGTTGGACTAGATGACCCTCGGGGTCCTTTCCATCCCAGTTTCTGATAGATCTGGAAAAGCCTGAGCAGGATGGACCCAATGGCCTGACTCAGGTGCCCAGGCTCCCCACTTCTGATCCCATCACCTGCTGTTTCTGCCAATCCTCACCTCGTTGGCATCCTGAGGTTGCCTGTTTTCACCTGCGCAGATCATTCCATCATCCATATCTGGCATGAACTCCTGGCACTTCTTACGGTCATAGAGGGTGACGGTGGCCTCATAGAGTTTCTCTGGGTATTGGCTGTCTTCAATCTTGCCCCAGCCTGCCACGCTGCAGGGCGTCCCACCGGGGATGTCGCTGCTGGATTCTGGCAAGGGCAGGAGAGCCACGTCTTTATTCAGAGCAGCCTCGGAATCCAGCTGGGGAAAGGAGAGGGAGATGAGGACCTTAGCATTGCGACAGGAAGCCCTGTGCCTCTAGAATATGACTCTAATAATAATATTAGTGATTAACGGCTTGGAGAAAACTAAATGGTTGTCCTAGCAGGAGTCAGTGCAACGAGTCCTGTTAATGCAATGGAGGCCCCTGTCCTCCCCCCCCCCCCGCCCGTAATTTAGCTTTGGGGGTGCCATAAAAACCCTGAGAATAAGGCCTGGGTAGAAAAGAGGGGAGATTGTTCCATCAGGCCAGCAGAACGCCTTGTGTTGATGGAGCAATCTTTGAATGCTATGTTGAATAACATTAATAAGCAGCAAGAGCAAAAGAGCCTTCACTGTTGCTGCTAATGGGTTACAAGGTCTGGAAGATTTCACTGCTGCCCTCCATGAAATCAGTCTCTGAAACCGTCCTCTCTAAATTTGGAAGCTGCTTAGCCTCAGAGCGCCTGCCGCTGGGCGAATTAAGTAAGCAGGTTGTTGGCCTCTGCCTGTCTCAAAAGACAATGGAGTGAGCCTTGTTGGGAGGTTGTAGCCCCTGCTGTGACTGTAGAGACCGATACAGGAAAGACATGTTTCATTGCAGACTGGGCAGATGAAGACGTCCAGTTCTGCTGCTGCAGATGCGCCAGGGCGTTTCTTCTCTCTGCGCTCCTCCCAGCGGTCATTCCTCCTCTGGCCACTGCTAGGGATGCACCACCTGATGGTCTGTCTCCAGGCACTGCGGCCGTCTGCAAGGGATTTCCACATGGCGGGGTTGATGGTGCCAGCCTTCATGTCACATGGACATGACCAAGCCAGCATAGATGTTGCTGAAGGAGGAGTGCAAACATGCTGGGAATGTGTGCTTGGGAGAGCACACCTTTCTTTGTCCTGCCATGTGACACTCAAAATCTTTCTGGTGCCGCGCATGAGGAAGGCATTGAGGTATCACTCCTGGTGGGTGTTAGGTTCCCCGTGATGTAATGGTAATTAATTCAATTTGTAACCTACACCTTTCTCCCGAGGAGCCCTGGGCAGCAAATTTGTCAGTACTAAAACAATACAATTAAAAATCCTAAAAACAATTAAAAACCATCTTCTAAAAAGCAGATAATTTTCAGGGTATCTGGGGACAGGATTTTGTCCTGAGTAAACTGTCCATTTTCTAGCTCATTATGGTGCATGTATGGGATGGAAGGAACCGCTTGGCTGCTTCTGCCTTAAGGATCCCTGACCTCTGGGAGCTGATAGAGTGAGAGATTTCTTGGACCAAGCTACCTTAAGCAGAAGGATGTCGTTTGAGTACGTGACCTTATTATATTCTGGATGTGGGTGGGAAGCTGCAACTCTGATCTCTTGCTGAGAGTCCTCTGAAGCGTAGATATCATGGGCACCCAAGACGACTCTAGAAATACTGGGAACCAAGCGTCAGTTAGGGTTGCATCCATCAGGGTCAGAGCTCCCAGGCAGGAGTCCCCTCCCAGCCCCTGGGCAAAAGACCAGACTCCACACCTTGGCCCTTCCAGCTTCGCCCTGGACTCAGCTGGGCTGGGATGGCTGAGTCGGTGGAGCATGAGACTCTCGATCTCATGTTTTGCAGAAGATTCCTGCATTGCAGGGGGTTGGGCTACAGCTCTACAATTCTATAACGATCATCCCCCCTCCTAAAAACCAGGGAGGGATTTGTGATACTTACCCGTGCTTTTTGCAGTGTGCAGCCGTCATGACCCACTGGGGCCTCACAAGGAACCCGCCACAGGTGAAATTGCCTGTGCTGTCCTTCAAGGCAGCCATGTAGGGTCTGGAGTGGGGCTTGGCTTCGTGCCCCCCAACAATCTGACTCCGCAATGGATCTGCAAGAATCGTATTGCAGAAATCAGCTTCTGCAGCTCCTTCCTGGAAGTTCTAGGGTGTCACCCACATATGCAGAGTCAGGGGGGCAGCAAAAGGCCACCGTCCCATCGGGCTTACAGTCGATTACAATCTGTGTTGCCAGTGAGGAAGTCGATGAAGGGGAAATACCGTAAATAGGAACATGGGAAGCTGCCTGTATTGTCTGCACTGACTGCACCTCCTGGCTCAGACTCTTCATCTCAAAGTCATGAGAAGCCTGCGGTCTTCCTCTATTGTTCACCCCCAGGTATGGGTTTCATCAGGTATTCTGGTCCTGAAGAGGGAGGCTCCATTTACCCTTCATAACAAGCCATTGACACACCTCTAGTCATTTTCCCGTCCCTTTTGTGTTGGATGCCCTGTGAAGCCAGGAGCTTGGAACAAAGTCTGGAAGACCGACAGGGAGATGGGTGGGAATCCTGGTTAGCTGGTGAAACAAGGGTCATTTGTCTACTCTTTTTGTGTGTGTGGGGGGGGGGGGAGCGCTGTAAAGCCAGTGGGCTTGGGATAAAGCCTGGATAAGTGAGAGGGTGGATTCATCAGAGACCAAGAGCAGGACTCTGGGTCAGACTTCTCCAGGAGCCAAGAGTTTCTGCCCTCCCTGCTGTCACCTGCCTCTAATGCTGCTGCCTTGATGACCGAAGCATCAGACGGAATGAGGTGGGCTTGGCCCCAAAGGTGCTCAAAATGAGCTCATAAGTGGGGGTGGGGTGGGGTTTGCACTCACCTGTTTGGGCCAACGAGAAGGACAGGAGCAGGAGAAGAGGCTGGTGGAGTCTCCACATCATCTCGATGCTTGAGGTTGCCTGGCACTCAGCTGCCCAGTCCCTCCGTCCCCCGGCTTTTATCACCCCCCATCCACTGGACTCCACCACCTGCAGGAAGCCACAGTCTAGACCTGAGATCTGATAGATGGATCTCAGCTGAGATGGCGGCCATGTGGCAAAACGGCAATCTGATAGTGCTGGTGGGTTCAGATAAGGAGACTGGAAAAATAAGAAACCGAGAGAACCCAGAAACTGCTCAGGACCACAATACCTCAAGAACTACCTCTCCCCATATAAACCGTCCTGGACTCTGTGTTCATCTTCTGAGGCCCTTCTTCACAGGCCTCCTCCATAAGAGGTCCAGAGGATGGCAACATGAGAACAGGGCCTTTTCTGCAGTGGCTCCCCACTTGTGGAATGCTCTCCCCAAGGGAAGTTAATATTGTAAAGCCTTTGAAATGTGTTCTTTGGAGAGGCGGGGTTTGCTGTTGTTTTTGTTTTAATTACTTATTTGTGGTTTTATTTTGTATTTTTATCTTGTGAACCACCCTGAGATCTTTGCATGAATGATGGCATATAAATCTAATAAAGAAAAGAAAAATGGCAGAGCTTTGCTGATGGGAGTTGGTGTTCAACGATGTGGGGAAGGCCAAACCTATGACCCATGACCTTTGTCATTAAATTGTTTTTAACTTACTAAACATGTGGTCATTTCCTATGTGGCTGGAAGAGGGAGCAGCACAGGGGCTGCTGTGGCTGCAGAGACTGGAATCTCCCCACTGCTGCCTCCTGCAATGTTTCTGCGGTGTTAGTAGCATTCAAAGATGTTTGGCACCAGCTTGGCTGCCGGAGTTGCCAGAAGGAGACAGACAAGGTGCCACCCCACCCCCAATCCGGGTTTATGTCGGGTTTCCTCTTTGGCCTTTTCTTCTCCCTGTTAACGGAGAAATCTGAGGGCTCCCTTGGACAAAAAAACAAGGACACCAGCCAGGAATACCAGAGCAAAACAGCAGCCAGTAGGCTTGGTCTTTATTGAAGACTGTCGCGACAGGGCTTCCACCTGCCGCCAGGAGAAACAAAATGGAAGCCCAGAACAAAAGAAGACCCCAACTTGTATTAGTTACTAATCCCCCAAACTACACCCCTAAGACTACATCACAACTACATCACAAAAAGGAGGGGTTGAGGGAGGAGTTGTGGAGGTAACCTGAGTATCTTGTCACCTGGCTGGCTCCTCCTTTCCCCCCTCCCCATGAGTACTTTCCAGGTGACAAAGGGGAGTTTGCAGTTTCCTGCCCCCTGAGGGGCAGTCCATGCTGAATCCACTCCCATATGCAAGTTCTTTGTGATCTTGATGGTCTTCTGTCTAGGACTATCAGGGTTGGCATAGCAACTGGGCAGGGCTCCTGTGGATGTGCTGGTATGCTCAAGGGATTATGGCTGCCCTGTATCAAACCTTACCCATTTTGTAGTCCTTCCTTCATGGAGTAAAATAAAAGTGGAACAGTGCAAATCCGATGTATGGTTGATTTTCTATGAATTTATAACAGAAGCGTAGCGTATGTAGTGTGTGAGTGTGAGTGTGTGTGAAGTTTGTACAAACTGAATGATTGGGGGGGGGGGGTTCCTGCGAAATCCGGAAGATATCCTGCAAGGCAGTGGGTAGATTTTCCCTTAGGATTTACTCCCAAAGTCTTTTCCACAAATGAGTACAGCTGCAAGGCTGTCCTCCTAGGGCTGTGGGCTCCTTTCCCGGGTGGACAAAACTATCTAAGAGCGTTTCTTACCGCCCTTGTGACTGGAGCAGACACAGAGAGAGGCGGCCAACGGCTTGCTCCGCAGAGCTCTGCTCTGCCAGTCCAGTGGAAGAAGGTGACTTCTCATTTTTAAAAATTAAACCAGGCTGATGTGGAGGGCTAATAATAATAATAATAATAATAGAAAATCTAATTGATCATGCAGCTGCCAATTCAGTTTTCAGCCTTTGCGTTCTCCACGCAGAAGCCAAACCAAGAGGTCTGACACAATATCTGCGAAGCATAATCTCTTATTGGGAACTGCGTCTGAAACACCACATCACCCCAGCTGCCAGATATTATTTACTATTTTGTACAGGTGACTTTGGAACTTGCAGTTTGTTTCCAGTGAAATGAAAGGAGCTCAAATGATCTCATTCATTTCCAAAATCCTCTGGTTCTCTGATAAGTTGGTGAAACCCAGACAGGAGGTGGCCTTAATGGTTCAGGTCAATATATATATACTGGGGAGGCAGCAGATACTTTTAAGATTTTGACGCAAATGAAATTTGAGCAATAAAGATAATGGCTGGGTTTGTTTTGTTTTGTTTTTTAAAAATCAGAGTTAAACTTTTGCAAATATCATTTGGTCTTTACTTTTTAGCTGGTTTCACCTCCCTTGTTTTCCAATTAGACATTGAATTCCTAACAGTTTCTGGAGATTCTTGCTTGAAAATGACTTTCCAGTCCATTTGGGAACGGATTAAAAGTTGTCTGGTGCTGGGAGTTGGGGGGATCTGTGCTGAATTCAAGAGGCTCACCAGCAACACCTTTAAATCTGTTTTGTGTTAGTTTTGCTACCAGCTGGCTGGGAAGACAACAACACAAAGGTTCATGAAATCGTGCATGGCGTGAAGGCAGTGGGCAGAGAAAAGACTTCCTCCTTCTCTCATAAAAACACAAAAATTAGAGCTTCTGCCAGTCCAGAATCCAGTGACAGGGAACTTGTTGCTCCCTTGTTAAAACTTCCCTGGCTGCCAGTCTGTTTCTGAGCATCATACAAAGGGCTGGTTGTGATCTATAAAGCCCTGCATGGGCCAGATGACCTGAGAGATCGTATCTTCCTCTACAAACCTGCCTGAGCCTGAGGGCTAAGTTTTGGTGCAAGGAGATGATAGATAGATAGATAGATAGATAGATAGATAGATAGATAGATAGATAGATAGATAGATGATAGATAGATATAGATATGTATGAAGAATTCTGGGATCCAAGTTTGGGTCGTGTACTCTTAATCATTGGACCCACCAACTCTTCGTCTTGTCCACTCTGTCTGCTGGAGCCTGTCAGATAGATGATAGATAGATAGATATAGATAGATATGTATGAAGAATTCTGGGGTGTCAAGATTGTAGCAGGAAACCCCCCCCAATCATTCAGTTTGTACAAACTTCACACACACTCACGCTCACACACTACATACACTACGCTTCTGTTATATTCATAGAAAATCAACCATACATTGGATTTGCACTGTTCCACTTTTATTTTACTCCATGAAGGAAGGACAGTTCAATAAAGGCCAAGCCTACAGGCTGCTGTTTTGCTCCAAGTTATCCTGGTTGGCGTCTTTACTTTTTGTCCAAGGGAGCCCTCGGATTTTTCTGGTAACAAGATCCAAGTTTGGGTCATGTACTCTTAATCACTGGACCCATCCACTCTTCGTCCTGTCCACTCTGTCTGCTGGAGCCTGTCTTCGCACGCAGGGGAAGTCCCTAACTCACCAAGAGTTGGAGACCCATTGGTTGCCCTCACTTGGTTTAGCTGCCCAGTTCCCATGCTGACAGCACTTAGGAGCCACAGGTGAGAGCAGAGTGCAGGGTGGGGACCAAAGGTGGACAGACTACCCCAGAAGGAGGAATACAATAGAGATACTGCCCCTCCCCTAACACCCTATACAGCTTACTGGTGCTGGTGGGGCTGAAATCAGGGAGCGCAAACAGAAAAGGTAAAGGTACCCCTGCCCATACGGGCCAGTCTTGACAGACTCTGGGGTTGTGCGCTCATCTCACTCTATAGGCCAGGAGCCAGCGCTGTCCGCAGACACTTCCGGGTCACGTGGCCAGCGTGACGAAGCTACTCTGGCGAACCAGAGCCGCACACGGAAACGCCGTTTACCTTCCCGCCGGAGCGGTCCCTATTTATCTACTTGCACCCGGGGGTGCTTTCGAACTGCTAGGTTGGCAGGCGCTGGGACCGAGCAGCGGGAGCGCACCCCGCTGCGGGGATTCGAACCGCCGACCATGCGATCGGCAAGTCCTAGGCGCTGAGGCTTTTACCCACAGCGCCACCCGCGCAAACCGTAGGGGGCAGCATATTCAATATGCTCATTCTACTTTTGCCTCCTTACTCCACCTGGCTGACTTCTCGAAGGGGCCATGCAAGAGCTACAAGCATAGTTAGGGAACAAATGCTCAGGCTGTTATGGTCTCTGTCATCCCATTTGTCCTCAGGTTAAGAACCTTTGGCCCTCCAGACATTATTCTACTCCACCTCCTTTCAGCCCCGGCAAGGGATGGGCAGCCCTGCCAACTTAGGTTCTCTGGGTTCCTCATTTTCCCGGTCTCCTTATCTGCCCCTGCCAGGACCAAAGCACACAAACCATCTCACTCTCTGATTGCTGTTCTAGTGGGGGGGTCTGTCACGTGGCCTGCCGAGATTCACCTATCAAGATCTCAAGTCTAGACTGTGGCTTCCTGCGGGAGGCAGAGTCCAGTGGGTGGTGGCAAAAGAAAGCTATGGGGTCAAGAGGTGGGAGAGCTAAATGTCAGGATGTGGAGACTCCACCAGCCTCTCCTGCTGCCCTTGTCTTCTCCTGTCCTTCTCCTTGGCCCAACCAGGTGAGTCTCAATGAGTCCCTCTCCAAAGTGGTGCGTCTGGCACCTTCATTATACAACTTGTGGAGAAGGCTGAAGACGTACCTTTACTCTGGTGGTTTGTGACACTTGAGGTGCATAGTTCTAGGACCCACCTTATATCTTTGATTTTAGATTGTTTTAAGCTATTTATAAATCTGTGTTTTGTTTTGTTTTTAAATCATTTTTATTGATTTTCCAATAAAAAATCCAGTTAATATATCCAATCATAATACTCCAATTAAAATAAAAAACTAAAATAAAAAAGACCAAATTATAGTCCAAATTATATTTATTAACTTTTCGGAGCTCCCCATGGTCTGGATCTCTGAAGCAAATCTCCACACCTTATTCCTGCTTCTCCTAAGTTTCCATATTTTCCACATCTCGATTTTGACGCTTTATAATTCCCATCCCTGAGTCCACAATTCTCAATCATGTCAAACATCATATACTTTCATCCGCTGAATACAGCTTTGTTAGTATATATTTCCCCAACTGTCTTTTTATCAGCGCAGCTTCCTCAGACTCCGTTCCAATCCGGGATGTTGTCCAAGTCTGATCTGAAGTTTTAATGGCACAGCTACTCCCAATCATTAATTGTCCAAACCTTCTTTTTGAGCTTTATTGAACCAGTACCTTCCAAGTTAAATTGTTAAGCAGACCTTGTGTTTTAATGTTGTAACTTGCACTGGGTGAAGGGCGGGCTGGTTGGCATCCATCTGTCTCAGGAAACAATGGAGGTGTGCGCCTTTGGGGGTGAGGTCAAGCTGTTGGAAGGTTGCAGCTCTTGCTGTGGCTGTAGAGACCCACGCAGGAGAGACATGTTTGGTTGCAGCAGGGGCAGAGGAAGGCGTCCAGTTGTGCAGATGCACCAGGGCATTTCTTCTCGCTGTTCTCCTCCCAGCCGCCATTCCTCCTCTGCTCACTGCTGTGGATGCACGACCTGTCTTGTCTCCAGGCGTCTGCAAGAGATTCCCACAGAGATGTTGCCAGCAGACATCTTTGTAGCACAGAGTTGGTCTGTCAATAACCATAAATTGTTGCTACTACTGATGATGATGGCGACACTGGATAATTCCTTCTGTTTCCTATGTTCAGGTGTGGGTGGATGTACCTTGGCTAATGTTGCCAAAATGGTGCCACCCATGAACCAGAGGCAGGAAGCAGCTGTGGGAACTGAGGTGAGCTGCCATTGACAGGTAACAAATGCAATCCAGAGTCATTCCCTTTGTCTCCAGTGAATCCACTCAATTCAGTGGCTAACCGGGATTCCCATTCATTTCCCTTTCGGTCTTCCTTGATTTATTCCAAGCCACTGGATTTCCAAAAGAACGGAGTAGATTAATTCATGGGGATCTATCAATGGTTCCTTTAGGAAGGAGAAATGGAGCCTCCACCTTCAGAACCAGAATATCTGATGAAAGCCAGATTTGGGGGTGGGGGTGGTGAACAATAGAGGAAGACCGTAGCCCTGCAGGTAACATGGTGGCGGGCTATGGCCCCTTGTGGTGATGCAAGTGTATAGCTTGTAATATTATCTGCATTTTTCTGCGCAGATTTCAGACCTCAGCAGTGATATGAGAAGAGGGGAATCTGCCCTGAATCAGTCTAGGGCTAAGACAAGGGCTTGATGTGATGGAATTGCTAGCTGCTCAGCTTGAGTAATATAATATTTTAGGTAATGATATAACAAGGACTGGAAACAAAGTGAAATGTAAAGATGTAAAGTTTGATTTTTCAAGCCATCAGACGGGAGGAAGTGTCATGTGACCAAGACCCCTGAGAGCCGAAGCCGCAAGGCAGGCTGGGAAGTGCTGGGGCTGCCCAGTCCTTGGGGCCGAGTCAAGTTCCCCAGGCCTGACTGCCAACTGGGGAGTCACTCTGAGTCATGGGACTTGGCAGCCAGTTTCTCACTCCTTCCCCTTCGAAGTGGCCGCCATTTTCTCTCTGTGTCCTCTGTAAGATGCCAGTCAGTCAGTCACCTCAGTTCTGAGCAGTATGGACTGTTTGGAAGCATGTTGTTTAGGAAGAAGTTGATATTAACACAGTAAAGCTCTTCTTCTCTAAAACTCTGCACTGTTAATTGACGCTGTGCTTGGCATCAGTTGAGCCAAAGAGAGAAAACAAGAGGGTATGATGTTATGTAATGTGATTGTAAAACAAATAAAAATCATATATATATATATATGAATGACTAGGGCTTGATGTGTTGTAAACAAAATCTGCCCTTTTCCCCTTATGGGGTGTCCAAGAGCCCATAGAGAGTCCTTACGTGGGTTCCCTATTGGTAGGAGAAAAGAACAGAGGCCAAGCAGAGAATATTGAGACGCAAAGCAGTTCGTAAGCCTGATCTTGATTGATCTGTTTCAACAGGAAAGGAGGAGGACCCAGAACCAAGGTATAGACATTTCAAATTCCCTGCCCTGGAGCTCCAGACCACCCCTCCATACATCATACCTACATCACAGAAAAGGTGGTCTACAACAGAAATTTGATTGTTGTTGTTTTCCCTGTCAGAAATTTGATTGTTGTTGTTTTCCCTGAGCCTGGTCTTGGCTGGGGAGGGCAGGGTATAAATTAATAATAATAATAATAATAATAATAATAATAATAATAATAATAAAAATAATAATAATATCATCATCTGATGGCCTTTCCTGGTAGTCTGGCCATTCCTTTGAGATGGTGATTACCCAATTCCTGAGACAATGGGAAGGTTCCCTCACCCCCTCCCTCCTTGCAGAGAAAACATTTGGTCAGCTGGGGAGTCAAAATGGTTTCAGGACTGTCTTCCTGTGCTGCTCCAGATGTGTGGTCCACACATCTATGTACGTGCTTGGCTGGTACATTTATGAACATTTATTATATATATAAGACCTTAATTTTTTTATTACAGATGTGACCCTGGAGGATTTACTAACAGGGTTTAGGTCCCCCCCCCAGTAAATGATGTAGAATAGGGGGGTTTTCTGCATGAGGTTGTTGCAGATCCATTGCAGAGTCAGATTGTTGGGGGGCACAAAGCCAACCCCCACTCCAGACCCTACATGGCTGCCTCGAAGGATCCCATAGGCCGTTTCTGCTGCTGCGGATTCCTCATGGTGCACCAGTGAGTAATGACGGCCACATGCTGAAATGTGCAAGTATCACGAATCCCTTCCTGGTTTTTAGGAGGGGTGAAGATCATCAAGGGCAAAGCTAGTTGCTATGAGCACCAAGCGGGGCGGGGCGGGGCGGGGGGGCTCGTCTTTTGCACAGGGCCTGGGAGGGGATTGATTCCTGGGGACTCTGACACTAACTGATGCTCAGTTTCCAGCAATTCTACAGTCACCTTGGAGGCACATAACATCATCCTTAAAGAAACCCCTTTAGCAAGTGTTTGGCATTTAGGCTCCCCCTCCTGCTAATAAAGGGTTAATTCCAACTTGCTCAGTGTGATTTATTGCTGGCTTGCTCCTGCCAATCCAGCAGGCTCTTGTGTTGCATCTAGGCTTGGTGCAACGTAAGAAGAGCCTGCTGGAGAAGTCAGAGAGCAGAGCAGCAGGGGGCACCAGAGCCCAGAGAGAGGCAGAGGAAGACGGATCTTCCTTTGCCCAGCTGAGTTCTAGGACGGTTACAGAGGAGGAGGAAGAGGAGGAAGCCAGAGGGGATTTTGCAATGCAGTTCTCTAGCCGTGTAATGTGTCCCCAAATGTACACACCAGGGTATAAAATGCATGCACTTATGAAAGTGACATACAAAAGTGCCTTATAGATGAGGAAATTGCTCGGGGGGAGGGGAGTACACCAGGCAAAATTTCATACAAAAATGTGTGTTTTAGGAGAAAGTTGCACTAAAATGAGGACCATTTGTTTTAAAAAATCAGAAGCTGACATGGAAATGTGAAGAACTGAATTTAGCGTTGCAGACAGCAGGGAATGAGAAAGTGAGAGAAATTGAAACTGACCGTTTTGCCCCTGCCTAACGATTCCCCACCCTGGAAAACCGCCATTTGCTCTTACTCAAAGCAGACACTTTCGTTTCTTTATCACATTGATTTATTCATTCCTGCCTCCTTTCCAGCTGGAGGCCTGTTCAAAGCAGCTAACCAAGTTTTAAAACAGTGAGCGTTGAGTCCAGCTAAGTTCCAGGAACACAAGAAGTTGCCTTTATCTCATCATCTACTGCCATTCACATAAGCTCTTACTAAACAGGTTTGTGTTTAAATCAGGCCCCTTTCATCCAGAACCATGAGGACTGGAATCCTTATTTTTAAGAAGAAGTGGCAATAATGCACCAAAATCCATTACATTAGGCAAAATTGTGGAGTGATATCTCTGTTTTAAAACAACTTAGGTAAATGTAATTAAATAGACATTTGATGTTTCTGTGAATACTGACGGTTGTTTCTTGGGTAAATAAGGGGAAGCAAGAAAACATTTGTCCCCACCCTCCCACCCCAAAATATGGAGAACTGACTTGAAATAGGAAGAAATGAGAAATTGACATTGCCAGGTTCACCTATGCCTGCTCTCGAGTAGACATGCCTAAGATTGTGCTGCGAGGTGTCAGAGGTTTTGGGAATGGTGGGTCAGTGGGACAAGCAAGGGGGAGGCAGGGTGTCAGAAGGATGACAGAAGTTTGCAATGAAGTTTGTTTATTTCAGGAAACAATACAGCAACAGTAAGCACTAGCGGTACAGAAGAAGGCAGAGGTTTCTCTGGGGAAAGCCGGGATCGATCCACAGGAGGAGGAGTTGCCTGTGCATCTGACTTCACAATGACCAAGCGCGTCTCTCGTATCTGACTCTCTCTAGCAAGGGCAGGAAGAATCCAGCCGGGAACAAGAAGCTGCTGGCTGCTTTTCTCCTTGCTGGCCTCACTCTTCCTTCATTGTCTCTTTGATCCAAGGGAGATAGGCGGCGACACGCGTGTAAATTGATGGCGGGATTTGGAAGCCATAGGAGACGATTCCATGGGCCACTCCACTGCAGACCAGGGCACTCCCGGAATCCCCCTGAGCAGGAATTGTGGGGTTGGAGAGGGGAGAGAGAAACTTATTTCACATTATTATTCACCATTGCATTTCTATCCCGCCTTTCCTCCAAGGAGTTCCAGGCAGCTGACGCAACACTTCCCTCACAACCACCCTGCAAGGTAGGCTGGGCTGAGAGATGGAGTGACTGTCCCAAAGTCACCCAGTGAGTTTCATGGGCTGCTGCCAGCAACTCCTGGCTGGTTGCTCAGGAAAGTACAAAGACAAGCGAGTGTTTCTTACCAACCACTTTTTATCCAGGATTTACAGAGAGGGCTACAGAACCCAGCCTCTTGGATAATGGCGTTGTCCCGAGTGAATCTCCACCCCCCCCCCATGTCCTCATTCGTCTCTCCCATGGGTGCTGCTAAGGGCCCTCTGTCTTTGAGCTCTTTGCTCTCCTACTTTCAAGGCTTGCCGGGTTCTGGGAGAGGGGGGTCTGGAATGCTTTCTAAAGACACGGTGTCCATCAGCTGTCGCCCCCCCCCCGGTGCTTCCTCCTCCTCTCCCATTATTTCTCAACTTTCCCCCTCATCCGCCTCTGAGCTGTGACCTCCCTCAAACCCCTGATGTGACTCTAAACAGTCTTCCTTTTCCTCCTCCCTGGAAGGGTCAAGCTGGGCAGGGGGTCTCCACCATTCCTCCTCTGCCCACTCTCGGACAGCAAGTGGGGATTTGAGCCCTGGTCTCTTGGGTCCCAGTCTGAACTGAAGTCTCCAGGTGTGCCTGCCTATCCCACTCAGGTGAGGGCTTGAATATCTGGGTGGACGAGAGCACTGGTAGATGATAGATAGATAGATAGATAGATAGATAGACAGATAGACAGATAGACAGATAGATAGATGATAGATGATAGATAGATAGATAGATAGATAGATAGATAGATAGATAGATGGCTTGCAAGCTTCATCCCGGCAGAAGCACCTGCAGATTATTGCATAGACCAGTGGTGGCCAAACTTGGCCCTCCAGCTATTTTTGGACTACAACTCCCATCACCCCTAGCTCACAGGACCAGTGGTCATGGATAATGGGAAATGTAGTCCCAAAACAGCTGGAGGGCCAAGTTTGGCCACCACTGTCATAGACTCTTGGGAGGGCATGGCCTCCTCCATTCCCTCTCCCCCTCTCCCAATTAACCTCCATCAATGCCAGTAGACACCACCACAAGCACAATCCTGCCTCCCCCTGCAGAAAAGGAAGTTTGATGGGGGTAGAATCAAACAGTTGTGGATTTAGCAGTTCTGGGTGGGGGGGGAGCGGGGAGGAAGCTGCAGAAAGATAGATCTGCTTCTGCAGGACTGAAACCACTCACATTTAGAGCTCAGTGAATGCACAATTAAAGCACAGGCTTCTTCCAGTGAACCCTGGGACCTGTTGTGCACCCTTCTCAGACCTCTGATTTCCAACCCCCTCCACAACAGGCAATTGCACCCTATTTCTGTTTAAATCACCACAGGGATCGCCCAAGTGGCACCCATGGGTGCAATAGTACTCTTCCGGTCCTCCCGGGGTCTCTGGGTTCTCTCCCCACCCCTTAGTGCTGCCTTTTCCTCCCTTGAGAAGTATACAGAGCTGAAAGGGGGCAAGAGGGGCTCCTTCCCCACTTCCTCTTTCAACTCTGTGGACTTTGCAAGGCTCAGATGAATTCCACCGGAAGGGACCAGAGGTGGCGGCACCAACAGCCCTCACTCAAAGATACAAAGCAGCCCAAGGGCCTAAAAAAAAAAGATGTTGGCAGCCCCAAAACTTTTAGTAAATATTTCTAAAAATTGCATCTCTGCATATGAATTAGCACGTGCAATTTTGTAAAATGCATGGGCTTTTGTTCTGCATTCTCCTTGCTTTTGACAATGACATGTGGGCTTACGTTGCTGACGTCGCAGAGCTTGGCCCGGCTGCCGGCGCACACCATCCTGTCAGTGAGTTCCGGAATGAACTGGAGGCACTTCCGGCGGCCAAGGGCGGTGACATTGGTCTCAAAAAGTTTGGAGCTGGCTTCGTATCTCGCATCAATGCGGCCCCATCCAGCCACAAAACATTCTGTGTCTTTGAGGAGGTCGTTTTCGTTTTCCGGTAATGGGATGACTTGGACGTACTTGTTGATCTTGGCTTCACGGTCGAGCTTCAGGGGAGGAAGGAGGAGAAGAGGATGGTCTGAAATCGGCCTGTTTCCCGAGAGTCATGAGACATCACAGAGAGGGCACTGATAGCTCAGGGTGGGGGAGAAACTTTATCCACTGAACGTTTAACGTTAATTTAATCTGTGCTTTTGGAAATAATGGGTAGTATCTAGCTAAGTTCTAGATTGATAGATTTAAGTAAGTCATGTCCTTTAATTTTGTGACGATTTGCTACGATTTGCTAGGCAAAAACCAAGTGGCTGGTGCCAATTTGCCAAGTGCAAAAATTCCTACCAGGCCGCTCAACGACGACCAACTGAGGTCCATAGCAAGGCCAAGGAATGAAAACCTTATAGGGTGGGAGGGTGGGAAACAGGAACAGCTGGCAGGCGGGGAAAGAGGGAGATCCCCAGCCGCGTCCTGGCTTAAGTAGGGCAGGCCACGCCCCCAGAGCCAGCCAATTGGCTGGCCAGGGGATGACGCGGCTGGGAATCCCCCCAATCACTCCACGTGGTGGGGCCTTGAAGCCCCCAACTCCACCTCCTTTTAGGGCGGAAGGGGCTCTGTTCAACAAGGGAACCGGAGAAAGTGTTGGGCGGGGCAGGGGTGGGGCGGGGGAGCTTAAACATAGTTTGGATAGCAGAGACTCTTTAGCTATGACTCTTGCTTTTCAGGGGGCTGGACTGAGTGACTTTTGGGGTGAGGCCTCCTATGATCCTATGAAAACAGCAAAACAGGAGTGCATTCTATTAGGGGGAAATTGGGTTAGGGAAATGTGCATATTAAGCAAAACTGCATTTGCACACAACTGCTGGTGAGTTTTCAAGAGAGTGTTTTAAAAAGATGCAAGTTGATATAGAAATGTGGAGAATAGGAAAATAAGATATGTGGAGGAACTAAGAGGGACAGATTGCCTCCCTGCCGGCAACATGCCTTTGTTGTGATTTTGGAGGTTTTTGTTTGTTTTCACTGATCAGATAAAATGGGGGGTGGGGTGGAATTTTGATGGAAATGTCCTCCGATAGACACTTTACCTGAGTACATGCCTTTCTGTAGACACAACTTGACTGGAGAAATACATTGCTGGTTTCAGAGATGTGCTGATTTTGAAAAGGTGGCTGTGTTTGGGTTTATGTATTATTCCAAAATTGCCAACTGGTATGTGTGCCTGTACAGTGGACCTTCGGCTTACGTTACCCTCAGGTAACGTAAACTGCAGGTTGCGAAAGCAGCAAACCTGGAAGTGCTACTCCCCGCGCGCATGCGCAGAAGTGGTCTCTCCGGTTGTGAAAACTTCGGGATACGGCCCGACCTCTGCAACGGATCCTGTTCGCAAACGGAGGTACCACTCTAAATACTAAATTTATTGAATTTATTCCCCACCCCTTGCAAGTAGTGGGCTGCATAGAATATCAACCTACTACCTATTTGACTTGACTTGTCATCTTACTTTTCTGTATGTGGATACAGAACGCTATTTGCAACCTGAAATTTGATAGTTCCAAAAATAATGACATATGCATTTCGGGCAAAAGCACCAGTTGACAATCTTTCTCCATACCTTTAACAGAAGGATGTCGTTGAAGGGGGTTCCAGCAACCACCATATAATCCGGATGCTGATGGTAACTTTTGACTCCAAACACCTGCTGGGTGCTTTCGACGGCCTTCAGGTCGTGAGCCCCCAGAATGACGGAGATATCTCTTTGAACAAGAAGAGAATCAACAGAAAGCCACAGCCGATTACCCCCCCCCCGGCTTCCATATGTAATCACATTCACCTTAGCATTTCTCCATCACCCTATTTACCTTATTTTTATGCTTAGAGAAATTAACTTTAGTATTTGTAAACCGGTATCAAAAATCAACATTACAAAATATTTTAAATCAAAGCTGCAAACATTTTCAAATCTTTACAATGTTCTTTCATGTACTGTATACCGTACATATAACGGTGTTTCTGTGCACTGCTCTGGTTCGCCAGAAGCGGCTTAGTCACATGACCCGGAAGCTGTCTGCGGACAAACGCCGGCTCCCTCAGCCTATAGAGCGAGATGAGCGCACAACCCCAGAGTCAGTCACGACTGGACCTAATGGTCAGGGGTCCCTTTACCTTTATACAGCACATACAGTACATTTTTAATTATTTCTATGCAATTTTACACATGTTCTACTTACCCAGTCTAAAAACCTTTTCAATTCCAAAGTCAACTTTTTACCCACCCCCCACCCCCATTTTTGGAAGCTGAAAGTCTAAGAATTCAAACCCACTCTGCGTTACCACGACTCACCCATTGCAGTGGGCTGCAGTCAGGACCCACTGAGGGGCCACGAGGAATCCCCCGCACATGAAACCTCTGCCTCCTTTCAGAGCTGCCACGTACGTCCTTGTATGTGGCTTCGATTCACCACCCCCGACGATCTTGCTGCGGAGGCTGCCTGGAAGAGAGAGACCAGAGTCACCGATTCCACCACACCGTGAAATGGCATCAATCTCGGAACCGTCAAGGTAGGACTTGGGGGAGAAGGAGTCTTGTGAGGTGTACTTGTCAGCTTGTCTATCCAGCATATCTTTTAAGAATCTTAGCCATCCCAATTGGTGACCCTCACCATCTCTAGTGGGAGGGAGTTCCATAGTTTTAACTATGTGCTGAGTGAAGAAGCACTTTCTTTTATCTGCCCCGAATTCCTCAGCATTTGCCTTTATTGGATGTCCACAATCTCTAGAGTTACGAGACACCGGGGGCGGGGGGGGGGGGACCTTTCTCTACTGTCGTTCTGCTCGCCATGTGCCATTTTAAACACCTCCATCCTTTTCTGTAATGCTGCAACCTTTCCTCACAGGGCAATTGCTTCAACCCAATGATCATAGAATTGCAGAATCCTAGAGCGGGCAGTGACCCCCCCAGGGCAATGCAGGAATCTCTACGGAGGCATCCCTGACAGATCATCCTCTGCTTAAAAACCTCCCGTGGAGGAGAGCCCACCGCCTTCCGAGGGAGACTGCTCTGGCCATCAGATTGGATGAAGTCGCTACTCACCGCCCGTGTCCACGTGGGCAGACAAAAGGGCAAAGAGGAGGAAGCAGAATCTCCCCGGCTGCTCCATCGTTCTGCCTCTGAAGTTGAAGGAAGGGACCGGACTGGCTCTCTTCATGTGGCATCATGTTTTATAGACTGGCTACCGGCAGCTGGAAACGGTTTTGCACGACCACCTAATCTTCCTCTTCCTTTATCTGTGATCTGGATCCGAAAATCGTTGGTACAAGAGGCTTACTTCTTGGAAGGGAAGCGCTGAGCAAGATAATAGAGCTGGGCTGGGGTCGCATGTGGCCCTTGTGACTCTCCCCTGGCCCTGCCTAACACCCTCCGTCAGTCTTTTGGCTAAACATGGGCCCTTCCTTGCCTGGGTGGAGGATGAAGCGGGTGAAACTTTTTTCAAAGAGGGCCAGATTGGATGAAGTGAACATGCGTGAGGGCCGACCAAAGAGCTTTTTTTAGGATTGAGGTGTTTGGGCTTTTATTGGGATTTCCCCCCAAAGTTGTCCCCTGGTCTAGGAACTACCCTACTGAGCAAAAGTAGAATTTGCATTTGTTGCTCCGCCCACTTTTGCCTCAGGGCCCGCCCACCACTGGGATGTGGCCCTCGGAAGGCTGCCAGGACATTCACAGGGAAACTGAAATGCTTGTTTACAAAGCTATTGTACTACCAACCTTACTGTATGCTTGTGAAACATGGACCACTTATAAACACCATCTCCAACTCTTCGAAAGATTCAATAAACAGTGTCTCCCGAAAATTGTACACATCACTTGGGAAAACAGGTGAACTAATATCAGTGTACTGGAAGAAGCAAAGATCACCAGTGTTGAAGCAATGATTCTTCAACATCAACTCCATTGGACTGTTCATGTTGTGCGGATGCCTGATGATTGTCTTCCAAAGCAAATACTCTATTCCGAACTTAAAAATGGAAAGCGTAATGCTGGTGGTCAACAAAAGAGGTTAAAAGACTGTCTCAAGGCAAATCTTTAAAAATGTAGTATAAACACCAACAATTGAGAAACACTGGCATGTGAACGCTCCATTTGGAGAAAGGTAAAGGTAAAGGTACCCCTGCCCATACGGGCCAGTCTTGCCAGACTCTAGGGTTGTGCGCTCATCTCACTCAAGAGGCCGGGGGCCAGCGCTGTCCGCAGACACTTCCGGGTCACGTGGCAAGCGTGACAAGCTGCATCTGGCGAGCCAGCGCAGCACACGGAACACCGTTTTACCTTCCTGCTGGTAAGCGGTCCCTATTTATCTACTTGCTACTTCGAACCGCTAGGTTGGCAGGCGCTGGGACCAAACGACGGGAGCGCACCCCGCCGCGGGGATTCGAACCGCCGACCATGCGATCGGCAAGTCCTAGGCGCTGAGGTTTTACCCACAGCGCCACCCGCGTCCCTATTTGGAGAATAGCCTTTCCCAAAGGTGTCATGGGCTTTGAAGACACTCAAACTCAGGACGAAAGGGAGAAACAGGCTAAGAGGAAGGCACACTTGGCAATGTCCCCACTGTGGAAGGACATGTGGATCCAGAATTGGCCTCCACAGTCACTTACGGACTCATTGTTAAAACCGTGTTTATGGAAGACAATCTTACTCAGTTACGAGGGATCGCCTAGGAAGGGGCCTTGTTCTGAGTCACAGCGCTGGCCCACCGAGCCTTGTGTTGCTGACCCTGACTGACAGGGGACCTTCCCAGTCCCAACTGGAGATGCCACTGCATGTTGAACCTGGGATGTTCTGCATGCAGTTGCTTCTAGAGCTCTAGGCACCTGTGCACACCAGTCTAGTGTCTAGGCACCTATTCCCGGGTCTGCGCTCCAGGAACAGCTGCAGCCACAGCGGACCACTCTCCCTCCCCCCCGGAGACTGCGCCTGCACGGAAACCGCCTCTGCTCTCCCCTCTTCAGTCCCCTCCTGGTTCAGGGAGACAGTGGTACAGCAGAGGGTTGAGAAGCCCCTGGCCCTTCACTCTCCTGACCTCCCTCTTCCTCCTCTTCCTCCAACCTTCTTCCTCTGTTCCACCCTCCAGCTTTGAAGCTTCTGCCGCCTTGCTCCCTGGCAAACCACAGTGCCTGAGCCAGACTCTAGCCCCCCCCCCCCAGGGCACACTTGTTGGCATCCTGCCAGTTTGTGACAGTGCTTCACCGTTGCGCTTTGGCTAGGGGTGGAAGGATCTGTCCATTTCTGTTCCCTTGGTTTCTCATTTTTCCATGCTGAATAATGTGACTTGCCCAGGAAACCTGCAACCCTCCAGATAGGCTCCAGTTCTGACTCCTGTCACTCTTGAACGTTGGCCACGTTAGCCGGGGCGCAAGAATCTCACCGCATCTGGAGGCCCAAAGGTTCCCTTTATCAGCTTGATGGAATCATGGTGGGGCTGTCAGAAAACTGCCATTTCCCGTCCGATAACGGTGAACATCGTGCCCTTGCTTAGATACACTTGCAATATAAATTATTAGGTTTATTATCAACATCTGCAGGCTTTTAGCGGTTTGCAATGAGCAAATAATAAAAAAGCAGTGAAATAGCTCAACACAAGTGGTTCCCCCCAATTCAGCTGAAACTGCAACTTATTCTGGCTTCTCCAGTCTCACTGTTATTCGGGCCCTTCATGGCAAGCGCCTTCAGGACTTAGGAGAGCAGCCTTTTGCTGCTATGGCCAGCTGCAAACCCGTTGCTCGGTCCCAGCTCCTGCCAACCTAGCAGTTCAAAAGCACGTCAAGAGTGCAAGTAGATAAACAGGTACTGCTCTGGCAGGTTTCCGTGCGCTGCTCTGGTTTCGCCAGAAGCGGCTTGGTCATGCTGGCCACATGACCCAGAAAAACTGTCTGCAGACAAATGCCGGCTCCCTCAGCCTGAAAGAGAGATGAGCGCCGCAATCCCATAGTCGTTTGCAACTGGACTTAACTGTCAGGGGTCTTTTACCTTTTTACTTCTTACCTACCTAGGAAGTCTGTTGGTCTACCTAGCTCAGTATTGCCTACACTGACTGGCAGCAGCTCAGCAGGGTTTTGGACAGGGGGTCTTTCTCTCCCATCCCTACCTGGAGATGTTGGCAGGGATTGGACCAGAGGTCTCTTGCAAGCAAAGCAGGTGCCCTGCCACTGAGCTGTGCTCCTTTCCCTGTAAACAAAGCAAGATTCTAGTCCTCAATATTCTCAAATTAAATAGGAACATGGGGGAACTGCCTCTTGGGTCCATTTGGCTCAGTATTGTCTACTCTCTGGGGTTTGGGGCAGGCAGTTGAGTTAGGAACTTGTCTATCGCCTGCATGCGAAGACGGGCTCTGGCTGATGGAGCGGATGAGACCAAGAGGGGGTCCAACGGCCAAGCAGGCGGTTTCTGCACGTGCCGTAGAGGGAAGCGAGCGGCAGGTGGGGCTTGTCCACCTGGGAAGGGAGCCCACCTAGGCCCTAAACCTGTGCCGCCTTGCGGCTACACTCATTTGTGAGAAGGGCTTCAGGAGTAAACCCCGATCATTAATGAGGGTGTAGGAGAGGTATAAAGATTTAATAGAACAAAAAACGCCCTGACGGTTATCACCAATTGAAGCTTCGTTACTCAAACTGCTCGGTAAAAAGGGGAAATGGCCAACATATAGAGATTTACTGAGAGATCAAGAAAGAAAATGGAAATTAAAAGATTATGAGGAAATTAAAGACCATTTTCAGAGTTGGTTGCACTACAATTACATGAGATGTATAAGGAAGATAATAAGAAAGGGTTTAGCTATATAATTTCTAGATTTCAAAAGGAAGTTATAGCAGAAGAAGTGAAGCTGCTGAAGAAAGCATATAGTTTTCTGCTAGAATGGGGGGGAAAAGATGAGGAGGTCAAATCAGTCATGATCAAATGGGCACAAGATATAGGACATATATACAGAAAAAGAAGGTACTTTGTATCATATGTGGTGGGAATGTAGAAAAGTAAAAAAAAAAAAAGGGAAATGTTATATAATGAATTGAAAAAAATGTTTAAAATGACATTTGTAAAAAAAAACAAGAAGCATTTTTGTTAGGGATTGTAGGACAAGACCTGCCAAGACAAATAAAGAACGTATTTATGTTTGCTACAACAGTGGCAAGTGTCTTGTTAGCACAAAGATGGAAGAATGAGGCAAACCCAACAAAAGAACAGTGGCAAGAATAACTGATGAGTTATGCAGAATTGGCCAAGTTGACATATAAACCGTGTGACAAGGACAATCGTGATTTCAAGGAAGAATGGGAACTTTTTACAAATTATTTAAAAAGACAACAAAATGATCTGGACTTCTTGGCAGGTTTTGAATAAACACCCACAAATTTATTGGTTGAATATATAATAGATAAGGCAATGATATGTACAATTTTACAATATGCAGAGAACAATATGTGCAAAGAAACCAGAGAGAGGAGCTGAGGGAAGTCTCTGGGGGGTGGAGAGGGAGGAAGGGGATAAAGAAGGGAGGGAAATGTAATTTGATATATTGATTGATAATCTGGTTGTTAAATTTATTTTATATATATATATATATATATATATATATATATATATATGGAGTAAACCCCGAGGAACAACCCACGCTCACTGCCTTCCGGGAGGGACATCTCCAGGAGAAGTAAAGGCTAAGGGTTAAACCCGACACAAATCCAGAGTGCAGTCCCTAAGGCGGTTGGGTGGAGCTTTGTACTTCAAATGATTGAGCTAATGTGGAAAGAGAATAAATGACAAGGCACTTTTTAATTGGAAATAAACCTTGGGGGAATCTAATATCTCATATCAAAACTTCTATATCCCCTCTGGTGCCAAACGTCCTGCTCTGCTTCCTGGCGTGTGTGTGTGTGTGTGTCTTGTTGTCTAGGCAGCCCAGGACCCCCAGGCACCCTGCCCAGGCTTGTGGCCCTTGAGTGCTGCTCATGCAGCAAAAACAAGGCAGGAGGTGGCAGTTCAGAGACTCTTCCAGCCCTGCCTGCAGAGGGTGGTGGGTTGAACCTGAAGCCTTCTGAACGCTATAAGCCCTGAGCTAAGGAAATGCGCAGATTGGTTTGGCACCTAAACTCCACCCTATTTCGTTGTTTCTGTTTTAGGCCAAGGTCTGCAGACCATATTTCATGGAGAAAATCCCAAAGTCAGTCCCTGGCCTCTCCAGGTAGGATCCATCACGTTTGGAGAGCTATGACTAGCCAATGCAAACAGGACAGAGGCTGAGGGACCAGTGACTTGGCAGAAAGCAGGCCCCTTATTCAGACCATGAGGACTAGAGTGCTGGGTTTTCATAAAGCGACTCCTTGTGAGTAAAGGGCTCCCGAGGGGCAGAGCCTGCGACAAGCTCCCTTGGTGGAGGGATGGCAGGTGGCACTTGTGGGGAAAGTTGTGGGTCATGGCCGCTGAAAGGGGTTCAAATCGAAAGCATCCTTTTCAGCCACTTGGTCTCCATTTGTTGAATATGTTCTGAGGTGAGTCCCAGGGGCCAGGCAGAGAGGGCTTGGGGGCCGCATTGGGGGAGGGAGAGACCCTTGGCTCTCCCCCACTGCTCTCCTGTGTCTCCAGACAGCCCCCCTCCCCTGGAGGTGTGATGATGTCATAAAAAGGCAGGTGAGGAAAGGGCCCATTGGCTCCAGCCCCTCCCTCCTCCATCCTCCTGACTGACAGCTGAGGAGCCGGGAGAGGGGAAGAGGCGCCACTATTTCTCTCTCTCTCTCTGCTGGGTGACGAATTTGCTGGATGGATCTCGCACTTCCCAGGGTGAGTGGTGTTTCCAAATCCAACGACCAGGGAGGAGCTTTCTGTGTCAGGCCAGTGGCCCATTGAGGCCGGCATCCTCTTCTTACCGTGGCCCAAATGACCCAAACAGGCGGCTCCTGCAAGCAGCACCCAAGAAGGGCAGCAGCCGTTTCCAGCAACTGGCACTCAGAAGCATAGCTGCCTCCAACTATGGAGGCAAAGGTATAGCAAGAATTAATAATAATAATAATAATAATATATTATTTGTACCCCACCCATCTGGCTGGGTTTCCCCAGCCACTCTGGGCAGCTTCCAACAAAGATTTAAAATACATCAAAATGTCACACATTAAAAGCTTCCCTGAACAGAGCTGCCTTCAGATGTCTTCTAAATGTCAGGTAGTTGTTTATTTCCTTGACATCTGGTGGGAGGGCATTCCACAGGGTGGGTGCCACCACCGAGAAGGCCCTCTGCCTGGTTCCCTGTAGCTTTGCTTCTCACAGGGAGGGAACCGCCAGAAGGCCCTTGGTGAAGCCACCAGTAGCCCTCCCAAGTTTGCCCACTTCTCTTTCAAAGCTCCCCAAGCTGGTGGCCACCCCTGCCTCCTGCCTCCTGCCTCCTGCCGGAGCAAGTTCCATAGGTTAACCCCATGCCAAGTGAAGAAGGACTTGGAATCATAAAGCTGCAGAGCTGGAGGAGACCCCTGATGGTCATCTAGTCCAACCCCATGCGGTGCAGGTCTTTGGGTATGTTGCCCCAGTCACCATGTTCTCCCTTTGTTTCTTTTTCAGCCCAGACATGTGACCTCCCCTGCTGGCTCTTCCACCACCTGCTCCAGCCTCCACCCTACCTTTGAGTTCACCTGGTCCTGTGCCCAGGAGTAGTATTTTGGGAGTTACCTATGGCTCACAGACACCCTCCGCAATGCTACTGCCAGCATCCAAGTGTCCCATACAACCCGCGAGCACCGTATCCCAGCCACCCTCCAGGACCGTATTTGAAATCTTGCCCGTCCTGCCCCAGGTGCAATGCGTATGGCTACAGAGACTACCCACCTGGGCCTGCGTACCCACAGCACAGGGGTGAAGACTGCTTCACCTGCTGCCTGAAAGCTTGTGCTGCCATCTTTTGCTGCTGCTGCGTTATAGACATGGTAACTTACGACTGCGACTGCAACTACAACTACGGCTGAGCACCCCAAGACCCTCTCAATGCCTCTGGCATGGATTGCTGCGTAGCTTCTTCTTCCTCCTCTCCGCCTCCTCCACAGCTTCCAAGCACTGTAATAAATGCTGTGCTCTGCGCAGGCAACAGGGACGCAAGTCTGCCGCAGAGATGGCACCATGGTTTCTTTCTTTCTTTGTTTTGTTTAAAGCATTTGCCACCAAAGCTCCCAGAGTTTTAAAAAGAATGGTGTGGATTGTGTCCTCCTAAATCTTCTGGGTCTGGAAGCAGCTGTCAGGGCTGGAGTCAGATGCAGGCCAGCACGGAAAGCATCAGGCTTTGTTGTCGGTGAAGTTAACTCTTTATTCAAGGAAACAGCATGCAACTCAGCAACACTCCCCAGCAGTCCTTGCCCCATGGAGCCAGTGCCAGGACTGAAGGTCCCTGCTCTCCACCCTCTCTAAGGCTTCTCCTCTCCCAGGGGTTTCCCAAGCAGTCTCAAACTGCGCCTGCACACCTCTGGCCTCTGTTTTGCCCTCCACATTATTCTGAGCCTTCTAGGAGACCAGGGCACAGGGTAGCTTGTCGCACCAAGAAGGGGAGACTCCCTTGCTTCTTCAGCAGCCTCTTGACCCCTCCCTCCTCTGCGTCAGCCTCAGAGTCTGAACTGCTCCCTGTCGCAGACTCCTCCTGCTCACTAAGCCCTGTTGCTCCTTCAGCATCCAGCTTCTTCTCCCAAATCCACTCCCTCTGACTTCTCCTTGGTGTCCCACCACCAATTGCCTGGCTCTGAGCCTTCCTCCTCAGGGGGTTCCCACCACTTGTCTGTGTCCAGCCAGTTCCTGACAGCAGCCTTCATTTCTTTGCTGACCCACCTCTTTGTAGAACAGCCTCTAGGTGTCTCTGACTACAAAGCTCCTCTCTGTTCCCACTAGCCCCATCCAGTAGAGACGGGGGAAATGCAATTCAGTTTGCAGTTCCAGGCAGGCCTACCAAATCCACACTTCCTGCACCAATGCATGGACTGAAACGCAGCTCTCTTTTAAAATCCACACTTCTCTGGGTGCTCTTCTGCCCCGTGCTCCTCTGCCTTGGCCAGAGGCTCTTATGCAAAATTAAATACATATATATTCCCCCCGAGTAACAGTACAAGTTTGGCAGCAAACACAGAGTTCAGGAGCCACAGTTCAGGAATCAGGCAAGACATTCGAGACTGGAGGGAAGTAGTGAAGATGTCCCAACAGTTTCTGCACCCTGCCCTCCAAGCTTTGAAAGATGAGGTGTGACACTCTCACTCCTGAGGCTCGCTCGCTTTGAGAGAATGTCAGAATTGCAAGCAAGCGCTCCTCCAGGATGTGCCGGTCTGCTCCCAATTCTTCATCCTACTGTTAGGACCCTGATCAAGCGCAGACTTGATTTGCATGGCTATTTGGCTGCTCACCCCACAGCCTCCCCTCCCCTGAAATGCTCTGTTCTGTCCGGAGGTTGTGGGCAGAACTGAACCCCAGAAGAATGGAATAGTTGGAAGGGTCTCCATGGGTCACCTCGTCCCATGCCACTCAAAGTGGTGGTCTGCGGACCAGTAGCAGTCTGCAAACCATCAGCTGCTAGACCCAGACATCTCCACCACAACCCAGGTTGCATGGAAGAAGAAGAAGAGTTTGGATTTGATATCCCGCTTTATCACTACCCGAAGGAGTCTCAAAGCGACTAACATTCTCCTTTCCCTTCCTCCCCCACAACAAACACTCTGTGAGGTGAGTGGGGTTGAGAGACTTCAAAGAAGTGTGACTGGCCCAAGGTCACCCAGCAGCTGCATATGGAGGAGCGGAGATGCGAACCCGGTTCCCCAGATTACGAGACTACCGCTCTTAACCACTACACCACGCTGGCTCTCACCACACTGGAACACATCAAGGACCAAATACAGTACACCAGGTGTGGGTGGGAATTACTTGTCCATCACATAAGCATTTTTCTAGTCCAAACCCCTGCAATGCAGGAATCACCGCTGAAGAGTCCCTGGCAGGCGGCCACCCAACCTCTGTTCAAAAACCTCCAATGAGGGAGAGTCCACCAGCCTCCAAGGGAGTCCTAATGTAGAGTCAGAATCTCCTTGTCATTTGAATCCGTTGGTTCAGGTCGCTCCGTATGTCAGTCCTTTGTCAGGTATTTGATGATGGCTCTCCTGTCACCTCTCAGTCTTTCTTCTCCAGGCTAAACATACCCAGCTCCCCCCTCAACTGCTTTAAATGTCTACAGGTAACTCGCAGCTTGTGCAGGAGTTCCATTCTGGGGATGTCTCAGGTACACAAAAATGTGCATAGTCAAACCAGTTCCTTGGACTCACCCTGGTGCAAGCAGTCCTATCTTCTAGAGCCAGCACACTCAATTAGTCTTTTACACACACACACACACACACACACACACACACACACACACACACTTTTAAGCTCTCTGTTTTGCTTACCAGGCTTTGGGAGGCTGTTTCTGTGTGAGGAAAACCCGGCAGAAAAAGAGCTGTTAAGCTTTCCACCTTCCTTGCGTTACATTTGTGTGATTTCAGCTGGTAGCTTTCAACTGTGTTAAACGTGCATAAAAAGGTAAAAGAAAGGTAAAGGACCCCTGGATGGTTAAGTCCAGTCAAAGGTGACTATGGGGTTGCAGCGCTCATCTCACTTTCAGGCCGAGGGAGCCGGCGTTTGTACACAGACAGCTTTCTGGGTCATGTGGCCAGTATGGCTAAACCGCTTCTTGCGCAATGGGACACCTTGATGGAAACCAGAGCGCACGGAAACACCTTTTACCTTCCCGCCAGAGCGGTACCTATTTATCTACTTGCACTGGCGTGCTTTCAAACTGCTAGGTGGGCAGGAGCTGGGACCAAGCAACGGGAACTCACTCCTAATTGGCAAGCCCAAGAGGCTCAGTGGTTTAGACCACAGCACCACTTGCGTCCCATGTTAAACATGCTTAACATGTGTTATCTGTACTGTATTAATGTAAATAGCATACAAGTAATTTAAGCAGTAATTTAAACACATACTGTATTAATAGCATGTATACTCCAAGTTGTTTTGTTGTTGGCCTCCATCTGTCTCAAGAGACAACGGACTGTGCCTCCGGGAGTGAAGTCAAACCCCTGGAGAACTGGAGAAAAAATTGGGCTCCCTTGCCAATAGGAACCCACAAAGCTGTAAATGAATTTAGATTGTTGTAAGGTTATTTCAGTTATATGTAAGGCTATGCCAAAAGTGCTGACATTCTCCTGCGGGTCAACCGTCTGTAAACAATGCCCTTGACAAACCTGCTTCCTAGTGAGTCATGAGGCAGCAGCTTCTCCTTTCTGTGCAAATTCTAGCAGGTGCCATTGCCGTCAAGGACTTGGCAAAAAACAACTTTCCCCTGGACGGAAATAGGCATTCTGAAAATAAGTGCCAGAAGCACACACCCCCCACCCCCATTCAAAATACAGCATACAGTGGTACATCGGGTTACAGACGCTTCAGGTTAGATACGCTTCAGGTTACAGACTCCGCTAACCTCGGGTTAAGAACTTTGCTTCAGGATGAGAACAGAAATCATGCTCTGGCGGTGTGGCGGCAGCGGGAGGCCCCATTAGCTAAAGTGGTGCTTCAGGTTAAGAACAGTTTCAGGTTAAGAACGGACCTCCGGAATGAATTAAGTACTTAACCCAAGGTACCACTGTATAGCTATAAACACAAGAAGGTCGTACAGCAACGAAATCATAGCAAGTAATTAGGAATCTCCCCATCTCAGTTTCTCATTTTATCCAATCTTAAGTTTGGTTCTCTGCATTTCTAGTTTTGTTTTAATACAAAAAAACAAAAACAAAACCCCCTCATGGACATTCTTCAGCATTCTCCTGCCCTTTTCTCCTACCATACATGTATTTACTTGCAATTTCCTCAAAATACTCATTTTTGCAAAGAGATTTCCCCTTATATGACGCACCTCTGTATGTCCTTCTCGCTAATATTTGTTTCTGTTTTATCACATGACGCCTTCCTACCTCGTCAAGAAGCCCAAGGGGGTGGACATGGTTTCTCCCTCCCCAGTTTATCTTCACAGCAACCCTAAGAGGGAGTGACTGGCCCAACGTCACCCAGTGAGCTACATGGCTGAGGGGGGATTCGAATCCTGGTCTCCCAGGTCATAGTATGGCACTAACATTATGCTACACTTTGCCATAGACAGTGCCGGATTTACGTACAGTGGTACCTACAGCTCAGCTGGCTAAAACATGGTGCTGACAACGCCAAGATTGCAGGTTCGATCCCCACATGGGACAGCAGCATATCCCTTCATCGCAGGGGGATGGACTAGATGGCCCTCAGGGTCCCTTCCAGCCCCTCAGTTCTATGGTTCTGTGATTCTGTGGCCATGCATGTGCCTCATAAAAGGTGGGTGCCCACAACACGACTGTCCTCCTTCAGGCCAGTGGCCATTATGGAAGCAGCATAGAAGAGCCCATAAGGCAGCCTTTCTCAACCTGTGGGTCCCCAGATGTTGTTGAACTACAACTCCCATCACCCCTAGCTAGCAAGGCCAGAGCTCAGGGATGATGGGAGTTGTAGTCCAACAACATCTGGGGACCCACAGGTTGAGAACCGCTGCCATAAGGAATGTCCTGATGGACCACAGGAAGGTGAATGTGGAAACCACAGGAGGGGAGGGGGCTGTTGCGCACAGGGTGGGCTTGTGGGCTTCCCCTTGGGGCATCCCCACAAGACGCTGGGTTCGGTGGGCTTGACCCAGCAAGCCTATGCTTAAGCTCTTAAGGCCAAGTCTACCACAGACTTGTATTGCTGTGCAAACCAAATATTTTATTACGGTGCTCAAAGCTGGAGAGGAGGAGGAGGAGGCATGGGAATCCACAGCCGAGGTCCTGAGAGGCCCTTCATGGTAGCCGGGGGGCCGTCAAGATGTCCCAGACGCAGCAGCAGCAGAGGGTGGCCCAGCAAGCGGCCAGGCAGGTGGCCAAGGTGGAGGGCTCCTTCCGCTCTTCTATGATGTACACGGGGTGTCCAGGCCCAGGCCCATAGGCCAGTCCCGAAGGCAGAGGGGCAGGGTAGGCCTGGTAGCCCTGGTACCCGTAGGGCGGTGCGTACGCCGGGTAGGTGGAATAAGCAGACGGGTATGGCCCTGGCGGGTAGCCGGCATAGGACTGAGAAGATGGGTGCGCCCCCGCTTGCTGGGGCTGGGAGGTATTTGGATTAAGGCCTCCCTGGGATGGCGGAGGTTTTGAATGGTCCATGAATATTCCCCATCCACTTCGGAAAGGCTGCCAGCAGACAAGAGGCCTTTCTTCCAAAGGGAAGGAAACTCGAAATGTGACGTAGGAACTGGAGCGGCAGAGGAGACGTCACAAATCTAGGCTGGAAAAGAAAAAGACAGAGAATGTGGCACCCGGGAGGAAATGAAATACCACCCCCCCCCCCAAAAAAAAATGTGATAGCGTGGCATGGTTGAGTCGGCATCTGTATGAGACAATGGGGCTGAAGTCAAACTATGTCACAGGAAGATGCCGGCCAGTAACCACACAGTTTGAAGTCTGAGTTAACTCTTGCTTAGCAAAACCACACTCTTCACACACTTGGTTCCCTGTCAGGCCTAAGGAACAGAGCAGCTCATTCCCGGTGGTCTCACTCCAGGAAAACCAGTTGCCAAGACTGAGAGTCCCCACCTCCTTCTGCCGATCGAAGTCCCCTCCTCTCCAGGGCTTTCCCCAAGCAAGCAGAGTCTGTGCCGTCATGCAGCCAACCTCTCCTCCGCCCTTTGCATGCCTCTCCTGGTTCTGGGAGACAAGCAGGGAGGGGAGCTGGTCGCAGCAGGAGGGGGAGACAGCCAGGCCTCTTCACTGGCTGAAGGGTCCTTCCTCTCCTGCTTCAGCTTCTGCCACAGACTCCCCTTCGGACACCTCTTCCAAGTCTGTTCCCCTTTTCCCTCTGGCTCTCCCCTTCGGGGTTCCCCAGCTGGTTCCTCCCACCATTCCTCTGGGTCCAGTCCATACAAACCACTTGGCTGCAAGGATGGTGACTCGTAACTGCTGCCTCCTGTGGTGTTGTTGTTGCTGCATTAGCACCACCAAGGTGACATGGTAGAAGTTCATAAAATTATTTATTTATTTATTTATTTATTTATTTATTTATTTATTTATTTATTTATTTGTACCCCGCCCATCTGGGTGGGTTTCCCCAGCCACTCTGGGCAGCTTCCAACAAAGATTAAAAATACATTAAAATGTCACACATTAAATACTTCCCTGAACAGGGCTGCCTTCAGATGTCTTCTAAATTTCAGGCAGTTGTTTATGCCTTTGACATCTGACGGGAGGGCGTTCCACAGGGCGGGCGCCACTACCAAGAAGGCCCTCTGCCTGGTTCCCTGTAGCTTTGCTTGTCGCAGTGAGGGAGCCCCCCAGAAGGCCCTCGGTGCTGGACCTCCGTGTCCAGGCAAAACAATGGGGGTGGAGATGCTCCTTCAGGTCTACTGGGCCGAGGCCATTTAGGGCTTTAAACACTTTGAATTGTGCTCGGAAACGTACTGGGAGCCAATGGAGGTCTTTGGCATGGAGAAAGCGTATTTAGAGAAGTTGTTCCTCCCTTTTGCCTTCTCCCTTGGGATTTTGACTTGACATCAGGAAGAATTTCCTGGCGTTAAGAGCCGTTCAAGAGTGGAACGGACTCCTTTGGAGATGGTGGACTCTCCTTGGAACTTTTTAACACGACATTGGATATCTTTCAGATATTTTTTGGCTGTGACTCCTGCAGGGGGTTGGGCTAGAGGATCCCTGGAGGTCCCTTCTAACTCTACAGTTCTCTGATTATAATAGGCGCACTTTTGCAAACATGGTTTGGTTGGAGACCTGCATTGCAACTTTCAGATGAGTGTGAATTTCAGAGGACTGTGTTTTGGTTCCCGCATTGTTACGGAAAGTGCCAGTTAAATGGATTGGCCTTGAAATGCACATTGAATTCACTTTCTCACCCCCCCCCACCCCCGTCCTTGGTTCCTTCTAAATAAAACTGAAGCCCAGTGAACCAGACTGATGCTCGGTGAAACATATGGCTCACAATATCTGCAACGTACACCTGTTTGACTGCTGGCACATGTTGACTTCCTTTTTCTGAAGAAAGATCTAAGGCTCTCAGCCTGTGGGACAAAGCCTGCGTCATCAATTGCAGGTCTTCTGAGAAAGAAGCATCTTTATCTGCTAGAGATCATGTGCCACCACCCCTCTGCTCCTTCCCCTGGTACAATAACAGCATTAGTCTGTTGCGTTAGCAGCAGCACCTGTGTCCTGGCCCAAGCACGGGACTTTTGCAAGGACCCCAAGAGCACAATGAGAGAGACGCCTTGGGGATCCTGCAAAAGGAGAAGGAAGGCTGAGAGGTGTCTGTGTTCTGAGCCACACACGCAAAACGTTGTATTTATTTCTTCTGGCATCAGTCACTAGGGACTGGGGGTGGGGGAGCAACCTGATTTGGTTTGCATGGAATGGTAAACCTGACCTAATTTGCACTTTCGGAAAGAATGAAACAAAGCTATCCTTTGAAATTTGCACCTCTCTGAACTTTGGTGTCTTTTTCTCCACCTAAGTAATGTGAACAAAAATGCATGGACTGGGGTAAAGTGTGCCTACAGATGCATATCATACTGAACACAGCAAGCAAAAATGTACAGGATTCCTGCCTTGCAGGGGGTTGGGCTAGATGACCACCCTGTTCCCTTCCAACTCTACAATTCTATGATTCTACTCCTGCTATTAAAATGCATTACTCGCCCTTCACTCAAAGGTCCCAGTGTGGGTTGCAACTATTAAAACACAATATTAAAAACAGTTTAAAACTACCCAACCTCCTGTTTTCCCAGAGGTCAACTCGATGACACCATTGGGAACCTCACAAGGAGGACCTGAGCATAACAGCAGCTGTCCCTCTTGGGATCCCAGTCGCCTCGCTGCCTCTGACAGTGGAAGGATAACACCCCCAAAGGCTTCATCCAGGTGGAAAGGGGGCAGGAGACACAAACTTCCCAGTGACGGGAAGAGAGGGAGAAGGGGGTTGGAGGAGAGCTTCTGAGTGGCTCCTCCTCTCCGTTTGTCCTCTTTGGGAATGCCAACTCACCAAGCCAGAGATCTCTGCAGCAACAACTCCACTTGCCAGGATTCGAAAAGAAGCCAAGGCAGAAAGAGAGAGTGAGATGAAGCCACTGATCTCAGCTGTCAGTCAGGAGGATTGACACAAGGAGCCAACTGGCCCTTTCCTCACCTGCCTTTTGTGACATCATCGCACCTCCAGGGGAGGAGGGGCTGCCTGAGGACATAGGGAAGTGGAGGCAGGGAGCCAAAAAGCCAGCCGGCAGCAAATCACACTGTTCAAACTTGGCGTTAACCATTTATTAGCAAAGACACAATCTCCGTGGACTTGGCAAGGTGAGTCTGGCCCCATGAAGTCTCCGAGAGAGAGTCCCAACCTCCCCACAACCATCTATGCCCCCTCCTCTCCAGGACTTTTTACAAGAGCTCTGAGACTTGCTCTTTCTGCTTCTGCGAGATGAGAGGGGAGCTTGTCGCAGCAGGAGGGGGAGACCAGCCAGACTCCTCTCCCTCCTGGCAGCCTCCTGCATCAGCTTCTGCCTCTGGTTCTGGACTGCTCTCTGCCCCAGACTCTCCCTGCTCACTCTTGCCTCTCCAGCTTCTGACGCTTCTCAGTCTTCTCCCTCTGATCACTCATCATTGTCCCGCAATCCATCAGTCCCCAGGCTTTGAGTCTTCTTCACTTGGGGGGTTCCCCAGATAGTTCCTCCCCCCCCCCTTCCTCTGCATCCAACCAGTGCATGACACTTGGGGGCCAAATGCAGCTCTCCAGACATCTTCATCTTGTCCTCAGGACTCTCCACAGATCACACCTATCAGTGGCCTTTCTCAAGAGCTTTTGCCTGGCTGGTGGGTGTCCTTCATCTCCATCCATGTCTCGTGCTTGTGTGTGTGTGTGTGTGTGTTTGTAAATAGAAACCTGAAGCTCTTGCAGTGCTAGAATCTTGCTTAGTGTCCTGGGTGCCACCCCCTCTGGTCACTTCTCTTCCCCCATCCCACCCCCCTGGAGCACACACCCCCCCACTAGCACAAATCCACAAAGAAAGTGAGAGATTTTCCAAGGGGGTTCAGGTAGAAATTTGGTCCAGTGGAATTAATCCAATCCTTGAAAATCAGAGTTGAAGGAGAGAGGCTGCAAACCTGCCATAAGGGATAAGGCTACCAAAGGCCGGTAGCCACAGTCGCTGTGCTGCACCTCCACGGCCAGAGGCAGCAGGGAGGACTATTATTATTATTATTATTATTATTATTATTATTATTATTATTAATTATTTGTACCCTGCCCATCTGGCTGGGTTTCCCCAGTCACAACAAAGATTAAAAATACCGTACACCAAAATGTCACACATTTAAAGCTTCCCTAAACAGGGCTGCCTTTAGATGTCTTCTAAATGTCAGGTAGTTGTTTATTTCCTTGACATCTGATGGGAGGGCGTACCACAGGGCGGGAGCCACTACCGAGAAGGCCCTCTGCCTGGTTCCCTGTAACTTCACTTCTTGCAGCGAGGGAACCGCCAGAAGGCCTTCAGAGCTGGACCTCAGTGTCCAGGTAGAATGATGGGGGTGGAGACGCTCCTTCAGGTATACTGGGCTGAGGCCGTTTAGGGCTTTAAAGGTCAACACCAGCACTTTGAATTGTGCTGGAAATGTACTGGGAGCCTTGTGCTTGAACTCTCCCTGCTGGCTTCCCATTGGGGTCGTCTGTTTGGCCACTGTGGGAACAGGATGCTGGGCTGGAGGAGCCACTGGCCTGATCCAGAAGGGTCTTCTGATGCGTGCAGCCAAAATGGGAAGGAGCACCACTCTTTCAACATTCTTCTTCAGCTCTGTGTACTGTTCAAGAGGGGGAAAGGACCCGCATCACCTCCTGGGGAGAGTGAGTTTGGGAGGGGGGTCATCTGTGATTATTGCACGATGTATGCCTAGCTAAACTAAAAACATCAGTGCTATTTAGAAGAGCGTTATGGCATCCGATCACATTCAAAAAGTAGACGAAAGCCTCTCTTTGATCTCAGGAACCACCATGCAAAATCTGGTATCTTAAGAGGTCTCCAAACGAAGAGCGGACAAACAGACAGGCAACCTTCCTAAGTACAGAGTAGGCCAGGTGACAGCTCCCTGCTCCAAGGAACCTCCATTAAATTCTGTAAGCCTCAGCTATTATAAGGCCCCAATCTTCTGGGGCTTTAAAATTGTTCTTTAGGAGTAATTGCTTAGCCATTCCTGTGAATCAACAGTCTCCAAGCTCAACACCTTCTTGAGCAAAGGGAGGTTGATCAGACCTAAAGGTTTTTGTGACAGTTCCAGCAACCACCGCCCTGTTTCTCGCTAGGGTGGGTCCATCCTGCAGCAGCCAAAATGTGGTTTCTCGGTTCTGGGTGTGTAGCAACATCCCCTTCCTCTTGTTTTGCTGGGTAGGGCACAGGCCACCATGTTTTTTTCAGCAAAAATACAAAAAGCAACCACAACAATTTGGTCACCTCACTTGTGCCGGGAGAGAATTGGATGCTGCAGCCACCGGCGCTTGGGGGCCCAATCCATCAGAGCAGGTGAGCCTGGAAGAGAGGGGAGCTGGCAGCTATTTAACTTTCCTCCTGTCCATCTTTCCACTCATAATTATCCACCTGTCCACATAAGCTCCTGCTTTCAGAATTGCACACATCATGCATTTAAAGCACATTCCACCCAGCCAAGAACTGCAGCCTCGCCTTCACGGAGTTACCGTTCCCAACACTCTTAACCAAACAACAGTTCCCAGGATTCTTCCCGGGGGGGGGGGGGCGTGCTTTGAATGCATGGTGATTCTGCAGTCCCTCTCTTGCCTTCTGCATCTGCAGTCCTGGTGACTTCAGAGGATGCCCTCTTTCACGACAGATTCTGCATCTAGACCAGTATTGCTTACTCTGACTGGCAGTGGCTCTCCAGGGTGACCTCTGGTTGAGGAGGTTTGTTTGCTGTTTGATCCTGGAGTTGCCAGGGATGGGATGTGGGGGGTGGATTTATGGAAGGGCTACAGCTCAGTAGGTAGAATGCGGGTTTGAGCCCCACACTGGGGGAAATGTTCCTAGTTTGCAGGATGTTGGACGAGATTATCCTTGGGGTCCCTCCCAACTCTACAATTCTTTGATTCCTTTCCCTGAAAAAATAGGGATCCTAGTCCTCATGGTCCTATTAAAATAGGAAATATAGAAAGCTGCTTTACAATGGCTCAGATAATACCCTTCTGTCTTATCTCCACTGACTGCTTCTTTGCCATCGCCTGCTAAGTGATTCTTTGATAAAGGGAGAACCTGGGACCTTCTGCATGCAGGACACCTGCTCTTGCACTGAGCCGAGCATCTGCTTTGCATGCAGAAGGTCCCAGGTTCAATCCTGGTCATCTCCAGGGAGGGCTGGGAATGCCCCCTGCCTGAAGCTCTGCAGAGACACAGCAGCCGCTGCAGACAACACTGAGTGAATGGTCCAGTGGTGGACTCAGAACAGGGCAGCTTCCTGTGTTTCAATCTGAAACCGTCCTTCTTCTAGAATCACGAGGATTAGAGTCTTACTTTAGGGCAGAGGTGCCCAAGGAGGGTGGTACTGTCCGGGGGAGGGGGAGCAGCATGGAGGGTTGGAAGTTTTAATAAATGTCTATCTGACTTTGAAAAGCTGGTCTCTGAATCAGCTTTGTCGAATTAATGAAACCAAGTAATTCTAATTGGGTTTTGAATCAATGTGCACTTAATTGTAACTGTTCCGAATGTCATTGTGTTAGCTCAGTTGGCTACAGCATGGTGCGGGCAAAGGCAAGGTTGCCGGTTTGATCCTTGGAAGAGACCGCTGCATATTCCTGCATTGCAGGGGGTTGGGCTAGATGACCCTCAGGGTCCCTTCCAACTCTACCATTCTATGAGATTATGCTCCTTCGTGGGTTGTGTTGACTGCTCTTATATATGGAGGGGTTGTGGGCGCTGGAGGTGAGTTTATGGGACCAAGGAAGCCTGGAGAAGTTTGAGAGCCGCTCCTTCAGGAGAAGAAGCATCGCTCAGTCTGACCCACTGCAAGGCAGTTCCCTATATTCCAGGGCTCCTCGCCTGCATTCATCTCCCTCCTTCTGTGGTCTATTCAGATCTATCTCCCTCTTCACGTGCCCACGTCTCTCTGTCTCTCTGCTGGGGTTCCAGGCTTTCCACATCCACCTGCGATGCCTTACTTTGCTTAATGCCTTTTCTTCTTCATTTCAACACTTTGATCCGAGAACTGGGGTGACGCACGGGGGTTGCTGCTGTGGTGTTTTTTCCTTCCCGGCACCTAGAGCCTCAATTAAGACTTGCAAAAGTTGCAATGCGCAAATCATAAAGAACATTGCAACGCAAGCCTCTGCAGATGTTGAGAAACAGGACATGACTTCTTCTTTAACAAATAAAATCCTGCAATTTCTCTAGGAGCTTAGGGCGGCGTATAGAGCATGTGCGTGCCGTGATTCCTTCCCTTTGCTTTTATCTCCGCAAGAACCCTGTGGGGCAGGCCAGGCCAAGGGCGCTACTGGCCCACGGTCACCCAGCAAGCTTTGAGCCCATGGCCCCCTCCAATTATTCTGAAATGAATAATAATATTCACTGTGAAGAATACGGTGCCTAGACAGTCTCCTGTGGCGACCGTAACCCAGGAGCGGAAAGAGGCACGTGCCTCCGCAGTTCTCTCTTCTGGGTGTTTGTGAGGGCAGATTAAGGACGCAGGAAGCTGCCTGGTCTCACTTCCGCCTGGTCTCTCATGCACACTCAAACACACTCTCTTTCTGTGGGTGGGGCTTTGTTTTAATTAAACAATTTGGACATAAAAAAATAGACCAGGCTGCCTTTCAGTCTGAATTTACCATTTAAGCAACTGCATTGAGGAAATAACTGCAGCACCAAGAGAACAATATAAGGCAGGAACAATAATGCGAGTGGCCTCTGCAGAGAAATGTTGCAGCGCGTGGCATCTCCTTACACACCACAGGTGGTACTTGACCGCCTTTCACTTAGTCTGCCCATTAATGAATGTGACCATGTTAGTTCTATTCATTTCAGTAGGTATACTCTGAGCAAGACTTAGCTGAATGGATCTACTTAAAGCAACAAAAGCCATGTAAACCTACGTCAAGGAAATAAGTAAAAAAATGAATATTGTATACCATTTTATGTAAGCCACTTTGAGATTTATTTGATTAATAGATAGATCTTGCTCCGCAAATCAATAAAATATCAAAATGCATGGGGAACGAGAGGTCAGGTGAGCCGTTGCTGTTTCTCTACAGCTGTTTTTTGGGTATGCACTCCTCTCAGCAAAGCAATATCCTTTCCCCCACACCCCTTCCGCAGCAGCAAAGGAACTTGCGGTTCCTCAATACTTATTCCTCTTCATCCAGCGTCATGCACTGATTGACGGATGAGTAAGAACAGAAAACGTGTTGTGCTCTGCTCTGAAATGATGCCACCGGAACACCCCCCACCAAAAAAAAGGGCAATACCAGGAACTGCTAAAAAGAGGGAGCACATCCTTAAAAAACAGGAAACATGACCTCAGGTGACCTCTTTCTCATTTCCATAACCTCTCCTTGTTGACTCTCCTTTCTTCTCTTAATTTTGCAGAAATTTGGCCAAGATGGAACTCTGGACCGGCCATGGACCACGGGTGGGGCTCTGGTGAAATTGTGGCAGCCATAGTGAGGTCACCCCTGCTTGCTTCCCAACTGGGAGCAGAGACTGAGTGAGCTGCTGGTTCTTCTCATTTTTGAGACCTTGTTTGACAACCATCAGCTCAAGAAGACGCACAGACTTCTGACTTTCACCAGCACCACACCTTGTGTCCATTATTGCGAGATCCTAAGCAGTGGACATCGCTTTGCCTCCATCAAAGGCCGAGTGCTCTTGTGTTGCCTCAAACAAGTCTTCCCAAGAAGAGGCCCAGTTTTGTTTCCGTACTGATCCAGCAAGCAATCTAGAAGATGACTGACATGGAGCTCTTCAACTCCACCTCCTCGCCCTCTCCTTGGATGGCCCTCCCCACGTCTGTCCCAGACCCCCGACTTGCTTCGGCCCATCGCCCAGAACTCTGTTACCCAACGACGGACACAAACCACGTCAACATCATCCTGTACCATTACAACTTCACAGGGAGGATGCAGAATCGCCGTCCCCAGGAAGACCAGATGAGCGTCCTGAAGATGGTCATTATTGCTGCCAGCTGCCTCATCATCCTGGAGAACCTGGTGGTGCTGCTGGCCATCATCCGCAAAGTGCGCACCCGCCGGTGGGTCTACTCTTGCCTGGCCAGCATCACCCTCAGCGACCTCTTAGCCGGCACGGCCTACTTGATCAACCTCTGGTTGTCGGGGAGCCGGACCTTCCAGCTGTCGCCCACCATGTGGTTCCTCCGCGAGGGGGTCCTCTTTGTTGCCCTGGCGGCCTCCACCTTCAGCCTGCTGGTGACAGCCGTGGAGCGCTACAGCGCCATGGTGAAGCCCATCGCCGAGAAGGCGTCCAGCAAGACCACCCGCCTGAGGGCCCTCTTCGCCTTCTGCTGGAGCCTGGCCATCCTCATTGGCCTCCTCCCCTTGCTGGGCTGGAACTGCATCTGCCACGTCTCCCGCTGCTCCACGCTCCTGCCCCTCTACGACAAGAACTACATCCTCTTCACTGTGATCGTCTTCAGCATCATCCTGGTGGGCGTCGTGGGCCTCTACGCCTCCATCTACTGCTGGGTCCAGAAAAGCGCCCAGCAGACCTTCTCTCGGGGCAGCCGGAAGAGGTCTCTGCGGCTGCTGAAGACGGTGCTGGTCATCCTCTGCACCTTCCTCATCTGCTGGACGCCTCTCTTCATCCTCCTCCTGATAGATACCTTTTGGGGGAACACAGCCTGGGCTCCCCCTAAGCTCTTTGGCTGGATCTTGACCTTGGCCGTGACCAACTCATTCATCAATCCCATCGTCTACGCCTTGGGGAGCAAGGAGGTGAGGAGGGCTGTCGTGGAGCTTCTCTGCTGCTGCTGCATCTGGGCTGGGGTGCGCGGCCCCCGAAACTGCCTCGTGGCCAGCGATATCCATGCCAGCTCTTCCACAGGCTCCTTGAGAGGGCGTGGCAGCTTCCGTAGCCCAGTAGCCTTCAGCAGGAGAGCCAGAGAACCTCTCTCCAGCAATTCAAGTGTGCTGAGCAATGACACTTCAGGGCTGCACCACACCCAGGACTAGAATCTCCACTCTGAGGAGGAGAACCCTCAGAACTTGTCTAAAAGATTCTGTTGTGCATGTCTTCAGGTGGTTCAGAGGAAGACCAGAAACCTCAAAGACGACTGTAGTAATAGCAGGGACTATCCCCCCCCCCCCCGACCTGGCAGGAAGAGGGAGAGGTCGCTAGGTTTGCAAGTCACAAGCCAAACGGTAAAGCTGCCACCACCTCCTTTCCTGGGCCACCCTCAAATGGGGCTCAAGGAGGAGAACCCTCCTTCCATATTTACCAGGTTGGCCAGCCCTGTGTCACTATACCGTGACACAGACAGAAATTCAACAGGTAGGTGTCCTAAACAGCCAGGCACCAGTTTAGCTTCTCCGGGCAAAAGGCACAGAATACGAAAGGCAAAAGTCCTTTTCCAAGTTTATTGAAAAGGCCACTCAAAAAGTTGGCACAGTCCTTGAAAGTTTATAAACAGAAAATAAAAACGTTATAAAATATAGCTAACTAAAAACCATACTCATGCAATAACCATTCAGAGCACAGCAAATAGTCAAAGTCCCTTTACTGGTCAAACGCCCTCAGGCGAAACACCAGGGCAAGATGTTCTGCAATCTGCATCTGAATTCCCCAAACCCTTTATCCTTGAACACCCCACTAGGAGGATCATTTCTTTAGGTTAATTACCAATTTGCCAATGGCTGTATGATGAGACTATATCTCCTGATTGTTGGGAGTCCAGCACAGCTGAACTTTGTTTATGCTCAGGGGCCTTGAGGTCAAAAGGCTCTCCCTTCCTTCCTTCTCTGACATGTACCAGCCTCTTGAGTTGCAAATTACTGGCTAGCCTCCTGCACCTTTTCACACCCAATCCACATTCAAGCCTCCAGCTGCCCGGATCTGCAAATCAGATAACATCTCAACCTGCCCAGAGTCAGGATGCAATTTAACTCACACTTCTAGAGACAGGGAGTTTTATATTTAAAAAGACCAGACATCCATTCCCCACAGGGCCACAGTTTTAACTCTCCCACAAAGCCTCACTCCAGCACGAACCAGCGTTAACATACCAAGCTCTCCCAACTTCACTACAACGACAGCACCATTCCTATTGCTGCAATGTAGTCCCTGGTCTGTATTTTGTCTCACTGTTGTATATTTTTAAAATTACATATATGCAAGTCTGAACAAGAAAACTATTTGATCCAGATTTTTCCACCAAGGTGGAATTTTTAACACCTTTGGATTGATGTGTGAATTGCTAATTCTTCTTTGCAATCAGCCAATCAGAAAAGGTGGGCTATTTCCATTTTAACCCTACCCATTGAAATTAAAGGACTTAGTATACTTATACTTTACTTATACTTAATTTAAATGGGTCTACTCTGAGTATACCTTGGTGGCATACAAACCCTATGCTGTGATGGGGTTTGTGGGATGGACTGACAGGGCCCCCTTGAATATTATTGCAATCGGCCACCAGGCAGGATGAACCTCCTGACACTCTTTAGTGGACAGTCCAGCTGAATTTCTCAGCCCTGAGCCATTTTATAGAAAAGCTTAGTTAAACTGCAGGGGCAAGAAACCCAAGACCC